>NC_045541.1:113737181-114071556 GCF_009769535.1 Thamnophis elegans | reverse complement strand
ATACACTTATTTTTAGGGGGGAGGGAAAACTACTAATGGTTGTCAGCAATTGTATTGTGGGGAGGCTTTACAGGTTCCACAAAAAGAATCAGAGATCACATGTGGTCCTAGGATCTAAGGCTGCCATTTCAAGTATAAGCACAGGATATGAAAATATAACTGGTATTGAACAATGATGAGTATTGTAATGAAAGGACCTGTTTGAAAAAATATATACCGTATTTTCACGACTATAAGCCGCACTGAAAATCCTAAAATTTGATAAAAAACCGGCAGTGTTTTATAACCCAGTGCGCTTTATATATGGAAAAAGATCGAAAATCTCTCCCTCCCGATTTGACGCTCAAACTTGAAGCACGAGGACGGCTGGGCTGAGCGCCCGTTTCCGAGCCCCCCCCCCGCTTGGTAGGAAGTCCAGATCGAAAGCCAAGCCTGCAGCTGGCTGGCTGGCTGGCTGGCCGGACTACCAGCCCCAGCAGCAGCCCCCGGCCAGTTGGGGTAGAGGAATACAAGCCCCATTAGCCCCAGCCCAGGCTTTCCCTCCACGCCTGCATTGACGCGTCGTTCAACCGACCCATTTTCCCCCCGGGTTTTATTTGCCAGCGGAGCCCACCCACCAGACAGACCCTCGCCCCGTTTTCTCCCCCCACCCCACCCAATCCGGGTTAGAGGCGTCGTGCGAACGCGTCTCTCGGGACGCCCCCCCTCCAATTCGGGTTCAAAGCATCACGCGGATGTGGGAAGCCTCCTGCTTTCTCTATTCTTCCTCTTTCTCCCTCCCTCTTTCTCTTTCTCTCTTTTCCTCTCTGCTGTCTTTCCCGGACCGGGTCTGCTGGCGGGGGGGGAGGGCTGGGAGGGGCTGATGGATCCGGTGGTACCTGCCTGAAAAGAGATAGAAGGGGGGGGACGCAAGCTTGGAAGCCACCAGACCTTAGTTGATTAGGATTCCCCCCCCCTGCCGCACCCCCCCCCGCCTCTGTATTGCAGAAGGGACGAACGGTGCCCCCCCTTATTATTTTTTTACCAAGCTCTCAGGGTGGAGCGGCGAACGAGGCAGCCCGTAAGAGCATCTTCGGAGCCAGAAATCCGGTTGCTGTGCCAGCCGACATTGGCCGTGGTCTCTCTCTCTCTCTCTCCCCCCCCTCAAGCTTCTACGCTCCGCCGCTTGATCGTTCTTGCTTTGTAAGCAAAACAGTGGGGGGGGGAGCAGAACAAAAGGAGAGCCGAAGAGAGAGGATGGGGGGGAGAGAAAGAAAGAGAGAGAGAGAAGAGAAGAGATCAGCTCCTTTATAAAGACTGGATTGCCTTCCGCGCGGACGACGCTGTGCTCCAGGGGGCTGTTGCTCACTTTCTGCCAGCTCTCCCGGATCAGCTTCTGATACGTGCTGGAAAGTCCATCACGCTCCATTTTTCTCCCAGAGCTAAGTGCCAAAGGGGAGCAGAAGCGCCGTTTCGGGAGAAAGCTCCGCTCCCCGCTCAAAGGCTTGGGCTGCCCCCGGAGGAACAGGTGGCCCGGATCCGGATCCCCGAGCAAATAATAAATAAATCCACACGCGGGGCTCGACGGAGCTTTGAAAGCCGCTTTCTCACCCGGAGCTTCCCTTCACATCTCTGGAACGGCTTGGCTCCTTTCTTTTTTTTTTTAGGGCGCCCCTCCGTTGGGAGGAGGAGGAGGAAAGGCTCCAACTCTGCCCAGAGAAGGAGCCCGAGCGCTCCGGGGAAACGTGGCAAGCCAGCCCTTCAAAGTCATGCCGGCACTTTAGCGTGAATGTTGCAAAAAAAACATGCGGCTTATAACCCGGTGCGCTTTATATATGAAAAAAGTTTGAAAAATTAACGTTAACTGATACTGCGGCTTATAACCCGGTGCGGCTTATGGTCGTGAAAATACGGTATGTTAAATAAGGCCTGCCTCAAATACTCTCAAAGTCTGACAGGGCCTAAGGTGGTATAAAAGGACACAACGTAACTACAATATCCAATGGCTTTGCTAATTCCCTAAAAATTAAGGCAAAATTGGAAGCCAGAACAGAGTCACTGCAGAAATGCAAAACGAGTACATGATACTTTCTCACCCTGCCCTTATGTGCCACATGTGGCCAAAGTATTTATAAATCATTTTGAAACTGGGATGATATATGTCACTTATAGTGAAGAGAGAAATTAAACGGGGTACATCTTCAATCTAACAAAGACACATAAGAAAAAAAAAAGTGGATTTCCCAGACACTTTTTTTTGACTGATTTTAATATGTAAGTTGCTTAAATTAAAAAAAAATGCCTGCCAGCCTACCTGTAAACTAGAGTTAGTTGAATAATGATCTGTGAATGCATTACATGTCAGCTAAATGCCTGCATAGTAATCTGTTCTGAATTTTCCAGAGCCTAGGATTTTGGCAAGCAACTTACCCTATCCAACAGCAGAGGACCTGCAAGGAGGTTTCCCCTTTCTCTTCAGTTCTGTACACTGTCCAAAGGAAATGCTGATACTCAGGCAGGCGTAGCAATTTATGATTCTGAAAGAGAAAGTACCACAACAGCAGAATTTTAGGCCAATGCCTTCTAGTTTGCAGATGCAGATTTTTTTTTTTAATCTACAGGCGCAGAATGCTCACAATAGTAAGATCAGAACTACAACAACTCTTCAATAATTGAATTCAATTATTAACTAAAAGAAAAAAGTATCATTCTTATGCATCTGATAAAGATTTGAAGAGATATTTCAATACAGGGTCACTGAGATGGCCTAGTTCACTAACATTAATATGTTGATAATTTGTTATTGTTTTAACCACTCAGTTGTGTCCGGCTCAGTTCTGGTGACTTTATAGACAAGTGCTCTCCATGCTACCTGTCAAGCACAGCTTCTTTCAGATGTTGGATATTCATTTTCGTATCAGTTTTGATGTTATCAACCCACTGACTTCTTTGCTTGCCCCTTCTTCTTGATCTATTAACCATTCCTAGCATCACTGACTTCCCGAATGAATTTGCATGCATGACATGGCCAAAATAAATCAGACGTATCTTGTTATCTTGCCTTCTAGTAATGTGTCTGGTTTTATACATTTCAGCACCTCTATTGGTTGTTCTGCATGTCCATGGCATATGCAATACTTTACACCAGCACCATGGTTCAAAGGCTTCAAGCAGCCATTCTTACTCTTATATCCATACATCATTATAGCAATAGCAATAGCACTTAAGTCTTATATACAGCTTCACAGTGCTCTACAGTCAATACAATACAATAGCAGAGTTGGAAGGGACCTTGGCGGTCTTCTAGTCCAACCCCCAGCCTAGGCAGGAAACCCTATACCGTTTCAGTATAAATGGCTACCCAACATCTTCTTAAAGACTTCCAGTGTTGGGCATTCACAACTTCTGGAGGCAAGCTGTTCCACTGATTAATTGTTCTAACTGTCAGGAAATTTCTCCTCAGTTCTAAATTGCTTTTCTCCTTGATTAGTTTCCATCCATTGCTTGTTCTACCCTCAGGTGCCTTGGAGAATAGTTTGACTCCCTCTTCTTTGTAGCAGCCCCTGAGATATTGGAACACTGCTATCATGTCTCCCCTAGTCCTCCTTTCTATTAAACTAGACATACCCAGTTCCTGCAACCGTTCTTCATATGTTTTAATCTCCAGTTCCCTCTAAGCAGTTTATAGTGTCAGCATATTGCCCCAAATAATCTGGGTCCACATTTCACCAACCTCGGATGGATGGAAGTCTGAGTCAACCCTGAGCCTGGTGAGATTTGAACTGCCAAATTGTAGGCAGCCAGCAGGCAGCAGAACTGCAGAACTGCAGTACTGCACACTAACCATTGCGCCACCATGGCTCATAGGGAGGGAAGACTACTACTCTAACTAGCCTGCTTATAGTATTTATAACAATATCTTTGCTTTTCCAAATCTTATTCATGTTAACCATTGCAGTATGGCCTAAGGTTATCCTGTGTTTGATTTCAGGAGTAGAACTGCCATCATGAATAATTTTTAATCCAAGGAAGATTTTAAACTTCTCATGTGCATCTGCAGCTGTTGTCCTTATCTTTGTTTTCCTGCTTTGAAGACTCAATCCCACTTTTTCATTTTTATCATTTTTTCCAGGTCTTCCTTACCCAGCCATTTGGTTGATTCATCAACCATATTCCAGCCCCAATCTGCATAAATGGGGAAGGTTAGGGAAAGCAATGGGGAGCTACCCTGTAAAAAAAATCTTAGCAAAACACTTTATAGCAATAATATTGATAATACTACAGCATATATTTCTACTCCAGTTGGGCAGGATGCAGTAACAATCTTGACTCAGGTGCCTGGAAGCTGTAAGGGACTGGACGGTGAAACATGCTAAGACTTCCTCTTAGCAGGATAGAATGGCTATTTATTCTGAAGTCTTCTAATTTCAGGACAACTCCATATTTAGTCTGGAAGGCAGTAAATGCCCTCCAAAAGGAGCTTGACCACAATGGTGGGATTCTCCTGGACTTGCAGTGGAGGTTGGAGGCCATGGACAGGAGACCTTTTGCCAGTCGCAACTGTATGTCATTTTCAGCTCTTGGAATGGGATACACTTGCAATTGTGATACATTTTTCACCTTACACTTGAATTAATACAATTTGCTCTGTATGAAACTGTCCTTGAAAACTATACAGGTGACTTACCACCACAATACGACCCAAATTTTTTGTTGCTAAGCAAGACATTTCTTAAGTGAATTTTGACTCATTTTGCGACCTTTGCTGCTACATTTGTTAAGTGAATCACATTAATAAGTTAGTGACATGGTTGTTAAATGAATCTGGTTTCCCCATTGAATTTGTTTATCAGAATGTCACAAAAGATGACCACATAATCTTGGGCATTGCAACCATTATAAATATGAGTCAGTTGCCAAGCATCTGAATTTTGATCACATGACCACACTAGCAAGCATGAAAAAATTGGTCATAATCCAATTTTTTCAGTGCGATTGTAACTTTCAATGGTCGCTAAATGAACCCTTGTAAATTGATGATTACCCGTAGTTGCTGCAAAATGCAGCACCCTATCTCACAGTTGATGGCCAGAATAGACAAGGTATGTCTTTGTTGCAGGTGTTTTACTGGCTATCAATTCATTACAGGACATGGCCCAAAATGCTAATTATTTAAAAAGGTCCATGTGGATTGAGTCCAAGACATTTCAAGAACTTCTACTCCATGTATTATTTGCCTATCAAACATCGGAGAAGGCATGCTGCAGGGCATACTGAGAAATGGATGGGGGAAGGCTCTGAAAATGTGCCTTCTCTGCGATAGCCTCCACTCTCTGGATAATTGTGCCTCTGAAGTTAATATTCCCAATAACATTCAGAAGCCCCCTTTCTGTTTCATGAGGATAATTTTAAAAATGTTCCGCAGTACCTTTGGGGAACTAATATGTTATTTCAAAGCTCTGAGTCAGTGGGTTTTTATGAGGGGGTTGTGTTAATTTTCACAAATGGAAGATGGATACTGACTACTGCATGTGGGTTGTTTTTTTTTTGGTGTTACTATGGTACTAATTGTAAACTGTTTAGAATCTCTAACTGAAGCAGCATATACATTTTGCCAGTAATAATAATCATAAGGAAAAATGACAACATTGGAATTTGTATAGTGATTAAAACAAATGCTGCACCAACTGAATCTTAGGTAGTCTGTGTGATCTCCAGACCAAACCCATGACATAAACTCTTCTATGTATATGATATATAATCCTGTGAACAAAGGGAGATTTGGACCCTGACTACAACATGATCTTCAGAGAGGAGACTGCAGGTGAACTGGAAAACAAAGCGGGAGAGATGAGCTAACTCAGTGAGCTGCTGGTTGAGGCCAGTAAAACATTTCAGACATCAGAGAACATTGCATCTAAAACAGTCTTGACATCATTACCACAAACAATTATTCTGGTTATGATGTTCAGGTCTTGATCAACATCAAAGGCACTGGAGAAAGATTCTCTACCATACACAAAACAGTTTTCTAGGGAAGGCAGGCCGCAGTATGTATTGACAATACAAAATTATCCCAATTACAATGTGAGATGCTGTAACAGAAGCAAGATTTTTGAAATGCGTCCAACTGGAAAAACTGGCAAGGCTAGGCATACTCTGAACAGTTGGGCCAAGATGAAGATTTAGATGAATTGTGCTACTGTTGTCACATGGAATATAGAGGTTATGAATATTGGTAGTATTTCTAATGGGCTGCATCTCAGGAGAACATCATTTATTGCAAGAGTGAAACTTTGCAAGATCTACTGTTGCTAATCAGAAATTAAAGTATGTATCAATTTAAGCACAGGGAGTAAAATATTCTAAGCTGTTCTTTCAGATATATAGTCAATAAACTAAACATCAGCTGCAGTTTCCTTATGAAATATTTTTTTTCTTTATGAATGATCTTTCAATAACACTTAATGAATAATTCATATAATTGATAGCTCTTCCCTGGTCAGACACAATATGAGCATAACTTAACTATATTCCTCTCATTAAGGTAATTAAATATAGCAGTAATGCGAACCTTTTCAACACCGAGTGTCAAAAGGTTGCACAGAAACGTTGCGTGCTCACCTGCTCGTCAGGACTACACTCTGGAAAAGCTGAACTTCAGGTTCTAGCATGCATGCGCGCCCGATAATCAGCTGGCCAGCACACATGCGGGTTTTCGGCATTGCTGCATGCACGAAGGGATCACGCTCTGGAAAAGCTGAACTCCTGGGTCCTAGCTTGCATGTGCACCTGACAATCAGCTGGACGGTGTGCATGTGCACATTGGTTTTTTGCACGGCTATGCGTGTGGACAGCTGATTATCATGTGCACATGCGTGCCAGAAACCCAGAAGACAAACATGCAAGGCTGTGCATGCTGGGCAACGTGGCTCCACATGCCATTAGGTTCGCCATCAAGGAAATATCAAGGGTTATTTTAGATCAGGGGCGTCAAACTTGATTTTATTGATGGCCGCATTAGGGTTGTGTATGACCTTGGGGGAAAGGGGGACATGGCCAGCTTGATCTCACTCGTGTCGTGGGTGCCTATGGTGGGCTGAGTGCTTTGCCAGCGAAAATGGGTTCCCGAAGTCCGTTTTTGGCTGCAATGGCTTCCTGTAAGCCTCTGCCAGAGAAAACAGAGCTTGAGAGGCCGCCCGTGGGCCTCCCAAGCTCCATTTTCGCTGGCAGAGGCACCATGGGCCTGTCCTTTGCTGTTTCTATGGTGTCCCCACGGGCTAGATCTAACTACCCTGCAGTTCAGATCCGGCCCCCAGGCCTTGAATTTGACACCCGTTTTAGACAACACAATTTTACTGCTACAATCTTGCCACTTTCAAAAGTGACCACCAAGGGACACTTAAGCCTAGCCCCACTAAATAAATACTGTAGATCAGTAAGAGTTCTTACTGCTATCTCTGCAGTGATTAGAAGAGAACTTTAAGATATGGCAAAAACCCAACTGTTTTATATCCCATTATTTGTAAAACCCTATCAAAGCCCCTAATCTATTATGATGACATATAGCTACTAGACAGAGAAACCAAAGGTGCAAATTACAAATACTATTATATTTATGAAATTACCGTATTTTCACCCATATAACCCGCGGGTTATATGCGGTTTTTACATGCACAGCGCCCCCCTGCGGGTTATATGCGTGGGCGGGGTATACAGAAACTATTTTACACGATCGGAGGCTTACACGATCGGAGGCTTGCTTCTTTCTCCGTTTCTTCCCCCACCCCGATCTCAGCTGTTTCCTTCTCCTTCGTTCCTTTCCTCTTCCCCAGCGTGCGCAGGCTTCTTTCTCCGTTTCTTCCCCCACCCCGATCTCAGCTGTTTCCTTCTCCTTCGTTCCTTTCCTCTTCCCCAGCGTGCGCAGGCTTCTTTCTCCGTTTCTTCCCCCCCCATCTCAGCTGTTTCCCTTCTCTTTTACTCGCCGCGGGTTATATGCGTGGGCGGGTTATATGCGTGGGCGGGGTATACGGGAAGCATTTTACACGCTCCAGAAAACCCGCGGGTTATATGCGTGTGCGGGTTATCTGCGTGGGCGGGTTATATGGGTGAAAATACGGTAGTATGCAATGACATTATAACAGGTTTGGGATTTTGTAAATGGAAAGTAGCTTAATTTAACTTGATAAATATTTGGAGTCTGGACAGCATTTAGAAAATCTAAAGCAAAAATTCTGAAATATTATTTTTGCTGACATTTTTGGCAAAAATCTTATGGGAGGAATAGTAAATCTGCTTATCTTTTCACAAGCTTATGATAATATATATCTGCATCAGAAACTTTAAAATTGTTTTTTTTTCTTTACTCAGAGCTGCACATTGTAATTCTTCAGGTAAAACTGAAATGCATCATAATTCTGCACACAGCTCCTCTATTTCCTTTTTCATTAATTTTAAATTACAGATCTGCTGTGCAAAAAAGGTTTAAATTTCTGGCAAAGTTCAAGTATGACATGGAAGACCGCCTACACTGCAGAGGAAGCAATAAAAACTACTAGCAGAACTAGATAAAAAACATAATACTGTAGGATGGGAGAGGGAGGCAAAAATAAAGAAAACTGATCTCTATTATAGCTTCTCACATTTCCTGATGAAACAGATTTGGCAAGCTTGGATAATGGATTTTGCCTAGAGACAAAAGTACTACATTTAAATCTAAATAAAAATCCTATGCAGGATTTGATGCCATTGAAAACTGATGGCAAAATAACAGATTTGCAGCAATTAATATTGAAGGTTTTTTGAAGAATAAGAATGGAGACAAGGGCAAGTGATCTTTGAGAAACAAATCATTCTCATTTCCACACTTAACTCCCAACCCACCCAAAACATTGAACATGGATGACAATGATAACACTAAAATTTAGGTCTTTCTTGGGGGTGGGGGTAGGGGTAGAAAATGTGACATATTATGGATTCCCCTGCAACAGTATACGCAGAATTAGAAGATGATAGGAACACATTATATGTTCTTTCTGAATTTTAATGTATAAGTTATTTTACTATCATATATTCAGGAGCAACATCTATAAAGTTTAGGATTCAGACTACTGTATATACTCGAGTATAAGCCTAGTTTTTCAGCCCACTTTTTGGGCTGAAAAAAGCCGCCTCGGCTTATACTCGAGTCAGTGAAAAATTTGCCCGAAATGGAGGAGAAAAAGGGGCGGGGCCATGCCGCTGGGTGACACTCGTGAATGGCCCAGTGCCCCTGTGAGTTTCCCCTCCCTCTGTGTCAGTTTGCCGCGCAGCGCGCACCGCACCATACCCCCTCCTCACGTTCTAATGTAATGCAGGGCTGTCTTACGATTCCCCTTCCTCCCCCTCCTGCCGCTCTGCAACGATGTCCCACCTCCTCCTTGTTATGGCAAGCAGCCACATAGTGATGTCCCACCTCCTCTGGTACAGTGATCCAATGATAGGAATCACTGTGCCGTGTGTCATAGGAGGCGGGACATCGCTCCCGCGGCTGCACGGGACATCAGCATCACAGCGGGACATCAGCATCATGAGGTGAGTGAAGTATTTCATTGAATACACCGCTAGTTTACTGTTTTTCTTTGAAATAAATATTCAAAAACATTATTGGTATCTATTTTTATTTTTGAAATTTACCGGTAGCTGCTGCATTTCCCACCCTAGGCTTATACTCGAGTCAATAACTTTTCCAGTTTTTTTGTGGTAAAATTAGGTGCCTCGGCTTATATTCGGGTCGGCCTATACTCGAGTATATACGGTAAGTCTATTTCTCCATGAACAGGTTCCTGACACCACTTATTGGCCGCAATCAAATATTCTTGGTATTTTTTTATTTATAAAATTAACCTAATTTCCAAGACTGCAAGAAGCAGAATTACTTCAGTGACAGACATCATATCATTACACTAAGATGTCTGACATTAAAATATAAAAGTATTAACCTATATTTAAATATATAAGAATTAAATTATCACAATCCCAAATTTCACAATTCATATTAAGTAACTCAATCCATTTTTCAAAAGCTGCAATTACCACCAGTCCTTTTACACGAAATATTTTCAAAATGCACACACATATCCCAATTTAAGTCCTAATCTTCCCTTTAGTGGAAAAAGAAAGAGTTTCAGTAACCCATCAGGGGTTAAGAAAATAACATACACTATGCTATTAATTTAAACTTGACTGTTTGTTCATTTCTCAATGGTTTGAATGTATTGGGCTTCAACATGTTACAAGATTGAGCCATATTACACAATTCTGATATATGCAACAACAAATGCCTAGTCTGATAACACTACTAGAAATCAAAGAATTTCATTTCCCTCTAAATTAGTATTTGCACTATTAGCATCACAGTTTTAAGATATCATTCCAAAAACATTCTGGCTTTCTGCAGAAGTCATTCAGAATATTCTCAATCTGTTATTAATATAAGTCAGGGAAGTTCATACATTTCCATTTAGACTAAGCTAAAGTAATTCATAAATCCAAAGATTGCTGTCCTACTTCTGTCAGTAATGTAATAGAACAATTTAAAAGAGATTACTTTAGTGAAAATTATAACAAACCTGAACATTAACTAAGAATTCTATTCTATTAGGAACTTCTCTTTCTCCCTTACCATACGTACTGCTGGATAGACTGGTTAAAATATCCAACATCCAAGGAAGCTGCTAAAAGAATAAAGAGACTTTCTTGTTCTTCATTGTTTTGAAGAACATTACTATTATGAAGATGTCTATTATCTGGCATGCATGAAAACAAATAACCACAAATAAACCACAAACAAAGATGATTAGGGGACTGGAGGCTAAAACATATGAGGAATGGTTGCAGGAACTGCAACGTGTAGTTTAATGAAAAGAAGGACTAGCGGAGACATGTTAGCAGTGTTCCAATATCTCAGGGGCTGCCTCAAAGAAGAGGGAGTCAAACTATTCTCCAAAGCACCTGAGGGTAGGACAAGAAACAATGGGTGAAAACTAATAAAGGAAAGAAGCAACTTAGAAGTAAGGAGACATTTCCTGACAGTTAGAACAGAAGACCTGGACCTTGGACTAGAAGACCTCCAAGGTCCCGTCCAACACTGTTATTCTATGATGAATTATATGATGTTTTGAAGGATTAAGGATTGGTTTCTTCAAATTTTATTACTTTTATTTTTAAAATTATATACTGAGTTACAGATACGAAAACGACCTATTTACTTTTTGTCTCTAAAGGCAACAAAGTATGGAAATGAAAAAAAATTACCAGTAAACTAAATTGATAAATTTATATGCATATTTCAATCACAGTTTTCTAGTACTTTCTCCATCACTTGATGCATCTAGCAATGAAAATGAATGCAAGATTTACTCATTTACTCAAAAGGAAAGGAAGAAGCTCCTTTCCTTCCCTTAATGGGGAAAAGTCACATTACTACGCCATGCTACCACCTGCCACGCTCCTGAGTTCATCGAAGCCTGATACTCCACAAGCAATTCCATCAACAGACACATTGACCTACAAATAGCTACAAACCCTTCAGAATTCAAATCAACTGCACAGCCAACCAAAGACTGCATTGACCCTCAATCAACCCACGCAACCCCTCCCACCAGTTCATCTTCCAATGACCCTGACCTGATATAATCTCCCTATCACAAGACCCATCACAAGACTCATGGATGACTCACAGCTGATCCATCACAACACTTGACACCCACACCTGAAGCCCTTATAAACAGAAGAACATTCCCTAAACTCTGCTGTAGATGTTACCTAACCTGGTAATGAAACGTTGAGAAACTAACCCATAAACTCGGAAAACAAACCTTCACCCTCATCCTACAACTGAGCTACAGATATTCGCCACTATTGCAGAAGTGACATTTTATTTAGAAAACGATAATAAAAAGTGGTGTGAAAGTGAGTAAGAAAATAAACTAAGAGGCACATATAATCCTTTCCTTGCTATGTTCCTGTAATCCCTTAATTAGCAAATTATTAAAATGAGGGCTGGAGAAAGAGAGATTTCATGTTGATTCATATGTCAATGAAGAAAAACATACTGGGCCAACAGAAGAGAATCTATGTAGCTCAGGGTTGATCTGTGGGGTCTCAGATGCTCTCTGACCTTAGCAATCTGCTTGCAGATGTTTCATTACTCAACTAGAGAACAAGAAATAGGATTCCACATGCCTCACTCATGATGCTGACTGTTTGCAATGAAGAGTTTCACTTACTTATGAAGGCTAATCGTTCATAAGAGGACTTGGAAAATAAGAACCTTAATTAGCAAACAAACTCCATTAACAGAAACAATATCCACTGCACACAGTAACCATTTATATCTGAATAGGAACAAAAGGAGAATGAAGTTAGCATGCTGTAATAGTAGTAATGCTATTTTTTGTCCTGTTCCTGTACAATTTTGGAGCATGGTTATGACCATTACATACAGAATATGCATGAGATTATACAATTGCCTCACATGTTCAAATTGCTTGGGGGAAGTATCTATGTGGGATTGTTTCAAGACAGTTGCAATCCTAATGCACAAGGGAGGGAAACTGAGCAATGTAGTGGTTTTTAATGCTTGCCCATAATTTATCCTGCCTAACGATCATTAAATTCAGGGCTACATCCACTTTGGGTCTACATAATATAATTTTGTAAAAAAAAAAAAAAAAAAAAAAAAAAAAAGCTACCAAGAACATTTTGAAGCATTTGAATGAACGAAGACTTGCAGAAAAAGCCAAAGATAATTTTAAAAGTTTCTTTCAACATATAAATAACAAAAAAAATTCAAGGGAATAGTCAGTCCACTAAAGAGAGAACATAGTAAGGAAATAACAGGCAGTAGAGAGAAAGCAGAGCTGCTTAATTCATTCTTTGCATCAGTCTTCATACAAAAAGAGACTACAGCCCAACCTATCAAAAACCTAACCGTAAAAGACAGACTAGAAATAAAAATTAAAATAATCAAGAAAATGGTAATAGAACATATTTCTGACCTTGATGAATATAAATCACCAGGAAGTGATGGATTACATCTCAGAGTTCTGAAGGAGCTGGCAGATGTTATTTCAGAACCATTGTATCATATCTTTTAAAAATCCTGGGAGTACTGGGGAACTGCTAGAGGATTGGAAAAGAACTAATGTGGTCCCATCTTCAAAAAAGAAAAAAAGAGACCCAGAAAACAACCAATCAGCCTAACAGCAATACCTGGGAAAATACTGGAAAAAATAAGCTACCCCCACCGGGGGTTTTGCTGGCCGCCAAGGTACTCACGCCTCTGAGGAATAGCAAGTTTCACTTTAAATCAGTCTTTCTTTCTTTCTTTCTTTGCAATTTTGCAAGGAAATCAGGATGACACAGCCGTCCAGTTGGGGACTGAGTCAATAACTATTACCTGGTGACTAGGGCGTGGTCTAAAGAGCTTATCAGACTTAGTTCAATCAACGAGGATGAAGTTAACCCATCCTGGACACTCCTCCCCTCACTATGGAGAACAGACCAGGCCAAATGAATCTTATTTCATTTTTTGACAAAGTGATTAAATTAATAGACCAGTGAAATGCTATGGACATAGTATATTTAGACTTCAACAAGATATTCGACAAAGTAGACCACAACCTACATTTGGTAAGCTAGAAAAGTGTGGGATAGATATCCATCAGATGGATTTGTAACTGGCTTACATACCATATTCAATGGTACTACATCAACATGGAGGGAAGTAAGCAGGGGAGTACCACAAGGTTCCATCTTAGGCCCAGTACTCTTCAATACCTTCATAAATGACTTATATGAGGAAATAGAAGGGGAACTTATCAAATTTCCAAATGACACTAAGCTAGCAGGAATAGCCAACACTCCAGAAGATAAACTCAGGATCCAAAAAGATCTTGTCAGACTTAACAATGGGCCCTGTTGTGACTCAGCAGAAGTTTGCTGTGAGTTGAGTCGGGATGCAGGAATAACAATGCAGCTGGGGCTCATTAGTGTAGTCTTCTGGAGATAAAAGGACAGATGGTGCCACGCCCTGGTTGCAGAAGTCAACGTTCATCGTTCATTCATGGTTCGTCGTTCGTGGAGAATTCAGTTCCGTTTCTGTTTGAGTTTGTGAGACACTTGGATAAGTGATTTTGCTTCTTGAAAACTTGGTGCTGTAAGAGTTTTGTTTCTGCATTCTGCTACGTAACCCTTGTTTGCAAGAGACTATCTATGTTTATTTTGGGCTCGCAGCCAGCGTGAACCAGGACTGATAAAGTTATTTCCTTTTAAGTCTGTCTGACTGTCGTCTGTTAACAAGCGAAGAAGGGGGGGTCAGAACAGGGTCCTATCCAGCAAAATGAAATTCAATGTAGAAAAAAGCAAAGTTTTACATCTGGGCAGGAAAAACCAAAGGTACAAGTACAGATTAGGTAAAACCTGACTCAAAAACAATAACTGTAAGAGGGACCTTGGGAGTCCTAGTGGACGATCACTTAAATATGAGTCAGTAGTGTGCAGCAGCAGCCAAAAAAACTAATATAATCCTAACAGAGGCATAGAATCAAAATCATGTGAAGTATTAGTACCGTTTTATAAAGCCTTAGTTACGCCACACCTAGAATACTGCATATAGTTTTGGTCACCACATAAAAAAAAAAGATGTAGAGACTTTGGAAAAAGTGCAAAAAAGAGCAACTAATATGATTAAAGGCAGGAGACTAAAACCTATGAAGAACGATTGCAGGATTGGGGTTGGCTAGTCTAGAGAAAAGAAGGGCTAGGGGTGACATGATAGCAATATGCCAGTATTTAAGAGACTGCAACAAAAAGATGGGGTCAATTTATTTTCCAAAGCACCAGAAGGCAGAACAAGAAACAATGGATGGAAACTAATCAAGCAGAGAAGCAACCTGGAATTTTAAGAAGAAACTTCCTAACAAGGACAATTAACCAGTGGAACATCTTGCCTTCAGAAGTTGTGGGTGTTTCATCACTGGACATTTTTAAGAAGAGACTGGAAGTCAATTGTCTAGGGTGTCCTGCTTGAGCAGCAGGCTGGACTAGAAGACATCCAAGGTCCTTTCCAGCTCTAACTGTAAATGTAATGTCCTTGTAGAACAAATGTCTAATTTAAAAGCTCTCAAGCAATAAGATGACCAGCAAGGTTGACAACTAGAAGTACACAAAACAGTTTGAAGATAAATCATTGTGAGTGATCTACACTGAAAACAAAGCACAACAGTTCTGCTGCTATCTAGCATTTCATCCTTTTTGAGGCAATGTGACTAGACATTACTCTAGGCTTGGTTAAGTATCTTTCTGTGCTTGGAAGATATCTGACAGGGCAATAACAAATCTAAAAAACTCTTCTCTAGCTCATATCGACTGCAACATCATACAAGAGGGCCAAAGGGAGGAGATTTGTCCATTCGATTTTAAGGTGCAGACTGACTCCAAAAATCCAATCTAGAAATAAGTAATATGCCATTGCAGCTAAATCTGTTGTAAATAAAAATAGTGTTGACACACCAGCTTAAAATGAGGAAAAACGCATAAACAAGGTTTAAGCCTTTTTCAAGGGACACAGACAGTAAAGTATAGATGAACAATAGTTTTAAGAATGTTTTTAAAAAACAGGTATGAGTCAAATATTTTTTTAAGTACATAGCAGAAAAGTTGTTATATAATATAAATTTGTTTTTGATTTTGCTAAAAGTTTCAATTATGTATTCAATAACATTTCTTTAATAAGCACAATACAAGATTAAAAATTGTTTTTTCACTGTATTTATACAGCACAACATATTTGCAGTGTCATTTTTGCATGTATTTGAAAAAAAAGACATGCATAATTTAATAGTATGTGAAAATATGCAAGCCCCAAATAATAGTTTAATTTGCCAATTTATCTTTTTCTTTCCAGCCTGAAAACTGAAACACAAAATAGTTAATTCAAATTGCATGAGAAAAACCAAAATCACAAATATGAAAACAGATTTTTATTCACTTATGATGCAATAGGAATATCTTCATTTCATAATTATTTTTAAAACTACTGCCATTTAAGTCAGCCAGTCCCTTAATGGAAGTTTTTTTTAAAAAAAACTTTCTAATGAATTATATCTAACTCAAAAAGTGCTTTTAATTTAGATTCCACTATGTAAATCAGTACTGTGGTACCTCGATACCCATCATTAATTGGGTCTGGGAGGCAAGATAGTAGCAAAACCAACAAACAGGAAAGGGAAGCAAGTCAAGAAATCCAGTTTGACATCCCTGCTGTAAATCTTAAAGATTAACCCATTTATTATTACAAAAATTCTAGTCCACCACAATGTATAAGATTCATAGACTTTAGTCCCATATTCTATAGTCTATATTATTTATAAAGATGATTGTTTATTTACTGAAGACACAAAATATATTTTGTAATGTACAGAGTATTGTTTTACATTGATTACATGTGTTGTAATCATACAGTACTTTATTTTATGTTCCCAGCATTTCAGAAACTGAAACTGCATACAACTTATTTTCAAAGAGAGAAAGAACAAAGCTTAACCTATCTTGAGGTAATCGTTACACCTTGATGTGCAAATGAAGCTCAAGAGACATGTCTCTTTCAGTATTCAACTCCATGGTATGTGCACATAAATATGCTTTATTAACTATAATAGCCTTGCATAACCTGTTATACAACATGTTTATCTGAAGAGATAGGTAAAATAGAATAAATTATTTATTGCTTTACTGCATGTGCTAAGTTCATACTATACATTTTAAAAAATAACACAAAATGGAACTCTAACAAGATAATTAAGGCCAGATAAAGTCAAAGGAAATGTGGAATGTTTAAAATAAAAGTAAAGACTGATGTACAAGATATATTACAAAGACAAAATGAATGTATTTGTTGAACAATATTTTAAATATCCCAAAATGACAACAATGTAATTTTTTCTTATCTTTTCAGCAATATTTGCATATAGTAAATAACAGGTTTCACACTTCAAAGAGTTGGGGAGCTTATTAAGTAACTGATTACTTAATTAAATATTTAATTAAATGGCTCAAGATGACATTCTACTGAAAAACATTGACATTTTTTTCCCCCTCATGGTATGTCTTCAGTTAACCTGAATTACTTTTATGGCAAAAAAAAAACCAACTGCCTAATACCATTGATGCCAGCAAAACTCTCCCAATCCAACAACAGATATAAACATCAAGAGCTCATAATAGTTTGCCTCTCATTCACACACACATATATATAAACAAACCTGATGCCAAAAATAATCTTGGTTATCCACAAGCCATTCTTGTTGGCAGACACTGAATGCAGCTGGTAATAGAGAAACATATTTTGTCTGATTCTGTAAGTAATATATACTTAGAAGAACTTACAACCACTAGATACCCTTCTCAAAATTTATGTAATCCCTGTTAAAGTCATCCAAGTTGGCTGTATCATGAAAGCTTCTAATAACCACTTCCAGTTTCAATTCTGTTTTATGAAGTACTTTTCTTAATCTGTCTGAAATCTTCTTCTATTCAGCTACATTAGATTATCACAAGGTATGGTTACTATCAGAAATGGTTAAAAACACAATCCCGATCCTTTTCTCCATATTATACCTAATACACTTCCATTACATATGAATCAGTTATGTTTTTTCCCCTAAGCCATCAACACTGTCATTTATTCTATTAGAAAAGTTATGTCAGCACCTGGAACGTTTGGCTTCTCCTTCTCTCCAAGTTCTCCAACACACGTGCCATATGCCAAATAAATAAAATAAAACATAACAATGGGTGTTGGTGGAAATCCAATTAGAAAAGAATTGGACAAATGCTGTAAATATTGCTTCGATTCTCCGTATTCATTGTAACAGAACATAGTAAAAAGAGTGCCTTGTTTATCCCTTAGTAACACACAAAATTGCAAGAAGCTATTAGCGAAAGATACTGAATATCTCTGGTTCAATATGAAGACCTCCTCCCAACCATAATCAAATCTTAGCACCTGAAAGATGACGTCTGATTGGTTAATAGTCACCACTTATGTAAAACTACAGCTACAATGTGCTTGCTCAGTGGTATAACATTGGTAGGTAACTATGGCAATCTGTCCCAAACAAATTTTGAATAATACTATCGTGCCTGGAGCAGCCAAAGATGCCGTGCCGACAGTTACCAGGCACTAGTGAAAAGTACTGATCCTGGCACCTTTGTTGCCATGTTGGACGCTACCAGGGCATGGCACAAGCTTGAGCTATGGATGACATACAGTCATTTGAGATGGCATACCTCAGAGGTAGAAACAGCAACTGGTAACCAATGGACGCTCTTTCAACCTTAAAAGCCCTGTCAAGCAAGCACAACTGACCCAGCATGAGCATCCATGAGGCAATAGAGTGAGATATTAAAACACAACCAAAGTGCTGCACTGCTATAAATAACATTTTGATTTACTGCTACATTATAAGCCACCAGCAGCACTAGATAAGGAAATAGATGATCCAGGGCCATCTTCTAATGAATAAAGTTGAGCAAAACAGAGATTGTTGTACTAAACAAGTGTTAAACATGCAAAGCATGATCAAGTCACTGCAGACATTGAAAGCAGACTGGTCTGTAATAGTTGATTATATACACATACCTATTCTCTATAGAAAAAGTAGGCCTCGTTCAATTAGAAACTTCTTATTACTGTGATCATTTTCAAAAAGAAAGATAAGATATGACGTTAAAGATAGCATGGAATCAGCCTCATGTTTATAGCTAGGTCTTCTGTAGCTCAGCAGAGCACACCTAAAACCAATATAAAAATCTTCCACACAGGAAGAACAATGCAGCTTTAGATCATGTTGTCGCTATGTAGACAGATTTTCACTCTCATGCAAGCTGTACTATATATGAGGATGGAAAGCAAACTATTATTTTGTTAATTGATTTCAAGAATGCCTTTGGTAGCATCCACCAGGGCTCTAAATGAAAGGCTCTTTTAGTAATCAGCATATCCAGCAAAATTATCCAAGCAATTACTATATGGCAGCATCCCTTCTAGGTTTGAAATATATGAATATACTTCAAATCCAGCCCCTTCATAGTAAAACAGCATATGTACTATTAACATTGTTGTTCAATATGGTGATAGCCTGGATAATGGACAAAAGCTTATCTGGACACAGTAATTCAGTGTGATACTGATGCAAATTTTGAATGATAATACACCAATGATATTTTTTCCAATGAGGAATTAGAATTGAAGACACAAGGATTAGTAGATGTTATAAACAAAAGAGCAGAGAAGCTTGGACTATGGGTAAAGTGGAAAAAAGACGAAGGCCATGTGAACTGATGCCACACAAATTGACATTACCCTCAGATATGTGCCAAACATACAAGTAAATGAATGTAAATAAATTTCATTGCATGCATGGCCTCTATGCAAATGGATTTTGCCACCTTACAATGGTGGCTCTGAAAAAAGAAAAACGGCTTCAAAATGAAAGTTCATATATTTTATATAGCCATCATGCCAGGCTTATTATATGCAGCAGAAGGGGGGAAAGATACTGCACAGAAGTTGAAAGTGTTTCAGAAAAGTTGTTTAAAGACAATCCTGGGAATTTCCTTGTGTGATTTATGGTGGATGAGGATTCAATAGCTACGTGATCAATACTCCATAATTGAGAATAAGATCTGGCAATCACATTTTATTGGTTTTGAATGGATGCATACCTACATAGGTGACAGCAGGAATCCAAAAGAAAAACTAGATAGAAGCTGAAGGATGACAATTATACCCAAATCTCACAGAATTTACAGCATCTGCTTAGGACAAAGAACACTGGAATGGTGTTATAGAGATTATTACCCATGGCTACCACAACTCACCAACAGTCTACAATTTGCAGGAACATTCTGCCTACGCATGAATGAATGATGTTAAAGGCTCATACTCTGCTCATTAATTTAAGTTGTATAGAAGCCAACAATGAATGAATGAAAACTTCATTACTTACAGTGCAAGTAAAATGCTGTCAGCATAAAACACAGATTAATAATAAAGGACAGTGTAAAAGAATACAAAGTTGATATACTTACAATTTTAAAATATTGTTCTGAAATGTAACTCAAGTGCTGTTTCAGGACTCAGTTACATGAGTATGAGGAAAAGGGCATTGGTACTTACATGATACACCTATTCTCATAGTGGGGGAGGAGTATCCAGGATGAGTTAACTTCATCCTCGTTGATTGGACTGAGTCTGATAAGCTCTTTAGACCACGCCCTAGTCACCAGGTAATACCCAGTTTCGACGAAGAACTCTATCAGACTCAATGTGTCATTCACTCTTAGACATTGATGTAGTTTCAAACCTTTATTTGCTCGCATATTTCTTTAACACTCCAGATATACAACCAAAACATAACATTTCCAATCCATTACAACTCAGGGAGGGGCTGGATACTCCTCCCCCACTATGAGAATAGGCGTATCAGGTAAGTACCAATGCCCTTTCTCCATAGTGAGGGGAGGAGTATCCAGGATGGGACGTACGAAAGCCCACACGTCCCTAGGGAGGGTTCATACCTATTGTATGTAGGTCTATGCTCAACCCTATGCCTGGTGAGATGTCTCTTCCCCTCTGTGCACTGCCTGCAATACCCTACGTCCAAAAACTGCCTCCGCCGAAGTGAAGGAGTCCAATTTGTAATTCCTCACAAATAGTGAGAAGACCATGTGGCTGCCCTTCAGATCTCAGTCAAGGAGACCTACGAGGCCCAGCCAAATGATGTGGCCATGCTTCACGTAGAATGTTCCGTAATAGCCCCGGAGTTTGCAGCCTTCGTGCTTGGTACATGGTTGCAATACAGGTCCCTAACCACCTGCCTATAGTGGTAGAGGTTACCTTGTTTTCCAGGGACCACGGCTGGAAGGAAACGAACAAGGGCTCTAATGTTCTGGTTGGCAGGGTTCGTTTGGGGTAGATCCTCAGCGCCCTCCTCACGTCCAAGGTGTGCCACTTTCTCTCCAAGGGATGAGAGAGGTCCGGACAGAAATTGGGCAATATCAGCTCTTGTGATCGGTGGAAATAAGAGCACGCCTTGGGTATGAAGGAGGGGTCCAGTCATAGGACCACTCTGTCCTGATGGAATACACATAAATCTTCCCTGGCAGACAGAGCCTGAAGTTCAGATATCCGCCTAGTGGAAGTAATGGCCAAGAAGGCCACCTTGAGTGTCAAGAATTTGAATGAGATTGTTCATAGTGGCTCAAAGGGAGGGCCTGTCAGAGCATCCAGCACCCTATGTAAGTCCCAGGAAGGGTACCTGTGTACCATGGGCAGTCTAAGATTAGAGGCCCCCTTGAGAAACCGCTTGACCATGGGGTGCTGAGTTAGTGTCTGAGACCTACCGCACAGGAATACCGAGACCTGCCGCCTAATAGTGTTCGGAGCCAACCCTCTGTCCAGGCCCACCTGAAGGAAGTCCAGCACCTGTGACACTGAGGCCTGAACCAGGTCATGGTTCCTGGTGGCGCATCATGTGCAAAAGACGCGCCACATAGCGCTGTAGATATGCTCCGTGGAAGGCCTGCGAGACACCTGGATCATCTGTATGACCTTGGAGGAGAAATTGTCCTCCCTCAGGATGCTCTGCTCAAGCGCCAGGTGGTTAACTGAAGCCACTGAGGGTCCAGATGTTCCAACGACCCCTGCCTGAGGGAGATCATCTCCTGGGGAATCCTCCAGGGCCTGTCCACCAAGAGAGACCTGAGATTGGCGAACAAAGGCCGTCGGGGCCAATGTGGGGCAATCAGGACCACCTCCACTCCCACCCGTAAGATCTTCTGGATGACCCTGGCAATGGTGGAAAGGCATACAGGAGTCCCCGAGGCCACGTGCATTGGAGAGCATCCACCCCTTCTGCTTTCTGAGTTGGGTACCTGGAGTAAAACCATAGGAGCTGAGCATTGAGGGGGGTGGCAAACAGGTTGACCTTTGGGTGGCCGAAACATTCCGCCACTGCCTCGAAGATTGCTGGTTGCAGCTTCCACTCCAAATTGTCCACTTTGGTCCGGCTGAGCCAGTCGGCCCTGACGTTGTCCACCCCTGCTATATGCTCTGCAGTTATAGAGACTAGGTTTCTTTCGTCCCAAAGCCCCAGTCTCTTGGTCTCCAGCATGAACGACTTTGATCTGGTCCCCCCCCCCATCTGTTTATGTGTGCCTTGGTGGTTCTGTTGTCTGTGAGTATTAGAATATGACACCCCTTGACAGAGTTGCAAAACTGTCTGAGGGCCAGGCGGACTGCCCTGAGCTCCAACCAATTTATGTAGTGAATCAATTCCACCTGGCTCCATTGTCCCTGCGCCATCTGGGACCGCAGGTGAGGCCCCCCATCCAAACATACTGGCATCCGTAGTGACCCTCACCCGGTCCGGAGTTCTCAAGACTTCCCCTTTTGTTAACGCTGGGGATGTCCACTCTATTAGGGAGTGGGATACTTCTGCTGATAGGAGGACCTTGATCTGGGAGCAGTTCATGTGCCTTCGCTGGAATGGTAAAAGGAACCACTGGAGGTCTCTGGTGTGAAGGCGCACCCAAGGGACAATGCTGATGGCAGACACCATCATGCCTAGCAACCTGGACAATGTAGCTAGGGACACCCTCCGCTCCCTGTATACCTGGGAAGCCAGCTCCTTGAGATTCTGCTGCCTTTCGGCCGACAGGGACACTATACCTGACACTGTGTCTATCAGGGCCCCTAAATGCGTCAGCCTAGTGGAGGGGTGCAGATGGCTTTTGGCCAGATTGACCGAGAATCCGTGCTCTCTTAGGGCTGACATGGTGATGTCTAAATCCCATAGGGCATCCTTAAAGGAGGATGATTGTAACAGCAGTCATCTAGGTAGCATTGGATTCAAATAGGCTTTAACCTTAGATATGCTGCCAATGCCACCATTACCTTCGTGAAAACTCGGGGGGGGGGGCAGAAGACAACCCAAAGGGTAAGGCCCGATATTGGAAGTGGTGCCCTAGGTAGCAGAACCTGAGATATTTACGGTGATCAGGGGTTATGGGTGTATGTAGGTAGGCCTCCATAAGATCTATGGAGTTGAGGAAATCCCCCTGTCTAATCTCTTCTAGTATAGAATACAGCGAATGCATTTTGAACCTCCGGTAACATATGAACCAGTTTAGCCTCTTCAGGTTGTAGAATCGCTCTCCAGCTGCCCGAGGCCTTGGGATCACAAAAAGAATGTAATAATAACCCTGACCTTGTTGGTCTAGAGGCATCAGCTGGATAGCCCTGATGTCCAATAGGTGTTGAATGGTTTCCTGCATCAGTTGCCTCCGGATCGGGTTATTTGAAAAAAGACATATCCGGAAGAAGCTTGGGGGGCTGGAGAGGAACTCGAGTGAAAGGCCAGATCGGATGGTGGACTGAACCCCCGCATCAGAGGTAGACAGGTCCCAACAGTTGGTGAAATACACCAAGTGCCCCCGATGGGAGGTGAACTGGGCCTACGGTTAGTTCTTGCGGAAGGAGCGCCCGCCACCACCTCCTCCATCCCCTCGAAAGGACCGCTTCTGCTGCCTGCCCCTTTGCTGCCTCTCTGGAGGTATCTCTGCCTAGGGGTAGTAACCTCCTTGGTACTGCCGAAACCCTGAATACCCAAAATCCGACCCCCTGAATGAATCCTTACCCCGGAAAGAGGACCTATAGTCCTGACCATGGCCGGTGGTGCGTCCGGAGTAGGGAGTCGCTCTGAAGCTGTTCTTCCTCGGAGCGGTGAGAGAACCTTCCACTTGTCCTTGTTCTCTATCAAGAAGGGGTCCAGAGCTGCGGCGAAGAGCCCCCCCCCCCCCGGGAAGGGTGCCGACACCAAACGCCATTTGTGACGTATGTCTGCTTGCCACTGCCAAAGCCAAAGCAACCTGCAGGATGCTACGGAGGAGGCAATCACCCTGGATGCAAATCTGGCTGCTGCTAGGGTGGCATCTGAAGAGAATTGGATGGCTGCCACCAGCTTGTTGATGTCTTGGTGAACCCTGACATCCGCTATCAGGATCCGCTGCTGGAGATCCTGTAGCCACAGTAGTGAAGACTAATTGAAGGAGGCAGTGATGGCTGCTTTCACTACCCAGGCCGCTGCCTGATGGGTCCTCTGCAAGGTGAGGTCGACCTTGTCCTCTGATTTCAAAGCGTCCTCTGGTTCTCTGGGCATGTTCACAGGCATATGCAGAGCTGTGACAGGTGCGTCGATGGTGGGCTGTGACAGCACCTGAGCCATGTCCTTGTCCACATTGAAAAGGCTTTGTCTGTGGAGGTGGGCATTGGCCCCGAGGTGGGAGATGCCCATTGCCTTTTTATCGGGTGAAGGAAGGACTTGGGTCTGGGTGCCATGTTGGCCTCCACGGTCTGCTCCTCAAATATGGTCTCAGCCGAGGAACCTTGAGGTTGCACTGGTGGTTCTGAAGGTCTGTTGCCAAGCTTGGCAGTCGACTTTGCCTTGAAGAGCAAGGATTTGTATAAGAAAGGCTGGAACAGTCCAGAGCAGGAGGACTTCGAGGGAGGCAAGCCTCGTCCTCGGAGAGTCTATCCTCTCTGAGCTCCCCTTCCTCAGATTCCGAATTGCTGTCCTCCTGGGATGACAAGGGGGAGTCAGTGGGGTCTGCTCTCTGGGCCTCCAGCCCCTCAGGAACCATGGGTAAGGCTGCCACGTGAGGCTGCATCTGGGGCTGTTGGAAAGGGGCAGCTATCACTGCTGAAACGCCCTCATCATGTCCTGAAAGTTAGGTACCCCTGAGATGGGTACTTGTCTGCCCCCCCCCATACCCACAGGTGGAGGAGGGAGAGGTTGTGGCGAAGGCCCCAGGGTGCGTGGAGGGGATTGCCATTCGTGAGCTGCGCACCTCACTCTGCGGGTGGAGAACTCTCTTTCCCCCCCCCGCTTTCGACGCTCATTTTCCGGCTCCACCAGACCCCTCTGGTGCTTAAGGATAAGCGTGGATGCTCCACAATGTTTAACTGCCGCGGTTCATCGCTCGACCCTTGTGGGGAGCGGCGGAACGCTCTGGCACTGTTTTGGGGTTTTTTTCCTTGCCGCTGTTTAAAGGAGTGGCCTGCCAGCGCCTCATGAGGCTTTTTACTTCTCCCGGGTCTTAAAGCCCTCTTGAGTGGCTGCAGGATTAGTCCTAATGGCCAAATCTGTCCTTTGCAGGCTAATGGCGATAGGCGCTACCCCCACTGGGGGGGGGGGTTGCTGGTCACCAAGGTACTCACGCCTCTAAGGAATAGCAAGTTGCACTTTAAATCAGTCTTTCTTTCTTTCTTTGCAATTTTTCAAGGAAATCAGGATGACACAGCCATCCAGTTGGGGACTGAGTCGATAACTGGGTATTACCTGGTGACTAGGGTGTGGTGTAAAGAGCTTATCGGACTCAGTCCAATCAACGAGGACAAAGTTAACCCATCCTGGATACTCCTCCCCTCACTATAGAGAACATTGTAGCTGAGAGGGAGAGCTGCAACTATCTAACTTGGAGTCTTTGTCTGCTAATAGATACTAAGCATAAAATTTATTAGACAGTCTGAGAAATAAAACAAAAAACTGGAGATTAGGTTGATGAGGAAGTTATTAGTTCCCATGGTTTATAAAAAGACAAATTTAAAATATCATTAAAAAGAAATCTACATCCTAAAATAACTTTGTCTTATACTGGAATTAGGAGAAGCAAAAACAGCCAGGTATTGAAAATTATCACACATTCATTAAAAAAAACTTTTCTGTTGTTCAATATTTTATGTAAGTGGTAAAGAGAAATTGATTTGTGAAAGGCCTGTTCAAATTTATTACTGATGATTAATAATTTTTATTAGCTGTTTTAAGGATGGATTCAAATACTTTTATCAGATTTATTTTTGTTAATCACAGGGGCAGCACTTTAAAGTTGGAGAAAAATAAAATAACAAACTAAAATAGTTTTCCCGCATCAATTACAATGAATTTTAATGTTAACTTTTTGTTTAAAATGAGAAGCAATGTAGGAATATTTAAAAACATAACTTCCTTTAATTCAATTTCCATTTCATCCTTCCTTCCCTCCTTTTCATGCTGCACCAAAACCCATGCTACCTCTTAAATATACTGGCCTCCAGTGTCACAGCTTGGATGAAGAATCAACTTTTCACAGTCTTGTAGAAGCCCAAAAATGGGAGGGGAGGTGGGGACAATAATATCAGATCTTATGAGGGAGGTTGTTCCACAGGGCAGGATCATCTTGGAATTATTTGAATACTCAAGGGGTATATGAGAGTTATTTGAATCAGCAACAAAAACAATAATCTGGGGTTTTCTTCTCATCAGAATATACTTTACAAGGCAAGGTTAATACAACCTAGTTTTGCCTTAAGTACAAAGCCAGAGGGATGACTTTGGGCCAATCACTTTATCTCAGCCCTAGGAAAGAAGCATTTCTGAAAATGTTGACAAATAAATGGCAGTCACTGACTCAAAGGCATGTTAAAAAAAGTAGTACAGCCACTGAGATAAAATGATTTAATTCAACAGATTTCAAGTAAATGCTTCTAAAAGCTAGCATTTTTTAATTACTTAACAGATTGAGCTACATCCAATGATATATGATCTCACTTCCATCTGTGGAACAGCCTGTTCCCCACCCTTTTCTTCCAAAGCCTTCCCCATCCTTTTTCTTCAGAGGGCCCCAACCCTTTGGAATACACTGGTGTATCAGAAATTTCAAAGGAATGGAGGGATAGAATAACTCTGTATTCATTGTAGATAGATTATTAGATACAAGTCCCTCTCCTCGGAAGATAGGAAGTACAGAAGTACATGTGTGAGAGGGGAGAGGATAGTACTCGCATATGGAAAAGTAAACAGTTTGACCCCAGATCTCTCCATTAGCAAAAGAGGCAATAGAAATGGGCTCAGATCCAAAGAGAGGGCCATCTAATTTGACCTCACCACTTGAATAGAGAAAAAAGAACAAGAATTTTGAACCTTTATTTTGCTATAAATAGTGTATAGATTTGATACACAAAGGTCACTGGAATTCTTTCACATTGCTTTTATAGTTTCGTTCCACAAACCTAGATTAACTGAGCTTTATGTCCTTAGAATTCTACTCAAGATTTTTGCATTGCTACAGAGAGAATCCTGATACTTACAGTTCTTAATTTTTTTTATAAACATTAATTTTTCTTCAAATCATTGTTGTTAAAAGAATTGCCAGTGGTACAATGTGAAGAAACCATTCATTTTCTTATTCAATTTATATGGTCACCCATCTCACATACATGTCTCTGGTGGCTTACAAATTAAACATAAACAATATCAAAAAACCAAAAGTAAATAACCATACAAGCCTTAAAAACATTAAAGCAATAAAAGTAATTCAAAAACCATACAATATTTAGACAATGGGAGAGCACAGTCAATGCAGAATCTGTACAACATGTTATAAATTTCACACCATCACTATTTGCTCTCTGAGCCAAATGGGAAAGCCATGACTTCAGGCCTTTCTGGAAAGCCATCAAGATTGGGGCCTGAATTTGAAGAGATGTTCCACAGTGTGAGCATAGTGGCAGAAAAGGTTCTCCTCCTGGGTTCCATTAAGTGATATATCTACTGAATAGAACCTGCCCCTTCTGCCATACCTGATGGGTTGGGGAAGAAGAGGAACTGCTCATTTTGCTTATAGCAACTGTAGAAAATAAATTGGTTATTTGCCTTCACACAATCATAACTCTATAGATTTGTTTCTATAGTTGATATTCTTTCTGAATGAAGTAACAAGAACAAGCATTTTGGAAATCAGAAATGTAATACTGTTTAAAAAAAGGTTTTAAAAGTTTATAGCAAAATATTTTAATTCATTTATCTTAATTCTATTTATTTAACTTTTTATTTTTAATTTAGTGGATCAGGAAATATGTAATAGATTTCATACATACATATGCACGTGTGTGTGTGTGTGTGTGTGTGTGTGTGTGTGTGTGTGTGTACAGATATACTATAGAATTTATTATTGCAGCAATTCAGCCTATATTACTATGCCAGCTCATACCATTACCATTACAGAAGCATTCAATATTTCTGCTCTGATTCAATATAAGACAAAAATACAGTTAATGTGCAGAATATTTCAGCTTTAAAAATAAGATCAAAATCTTTCTTACATAAAATAAATCTTAAACAGTACTCCCACATTTTCTTCCAGAATGCTTTAAATGCCATTTCAAAGGAGGGAGGGGAAAGCTGTCAAAAGAAGAAAGAAATTGGCCACTTCAGAGCCATAAAACCTCTTCCAAAACCCAGGTGGTATTCACCTTCACCTGGATTCAAACTGTGAAAAGTGAGAACTTAATCAATGTCCATTCTTTCTTTTCCCAATACCCAACTGCAGCCACCTGAGCCAGGAAGCACTTATGAACGTGAAATCATAATTCATGGTACTTATCTAAACTCATTCTTAGATTTCAAACATAAACTTTACAATATAGAGAAATAATGTTCTTTGGCCTTTAATATACAGTGTAGTGACGTAGATATTCAATCACTAAGTACTTAACAACTATTATTCAATCTGGAATATTTAGCTTTAAAAAATATTTGTAAGTGTGGCTTTTTATTCAGGCAAATTTCCTATAAAACTTTAAGAGCTCAGGACAATATAGAACTTTCTCTCTAGCTCACTTCAGGATCTACTTTCAGCAGTACTAAAAGAAAAATACAATTTTACAATTTTGGACCAAATATCCTATCTAAATTTTAGGAAAGCCCAAACATTTCAACTAGATTTTTCTACATCTGATCTTACATTTCTTCTTGTATTTAGAGACATGACAGAATAAAGGAAGATTAGATGAGTAAGTCCTATTACTGGAGGTCACTAAGAGAATTGTAAAATTATTATCACTGCTGTATTGCGCCTATTAAAACAAGATTGGCCTATGATATTGCTTATCCATTATGTGATTCTTTTTCTTCCCTTTTACTATTATTTGTTTATAGTCATTTCTTATCTTGATATTTCCGTATTAGCTGCATAATTCTGTATAATAAGCAAACTCTTCTACTACTTAACAGTTCCTGTGCCAAGTCAACCCTCCTAATGTTGATTTTCCTTTGTTAAAATTTCAATGTAATGGTGTTGAGTTCAAGAAAGGATCTTTTACCTCCTCTTGCTTTCAATAGCCTTTTAAATTTACATCGATTGGATGGTATCCTCCTTAATTTCTTCTTCTGTATGCTAAACAAGCTTGATGCCTTTAAATGTTCCTAATAGGCTTTGATTTCTAAATCTCTTACTATTGTACTGTTAATTACCTGCTTCAACTCTTTATGACTCCTTTAAAGAATGGTGCTCAGAACTTAGACACAATACTCTTAGCATTACTTGAATCTCTATAGGTTGATAAAAGAATTAACTCCTGGTGATTTGGATGAAATGTTTCTATTAATATAACCTAAGATTAACTGCCTTTTTTCAGCATTTCACTACTTGTTTAAAATACTCCTTAAATACATTCTGAGGAAAAAGTTGTTTCAACTTAAATAACTCCTGAAGAAATGTGGTTATAACAAATGAGAGATTTATCAAATTTTGAATTTTCTAACATTTATATAACTTTTAAAAAGAAAGGGTATCCTTATGAAAAGATAACATTTTCAATGGAAGGATAAATGTACTATTATATTTTCATCCACTATTACTTCATAATCTAGGTTTAAGAATAAATTAACATACACTGTGTTGTTATCTTTTTTATCATTTGTGAGAGGCAACTTTTTCTATTTATCTCCTTTGCCTCACCATAACTCATCTGCTCCCATTATATTTTACTATCTTTTTCTATCTTTCGCTTTAGATTAGACACTCAGCTTTATCAAATACTGCTTGTAATGACCCTTAAATTGTAAAATATGTCAATATTAAAGACATTAAATTAAACTGCTCTTATTAGATTGAGAAATTCAAAAAATGTTTTAATATATTCTTATTAATATAACATAAATTTTAAAAGTACAATGAAAGAGAAGTACATAGATTTTAAATTAATAAATTGAAATTTTCATTACAAGGAATTTTAAAAAAAAATCTAAAAAGGAACATGATATCAAAACCTGGAACCCGTTTTTGAACTTAGTGCTAAAACAAAGCAGGTTGCTTATTTTTATCAATTCTATCCTTCAGTTATAATTGATGGTGAAAAGGAATAATTGACATGTTAGTAGATGTCACTCCTGTATACTACAACACATAACGTAAGACAACGACATGTGTTTCATTCTTCTTAAACTGCTGTGTTACTCAGAGAAGAACTAAAACTTTCCTTGTGAGGAATGGGGAAGCTGATTGAAAAAAAAAGGAAAGACATGGGTTTTATTTGGAAATACAATACACTAAATAAATTAGGAAAATATATCAATACATTCTAGTCCAAATACAAATAATTAATGAGACACTATCCTTTGAAACAGGTAATAATCAATAATCAGTGCCAATGAAACATCCTTACAATATTCACATATTTGTAATGGATCTGTGCAAACATTTAATTACAGAGGGGAAAAAAAGAGAAAGAATATGCACACACAGTGCCCCTCCAGGGGAACAGGGCCAACAGTGATAGAAGACCGAGGAGGTAAACCCCACACAATCCCAAAACCTCTGCACAGAAGTAGACAAATGTTGCAGAATCCACAATGAACAGTCACAAATGTCTCCTGTATGCCAACAGATTATAAGAAATGGAAACAAAGAAAAATATTAACTAAGTATAGAAACCAGAGCCGAGGTGGCGCAGTGGTTTGAGTGCTGTACTGCAGCCACTTCAGCTGACTGTTATCTGCAGTTCAGCTGTTCAAATCTCACCGGCTCAGGGTTGACACAGCCTTCCATCCTTCCGAGGTGGGTAAAATGAGGACCCAGACTGTGGGGGCGATATGCTGACTCTGTAAACCGCTTAGAGAGGGCTGAAAGCCTATGAAGCGGTATATAAGTCTAACTGCTATTACTATTGCTACCATGTATAAAGTCTGAACCATAGAAAATGTAACTGTAAATTGCTTTAACATAAGATATTAAGTAGTTTGCTATCTTTTCTGGCACTTCGGCAATATTCGCATAATGGAAATCAGTATAAATGCTTACAAACTTTGGAGAGGAATCTAGAATACATCTAAACTAGCCTCTCCAAAATTAATCTTTATGTTACTGTAAGTACGCCTAACCTTACCAAGATTCAGATTCAGCTGATTAGCCATTACTCTCTCCTTGCTGAATCAGCAACTCAGCACCTTTACTCTTCCTTCAGATGATACCAAGACATAGACATAGGTAAAAGGTAGTGTGAAGGATTCTAAAATTCCAGTGTTCTACCAAGTGCTTCAGGCATTACAAAATATGTACTTATATATTCTCATAACTATTACTTACATAGCAATTAACACTATGGATCCTCACATTTAACAGATAGCAGGCTAGTACAATTTCAAACCCCTAATTTATTTATACATGCTGGTCAAAATATTACAATTAACTTATTAAAGCTCTCTATTCTGAGATATAATACATTGTGAATAGTTTTACGTTATAAAAAACCTATGCCTAACAGAGAGAAAAAGAATAATGCCAAATACCTCACCTGTTAATATAAAACCATTACACAAGCCAAGAACCTTCAGGATACTTAAAATTTTTCTTTTTACCACTAATAAATGTGGTGGCATTTGTATACTGCTGATTCCACATTGATTTCCAGTAGTTTCGATGAGTAAACATAAATTAACAAAATCAGTTTTGGAAAGAAGTCTTCCAGGAGTTCTGCTGAACTGCAGTAGCATATAAATCCCAGGTAGTAAGCAACTAAGGTAATAAATCATAGACACTTAGTCAAAGCCCCTTCTCAATGAAAGATCTTCTTTCTCTGTGACAACTCTTCAGATACAAAAAGGTAAGTATCTTGCTATGACTCATTTCATGTAGTTCAGTCTTGAACTAAAGGGTTAGGGTTAGAATATTTGTCTTAAACCTTTTGTATGTCACTCAAGTGTTTCAATGTTTAAGAAAATTATTTTAAATAAGTTTGAAGTCAAATGAGATACATTATAGCTTACTCAGTTAAATATTAAGCTGTATATTTCCTCATTATCTGCCTTTAAGGCATAAAAGTGCAAAGAATTTTCATTTAAATCATCTGACTAAAACAATGTTATTCAGCCAAACTTTCCAATTGTGAGATAATTGTGAGTAAGTGTGTTTCAAAGAGACCATGTAACTTCTGTTGACAAATATAATTTTAATATCATTCAGACAGGGTTCGCAACTTGGGAGTCCTCCTGGACCCACAGCTGACTTTCGACCATCATTTGTCAGCTGTGACCAGGGGGGCATTTGCCCAGGTTCGCCTGGGTGCGCCAGTTGCGGCCCTACCTGAATCGGGAGGCCCTCACAACAGTCACTCGAGCCCTTGTGATCTCCAGGCTGGAATACTGCAATGTGCTCTACATGGGGCTGCCCTTGAAGAGCATCCGGTGACTTCAGCTAGTCCAGAATGCGGCGCGCGCGAGTGATTGTGGGCGCACCACGGTTTGCCCACATAACACCGATCCTCCGCGAGCTGCCTGGCTACCTGTTGATCTCCGGGTGCGCTTCAAGGTGCTACTTACCACCCATAAAGCTCTCCATGGTAGTGGATCTGAGTACTTGAGAGACCGCCTTCTGCCGATTACCTCCCTCCGTCCCATCAGATCGCACAGATTGGGCCTCCTCCGAATTCCATCCGCCAGTCAGTGCCGACTGGCGACTACGCGGAGGAGAGCCTTCTCAGTAGATATTCGTACCCTCACCACCGTCCAGACCTTCCGCACAGCCCTTAAGATCTGGCTATCCCGTCAGGCCTGGGGATAAGATCCTAATCGCCCCACCGAATGCTGAATGAATGTTGTGTTTTACTGTTTTATTTTATTCACATATTTTACGTTTTGTCTTGCACTCCCTCCCATGAATTGTAAGCCGCCCTGAGTCCCCTCAGGGAAAAGGGCGGCCTAAATGACAAATAAAACTAAAAAAAAAACTAAAAAACTTTATTGAAACTTTCGACCTTACCTGGATCGGGAGGCACTTCAGATAGTCACTCACGCCCTCGTTACCTCAAGACTAGACTACTGTAATGCGCTTGAAAAGTGTACTACTGTAAAGGGCTGCCCTTGAAAAGTGTTCGAAGACTTCAGCTAGTCCAGAATGCAGCCGCGCGAGCGATTGTGGGTGCACCTAGGTACACCCACGTTACACTTATCCTCCGCAAGCTGCACTGGCTGCCCATTGGTCTTCGGACTTGCTTCAAGGTGCTAGTTATTACTTATAAGCCCTGCATGGCATCGGACCTGGGTACCTGAGAGCCCGCCTCCTGCCAATTACCTCCCAAAGACCGATTCGATCACACAGGCTCGGCCTCCTCCGGGTTCCATCTGCCAGCCAATGTCGGCTGGCGACCTCCCGGGGGAGGGCCTTTCTGTTGCTGCTCCGGCCCTCTGGAATGAGCTCCCGTGGAGATCCGGACCCTTACTACCCTCCCGGCCTTCCGTAAAGCTACCAAGTCCTGGCTGTTCCAGCAGGCTGGGGGCTGTTGAAGTATCCAGCCCTGTTTCATTTGTGACTGTTGTGTATTTTAATATTGTTTGTATTGTCTTATTTATCCCTTTCCCCGTTTCATTGTGAGCCGCCGGATTCGGGAGTGGGCGGCATACAAAACCAATAAACAAAATGAAACGAAATGAAAAAAATAAAAACTTATACAAACTAATATAAAGGAAGAAAAAAGAAAACAAAAAGTGCAAGAATACAAGCTGAAGAATAGGAAAGAAATAAAAAGTGGCTTCCAATAATTCCCACAACATTTTAAGTACAATTATATTTTAGCCTCTGAAGCAACATTACAAAACTTTTCTAGCAACTAGAACAGTCCGTCATAGCAGAGCACATAACAAGGCTGACAACCACCACAACTACTTCCCAAAGACATGCCAGAAAAAGGAAAATCAAACTATAGACCAAACTACACCCAGCTAAATTCCAGAATCAAACTAGCACTGTAGCCCAAATGGGTGGTCAACAGGCCCAGCTATATATACGGAATACAATATTCTACAGGAAAGGCTCAACTAAAACACAGATTATGCTGATCAACTAGAATTCTTTGCAGTTTTAAAGGAGCATTTAAAACCACAGGACTTTTTCCCTAGAAACCCAAGAAAGCACAAAACTATCATAACACAGACCAGAAGACATGAACAAAACCAACTCAAGGCAGAGGAAAAAGTAGTGCTCAAAACCCAAAGGAGGAGTAAACTATCATCATCACATCCTACCAGCAGACAAAGACCGAATCATAGATATCAAGAATAGATAAAAAGCCAAAGAATTACTAGAAGAGTGTGAAATTTACATCCCAGTGAACACTTTTCACTCTATAATTCTAAGATTTGGCACATTTCTTTAAATATTACAGATATTTATTAAGCAATCATTGTTCTTCCAGAAGAAGTAGGTACAACTGTAATAAATACCAGCTTGATCTGTATGAGCAGATACTAGCAAAGAATTGACAAAAAAGTGACACCTCACAGAGGGAAGCAAATACTTCATCAACCCTTCACCACAGTGTCTCCAAAGAATCAAAGACCTGATAATAGATGGAGATGAAATCATGATCTCATTTGAAGTTACAGCACTTTTTACATCCCTAGAATCAGAATTAGCCAAAGAATCCTTGATAGCACACACAACCTAACCATACACCAAGAGTGAAATACCCAGAACCATGAACCTCATCAACATAACCACTTACCTTCAGATCTATAGACAAATATATCAACAAATCAAAGGAACACCGATGGGATCATTGCTTTCAGCACTCATAGCAGAGACTGAAATGCAACGCCTAGAATCTATACGACTCCCATACATAGAATCTAAAGTATAGATCTCGTACACTTTTCTCATAATAAAAAAGGACCAACTACAGAACACAAATGGAACTATCAACAATATCTTCAAAGAAATAAAATTCACAAGGGAAGAGAAAAACAATAATGTGGTACCCTTTCTGGATATCCTGATCAGCAGAGGCAACAATTGCAAATTAGAAACACAAATCTAACGAAAAACTATCCAATCAAATGCTCCACTACCAAAGCAACACCTAACCTCTCACAATAGAAGTTGCGTAGAAATATTATTTAGACGAGCTGCACCAACCTTGAACATCAGACAAAGGATCATCTATTAACATCTTCCAACAAAATGGATATCTATGCAATTGTATCAAAAAGTGCCTCACCACTCAACCCAATATAGCACAATCAGCACAAACTGTGAAAAGGATTACACTCTCATACATCAAAAACATCTCAGGAACCATCAATAAATATGACAACTACATGGCATCACCATAGCACACAAACCAACTAAAGCTCTCCAAATATTCTAAGTAAAGCAAAAGACCCAGCAGGCCCAGAAGAAAAATCAGGAGTCATCTACAACATGCAAGATAAGAACTGTAACAGCCATTATGTAGAACAAAGAGAAAACTACAGAGAGCATCCATGAACACCAATTAGCAGTCAGAAGACACCATGAAAACTCCTTAATTTGACAAAACATGGTCAGACTTAACCATAGTTAAGGGAAACTGTGAGCACCAAGCCAAGTCCATAAACACAAGAGAATTCCTGGAAGCCTGACATTCAGACAAATCTGCTATCTACAGGAACATAGAGATAAACAACATCTGCATACCATTCAATAGAGGGGATCAAAAAGCTAAAAAGGAAATAAAAAGACATCATCACCAGCAATCAACATCAGATGAGCAGAGAGTAAACTAAAATTAACAATAGACCAACAGTCAAGAAGTAAACCATACCCCAATCGAAGACCTACCAACTCAGACAAAAAAAGCTAACAATAAACAACAGCCTAATCAGGAGCTACCAAGATCACACCTACCAAGACTGACAGGGCAAGCCATTAATATATAAAACAAGAGAAAACTCTACTCCCTTCTAGCACTGATGTCAGTAACTGATGTCAGTAACTGATGTCAGTAATAACTTGTCTTCAAAAATAAAATCAACCAAACTAGGAGAGCATCAAATTTCTATAATCTATCCTGTCTAATTATCAAAGCCATATATCACATATTCAAGGTTTTTTCTTCATTTTTATTGCAAAATGTCCATAAAACAGAGCCAATAGCCATCAATAAATGTAGATAGTCTTTTCTCTAATCAAAGAATACATCTCAGCAAAATCTGTCAATTTCATCAATCATTGCCTTATATGGGTAATGTTGAGTCTTTCCATCTCTGTGCATATAATAATCTCAATGCAGTATCACATCTTGAAATCAAGCATGATTCATGTTGTTGTGGATTTAAGCAAGCATGAGGGAAAGGCGGAGTAGGTGCACTAATATAAACCAATTTCCTGTATAGATGAGATCTACTTTTATTGGAGTTAATTTAGGGATATTTACAAATGATTTAAGGAGGAAGTTTGCATTTCACACTATTCATTTAGGAAACAAAAAGACCAAAACACCTCTTGTCCAGCAATCACCCAGATAAACAGAGATTAACACCAAGATTAATACTAGACAAATAGTAAACACTAGCTGGGCGGGCAAGGATAGTTGAGGGCGGGCAAGGATAGTTGAGGGCGGGCAAAGGATAGTTGATGCGCAAAATATACATTGCAACGCCTGTTGCAAAGCTCTCAACTATAAACGACAACCCGGCCTTCACGTGGTGCCCCCCGTTCCCACCAATCGGGCTCTGTCGACCCTTGGGACTGGCGTCCCCTTGGGTATATCCAGCCGAAACAGCTTCCATGGATCGCCGTATCCATTCCTTTCTTGGGCTAAACAATATCGGTTGCCTCAATGTGCAAACATTGCTACAAACAGGGAAGCAGGCCCTTCTCGCTAAAAGTATTTACGATAGAGACGTTGATATATGTTGTGTGTCAGAACTGAGAATGCCAAACGATGGAACTGCTACAATATCAGTCCCACACAAAAAGGGATCTATACAAACTATTCTATAGCGGCCCAACAAACGGTTCTGGGCTCGCTGGTGTCGCTTTGCCCTCAGTCCAAAAAGCCGCAAAAGCAGTCATAGCCTGGAAGCCGATAAATCCACGATTAGCCTACCTTCGTATCAAAAGCCGTCCATTCAATGTATCATTATTACGGTCTATAGCACCTACGAATGCTAATGATCAGGCGACAATTGAAGAAATTCTATCATCAGCTGGAAGACGAACTATCACTAATTCCCAGAAAGGATTTCCTGATCGTAGCGGGTGACTTTAACGCCCAAGTTGGTGAAGCAGAAGACAAAGGTAAAATAACTGGCTGTTACACTCCACATACCAACACCTGTCCAAATGACGAACGTCTCATTGAGCTAGCAAGTCACACGGGCTCATGCTTACTAACACGTTCTTTTGCCATAAGAAGCGGCATCTTCAAACGTGGGTAAGCCCTGACGGAGCAACTATAAACCAAATAGACTATATTTTAATCAGCAGAAATGGAGCAATCAGTTACTGACTGCAGGTCCTTTTGGGGACTCGATGTTGCAAACGATCATGCCTTAGTGGCTGCCAAATTCCATCTTAAATTCCAAAACAGAATGCATAAACCAGCTCCAAAACGACTGAATATTCACAGCCTTCAAGATCCCGAGATAAGAGACCACTTTATGAAATCTCTTGAGGAAGAAGTATCAAAATCGAATAAAATGCCACAATCAGTCGATGAATCATGGTCGCTCCTTCGAAACAATGCAAGCTACGTTAGCCAATGCATTCCATCATATGAACATCAGAAAAATGACTGGATTTCACATGCCACTATCCAGCTTTCCCAACAAAGGAAGCTAGCTCTTGCAAATAATAATCATCCATAGCTGCCCAACTTGCCCGTGAAGTTAAAAGAAGTGCTAGGCAGGATAAGGAGACCTTTTATAATCAGCTAGCCACAGAACTAGAAACAGCTCAACATCACGGCGATTACAGAAAGTTCTTCAGATTGGTCAGAGTTACTGCTGGGAAATATTCAACCCCAGTCAGCCAGTGTATCACAGATAAAAATGGCCACAAGATTACCGACGTAGAAGCTAGATTGACTAGGTGGTGTGAATATTTGAAGACCTGCTGAACCGACCAGAACCGGTTACTGCTGAAACAGATAATATAGATGCTCCAAATCACCAGCCATATGATATCAACGATTTGCCGCCATCCGGATTAGAAATTGCGACAGTCATTCAAAAGCTAAAAAATAACAAGGCCCCTGGAGATGACTGTCTCAGCGCCGAAATTTTTAAAGCCGGTGGTATCCATGTGATTAGTGCAATGGAAAGTGTTTTCAGTCTTATCTGGAAGGAAGAACGAATTCCAAAGGATTGGGAAACTGCATTGCTACTACCTTTATACAAAAAAGGTACTAAAACCGAGTGCAAAAACTACCGAGGAATTTCACTAATTAATTTGGCATATAAGATTCTTGAGGCCATAATACTGAATCGTATAAAAGATGGACGACAACAAAGAACCCGGGAAAATCAGGCGGGTTTTAGGTCAGGGAGGGGTGTATTGACCAAATTAGTGCCCTACGACACCTACTAGAACTGCGCCACAAGTACAGGCAGCCAACCTACGTTGCCTTTCTCGACTTTACCGCTGCTTTTGATAGCATTCATAGAGAAAGTCGGTGGAAGTTATTACATCAAGACGGAATTCCAAACAAGCTGTGTGGCATAATAACAGCCCTTTATCGCCATACATCCTGCAAAGTAAAAGCCTATAATGAAGAAAGTGACGCTTTCACTGTAAACTCTGGAGTCAGGCAAGGTGGTATCTTGTCACCAACTTTATTCAACATCGGAATGAATACCATATTGTCGAAAGCGCTTGATAATCAACCAGGAGGAGTCATTATCTACCCAAATAACTTTATACTGACCGACTTAACATTCGCCGATGACATTGCCCTGATCGCAGATTCGTTGGATTCACTACAAGGCATGGTGGATAGAGTGGCAAAAGAAGCTGCAAGTCTAGGCTTAGTCCTTAGTAGCAACAAGTCCAAGCTTATGATATGCTGCAACCACATAGACGACCAAACCATCCACATTCAAAATGAACCAATTGAAGCTGTTGATCATTTCACCTACCTTGGCAGCAACATTACGGGAAATGGAGATGTTTCTTCAGAAATAAATGCTAGAATTCAAAAAGCAACAATTGCCTGGAGCTCACTCAAGAAACTCTGGGCTAGGAAAGACATTTGCCTGAAAACCAAAGTCCGTATATACAAGGCTGCTATCATACCAACGTTATTATACGGTTGTGAAACCTGGCCAATAAAAATTGCTCATCAACACAAACTGGACTTATTTCAAAACCGTTGCTTGCGTAGACTTACAAAAATCAAGTACTCTGAAAGAATATCCAATGCTGAAATCCGTCGAAGATGTGATATCAATGAAAATGTATCTGCCATTATAGAACTTAGACGCTGGCGCTGGCTAGGCCATACATTGAGAATGCCAGAAATTGAATCCCAAAATTTCCCTGCTTGCAGAGCCTGGTCCGACCTGGAAACGGCCAAAAGGAGGTGTTCGTCTAACCACTCTGCGTCACTTCAAACGGAAAGCCGAAGATATAGTCATGCGCCCATTCAATCTTAGCCGAAAATCATATAATAGCGACTGGCTGCACCACCTGACAACCCTAGCCCAGGACCGAAAACAGTGGCGCCAAATTTCCATGGAAGTCGCCTATACCCACGATGGGTGAAGAGGCGTCAAGTACAAGTACAAGTACAGAACACTAGCCTAGTCAAGGAATCATGAGAAACACTCTCACCAGCTCTGAGAGAACAAGCCACTTATATATAAACAGAGAACAAACCCCATTCCCTTCTAGAACTGCTGATGTTACCTAGTTGGTAATAAAATGTCTGCAAGAAAACAACCATGCTAGGAGAGAACCTCATATTTAATATACAATTAAGAATTTTATTGAATTGAGGCAAGAGGTTCTGGTATCTATGACAGATTCATTAAGGATCTGAACAAAAATGCTTTCTTTCAGTTTCAGCTTTCTTTCCACTTTACAGCAAACCATAATTGTAACACACACTAACTTACAATTAAGTTACACACTAACTTACAATTAACTGTCTCATAACAAAAAATTATTATCAATTAACCTAGGATTTAAACAAAATCCCAAGAAGCAATTTTCTAGTCCTGAAAAAAGTATATACAGCAATAGTAATTGTTCCTTAATTTGCATGGTTAGCATATTTTCCATAAATTCATCCATTCCTCTGCATTTCCTTGTGCAGCATCAAGCAATTTTTGCAATGATTTCCTAACTGCAGGAAGAGAACTTGGAGGGGGGAAGGAAAACGAAGGGAAGTTTTGTTTCATTCCTGAGAATTCTATTCATTAACAAAAGGAATTTTCAGATCTGAGCGCAAAATACAATCCCTCCATTCTCTGTGTACCAAAAAGTGTACCACTTTTTGAAGCAAGTGTTTAATTAAGAGTCTTAAAAGAGACTAAAGAGGGCTAGTTTGGTCTAGAAGTTAAGGCACTGTTAGATATCGTAAGACTATGAGTTCTAGTTCTGCCTTAGCCATGACTTTGGGCCAGTTACTCTCGCAGTATTGTTCTAGAGAAAATAGGTATGTTCACTGCTTTGGTTATTTATAAAAACAATAGAAGCAAGTTATAAAGAAATGTAAACAATTATTTTATTCAAAAATAACAATTTGTTATTTGTGTCAATGACTCATTTCATAACATGTCTGCAATATTTCCACTGCTTCTCTCCCATTTTCATCCCAACACAGCACTCCTTATTATTGCAACTGGAATCTGACTGTGCAGGTGTCACAAGGATTTGCTGCATGTAAAGATGGCATATAATATTCCATAAAAAATCTAAACACAAATATACTGCAATGTGATATAAAAATCTGGAATGAATAAGGACGAAATCTGATCCATAATTGTACTTGTAAGAGGCATGACTACTTTGTTCATTGCAAAACAAACACTATTCAAATTCTTCTAGTGCTCATTAGCTTTATTTTTCCCAAAGGGCAAAACAACAGCAGGGCAAACTTTCCACTCCCAGTCCTACCATGAGCTCATTTTTGTGAATTTTCAGGGTGTAGACATGTATGTAAAAGACAAAGCACACAAAGGAATGCAGCTAACTAGCTCCAGAAAAATGTTTCTACTTTTATAATGGGGATATAAAATTGTTCAGAATTAAGATGGTGGAAGCAACATGCAAGGACTGGGAGATATGAAAGAGTATACTTGATGTTGCGCACACACACATGCACACAAACACACATATATATATATATATATACAGTGACATATATGTGTGTGTGTGCGTGTGCGTGTGTGTGTGTCACTGTATTGGCTCATTTATATAAACAAAGCACAAAATTTAAGACATTGCATCAACTAAAATTCTGTAGGAATCTGCCAATTTTGTGTGCTCAAATCTCCCAAGTATTTGCAGAGCTACACCCTAAGTCAAAGCACTTCTTAATTTCAGTGCAGCTACAATGGATATAAATAGTCTACACACACCCCTGTTAAAATGCTAGGGTTTTTTTTTTTTTTTAAGATGTGAAAAAATCAGATCAAGATAAATCACTTCAGAATTTTTTTCCACCTTTAATGTAATAAGCTGTATAATTCAACTGAAAAAATAAATTGAAATCTTTTAGGGGGAACATACAATAACATGGTTATACATGCATGCACACCCTTAAAAACACTTTGCTAAAGCATGACGGCATTCAGTCTTTTGTGGCAGGAGCTTATCAACATGGCATATCTTGCCTTGGGAATCTTTGCTGTCTCTTCCTACAAAAACACTCCAAATCTGTATGATTGCAAGAGCCTCTCACATACAGCCCTCTTCAGGTGCCATAGGTTTTTGATTGGATTCAGATCCGGACTCTGGTTGGACCATTCCAAGACTTTGATCTTTTTTCAGTGTAGTTGTATTTTTTTGTTGATTTGGAGTTAAGCTTTGGGTTATTGCTGTGTTGAAAGTTGAAATATAGCTTTCATCTATATACCTACGTATATAGCTTTCAACACTAGCTATAGAATACAGAATATAGCTAGTGTTGATTCAATTTGTTCAAAAATATCAGAAGCAATAAAATGAGAGGATGAGCTGAATTACAGGTAGTTCTGAATTAACAATTGCCCCATTTAATGACTGTTCAAATTTATGACAGCACTGAAAAGTAGCTCTATGACCAGTTCTTGAACTTACACCCATTGCAGATTCCTCTCCATAACATGATCACTATTTGTGAGCTTCACAGCTGACTTACAGCAAGCAAAGTTAGTAAAAAAAGAGCAATAGGTTACGGGCACATGATGTCACACTAAAAGACCATGTTGCTTAGCAATGGAATTGTGGTCACAATTGCAGTAATTAAGTGAGGACTACCTGTACATGTTAACAATGCCTCTATTTCTACAAAAATCAAAGGGACAAATGTGAAATGTGTGGCATTAAGAGCATCTATGTTAACATCAATGCAGGTCGTATTAAAATCAGGAAGTAGTGATGATTGAAGACTTCAATTATCTGATATTTGTCTGTCTACAAAGTATGGCCTCTCTTTGAAATTCCTTACTTACCTCGCTACAAACTTCTCCTTCAGAATCTGGAGGAGGTATAATCAAGCATTCGCTCTGGCTTTTAAAAATTGATTTTAATATACTCAGATCAATGATAAGTATGATTCCATAGTAAGAAATGTTAACAGAAAACAGAGTTCATCTTTCACGGGAGTTTCTTTAAAAAGAAGATATTAAAGAGAAGTTGGAAAACCCCCAATAAGACAACTCCTGAAACTTAAGAACAATTTAAAAATAAAATTTGAGAGATGAAAAAGGGATATGGCACCAAAAATGTTTATTGAGGGCTAACAATGGTAAGAATAATAATTTTTAGCTTCTGCTAAACTATTTTGGCAGAAAGTAAGGTAAAAGTGTCCCTGCAGATTTTACTCCACTAGTCATTGCTGACTGTAGGGGGCGCTGTTCCTCTCCATTTCAAGGGCCATTGAGCCAGGTCTATCAAAATTATGTTTCCATAGTCATGTGGCCAGCATGACATCATGGGGCGCTGTTACCTTCCTACCAAAGTGGCATCTATGTATCAACTTTCAGTTTTGCATGCTTTCAAACTGCTATGTTGGGTGAATATGGGATCTTATCCATCACACAATGTTTGGGTCTTGAACCTGGCTATCAATTCCCCAACCAACAAGAGCAGCATCTTAACTACTGAGACATTGTACCATCCTATTTTGGCAGTAAAAATACAAAAATTACAAGTACACATAAAAATCAGCATGCATGCATACATACACGCAGAGGCTGTGGTTCATACTGTACCTAGGAAACTATTGCCTATTTTGTGCAAGACCTATTAGTTTCCAGATAATACCTATTTCTGTTTTGCATTACGTGAGGGAGCATCCTCAGAAATGATTACGAAGTGCCAGTCAAGAGCTGCTAAGCAAAATAGTACAGCTAGTCCTCAACTTGCAACAGTTCATTTTGTGACCATTGAAAGTTACAACAGCATTGGAAAAAGTGACTTATGACCATTTTTTCACACTTACAACCATTGTAGCATCCTTATGGTCACATGATCAAAATTCAGATGCTTGGCAATTGACTTATGACGGTTGCAGTGTCTCAGGATAATGCAATCAACTTTTGCAACCTTATAAGCAAAGTCAATGGGGAAGCCGTTAGTCACACTTAACAACCGTGACTAATTTAACAATTGCAGCGATTCACTTAAAAACTGTTGTAAGGAAAAATGTAAAATGGGACAAAATTCACTTAACAAATGTTTTGCTTAGCAACAGAAATTTTGGGCTCAGTTATGGTTGTAAGTTGAGGACCACGCAACTGTATTGGTTTAGCAAAGCAAAGTTTTGTGATGGACCACTTTTATACTTTTCTTTGACAGAATATATCCCTACCTAAAAAGCAAAATATATGTTTCAAACATATCGTAAGGGCCTATATAAAGACTTTTAAAGATACTTTACATATGCATTATAAACCAAAAAGAAACCCAGTTGATTTATAAAATTTCATCCTTCATTAATATACATACAAATATCCCTCCTCCTCCCATGTTAAAAAAATAAGGAGAAAAAAGATGTCCGAAAAGATATCCTATATGCATAATTCTATTGTCTTTAATGGCCCTGGCCTCTAATCATCACCAGGCAATAAGGAAACACTCTGTCAACAAGAGCAAATGATACTTCATTTCTTTCAAAACTGTATTTATTCATCAAGACTAGTAAGTGTCAGAGGTCTTCAGCTTAACAACTTCAGGCTGTATGGAAAGATATTCTAATTCCTACAATAGATAAATAGCTAAAAATGGATGGAACTATCACAGATGGCTAAATTAACTGCTCTAATCAAAGAAAAGAATATATCCAACTTATTGCTACATGGAAATCGCTTCTGGATTTTGTGCTTGAGATGGAAAAAAATGAAACTTTGATTTTGGGTTTTGCTCATTAGATAAGATTGTTGTTATAGAAATGGCTAATTCACATTTAAGTATGTAAAAGTTGGGTCTGTAATGTTATTTTATGCTAATGCGCTAAAAAGAATCAGCAGTCAATTTTTTTCTTTCTTTTCCCCCCTTTGCCTTATCCTTCTTTTTTCTCTTTTCCCTTCCACTTTTTCCTACTGTTTTCATTTTCATTTGTATTTTATACTTTGATAAGTTTAATAAAATTATTGTAAAAATAGTTGCAGGCTGTGGAATGCAGGTTGTCACTCTCAAGATGGTCTATATTTTTTTGTTTCACTTTATTATAATGTCCATTCCAAACATATGAACTTGAAGTTCGTGAATAGTCAAAGAAATCTTATGCCTTCCAAATAATTATATTTCATAAGAATATCAATAATCATATCTGGGGAGCTTCAGCTTGGGAACAGACTGAAGAGTTCAACAATCTGCTGTAAACATCAAATTTATTTATATAAAAAGCTAAATTACATACTGCTTTAAATATTATAATCTTACCTCCAAATATATTGTTTTAATCACATCATTTTACAGTTGATATTCCTTTTTTCAGCATCTAAGCATGGTATATTCAGGTATTTCACCTGCAGAATAAATCAATGAGGGAGAGGACAGAGGGGAAAAGATTATTTCAAAAGCATGTGGCATTCTTTGGTTTCTGATTGCAAACAAACTTTTTTTTTCATTTAACCACCTCCAACTTCTTCATCACATGAATATAATTACATGCCCTAAATTGTGATTTAGAAATAATCAATAGAAAACTAGTATCTCTAGATACATTGAAACCTCTTATTCATTATACAGCATAAAACTCTTTTATATGTATTTTCCTATCAAAATCTGTTTTGTCTCAGCTGAAAAAGATGAATTCTTGAGCCCAAGTTTAAATTCCTGGAAAGTTAATTTGTTACTTTTTTTTCTATTTTAAATTATGCAATTTTTCTTTTTGAATTTGTACTGATTTAAAATCCATTGACTGATCACATTTAAAGACAAAGTAGAAATATAAAACATTGAAAAATCTTAATTCTATGGAATGAAACTTGAGTACTATAATGAGAATGTCATGAGGTTTTTTTTTAATGATCTATTACTTATAAACTAGACTGACAGGAAACAACTCTTACATAATTACAATTGAATATACTATATAATAAAAAAATCCCAAGCTCGCCCCATAATGCAATATGTCCTTTAAGTACTCAATTTAGATACTCAAAAACTTTGAATGAGGACTCCAGATATTTTTAATGTTGGAAGTCATAGTGCCACAACTAGTACAATCTTGCTTGGGAGCTTCCCTCCCTGCCCAAGCAGGCTTCTTGCACGGCCCCAGCCCTCTAGCCCACGCCGCATCCACGGTCCGGAGCACTTGGCCAGCTCAGGAGCCCCAGAAGTGCCAACCACCTCCGTGCAGTTCCCCCCCCCGCCACTTCTGCCACGGAAGCGTGAACATTTCCCAGCCGGCACCCTGTTTTCTGGCATTCCTCTTGTGCAGCACCGCCACCACAGAAGAGCAGCAGTAGCAGTGGCAGCTGAAGGGGGAAGGGCAGGAGCAAGCACATGCCGAAAACCAGATGATTATCTGATTGTGGTGTGCGTCTGTGTATGCGCACACGCATGCTCCCATTTTGGCATTCAATGCCAAAATGTTTGCACGCGCTCCCGTTTTGGCACTTGTTGCCGAAAAGGTTTGCCATCACTGTTCTAGGCACTTGACAACTGTCTTGCTTTGATGACTGTTGACAGTCCTTGTGGTCATGACCATAATTTGCTTTGGTCGTGCAATGTTACTTCATTATACCCTTCCCAGTTTGGCAGCCTTAATTCCTGCAAATTAGCAGATGAAGAAAAATTCTACATGATTCTGATGCATTTCCTCTCAGTTTTTTTTTCATTTAAATTTTTCGTTGTTGATATTATTGTACACTGTCCAGTAGTAGTCACTTTGTGTGGCAGCCATATAAATTCAAAACAAAAAACTTCCGTGTATAATGGGTATTATATATCAATAGCACTTAGACTATATACTGCTTCACAGTGTTTTACAGCCCTCTCTTAAGCGGTTTACAGAGTCAGTGTATCCCCCCAACAATCTGGGTCCTCATTTTACCATAGAAGGATGGAAGGCTGAGTCAACCTTGAGCCTGGTGACGCTCAAAGTGCCAAACTTCAGGCAGGCAGCTGGTAGCAGATGTAGCCTGCAGTACTGCATTCTAACCACTGTGCCACCACAGCTCATATATGAATGAACCGACCTTTATTCCCATGAGACAATTAATGAAGGTATAACAGCCTGCTATTTGTTAATTACAAATCAAAACATTGCAATTTGCAAGGTTTTATAAGCATAGATAACCAAACGCTTGGAGAAGAAGGAAGAGGGGAAAGAGATATCTAGAGGCAGGGTTCAAATGAAAAAAAAATTAGAAACACATTTGAATCCTATAATAATAACACTGCTGTGACCTATAAGGGTTTTTTTTTTCCATTGAGGATTCTGAACTGAAATTTATAAGTAAAAGAGAACTAAGTGTTTTGAAAATGCAATTAGCAAAAGGAATTAGGCAGATGAAATATTTTCTAAATTCTTTCTTCCTGCTCTGCTCCGAACATTTTCCATTAATCCAATCTATATAATCCGATCTGGTAGATAACTGATACCTGGACAGAAGAACAGCTTTCCAGACTTATCAATCTTCCCTGACTTAGAGCCCTCTGAGTGAATGCCAACCCAGCATCTCTCATCCACCAAAAGCTGGAGAGAATAGGCATTGTATTTGGCGCACATCAGATTTAATAAGATGGACAGTCTCTACACCAAAGTTTGCTACACTATGGGGGGAGGAGCTGAACAATTTTACCATTTAAATTTTATTTTTTAAAAAAAAAAAATTACTAGAAAGCACAGTAAGGCAAGAACCATTTAAATTAATGTTTTAATTTCACTCCCCTTTTAAATCATTGCTGCAAAAATATGCAAATAATGTGCATTCTTCCATGAATATTTGCATTAATTATATAATTCTATTATGCTCAATTAATGTTTTATTAAGATAAAGTAAATAATTTGCTAATATTAACAAGTTTGTGATCAGACTGATTTTAACTTGGCTGATATTCCAACATGTATTTCTAGTTTACACAACAAAGATTCCAAGGAATTCCTTTGATAAATCTTATATGTTTATTCTACTGAAATAGGGAGATTTCACAGTCAAGGTTAACTGTCAAAAGCAGTATCTTATATCACCTGTTAAATCTGTTCTGCTCTGGAAAGTCAAACATCTTCATTCACCAAGATTAAAAAGAATTATGTTAACAACAAACTCATATATTTAACAACAGAAGCCTTGAGTTTTGAACCCACTATTCTTAGCCTGACTTCTGGAACAATTCTGCTCCATGCTACCCTTTAACCCTTTAAACAATTTGAACAGAGACATCATGTCCACAATCTTCTCTTTTCTAGGCTAAACAAATTGTACCTAGTGCCTCCAATCACTCCTCCTAAGTTTTCCTACAGTGCCTTATAAACTTGTCTCTCTCTCTATATGCTGCACTTAATCACTGGTTTTCTTTTTTTTCCCCTTAAATTTTACTTATTTTTGTTACATAATAAAAATTCTTTTGTGAATAGAGTATTGTCCGAATTCCCCCTTTAACATTCCCCCAAAAGACATAATTCATTATATGTTATATTTCCATTATTTCCAATTTTAGCCATATTACTTTTCTTCTATTTCCAATTTCTAGTTTTAACATGTCAAACAATGTTTTTTTTTTTCTTTAAAATAAACAATTTATCATTTCTTTTCCATCTATTTTTACCTTGTTAACCGTCTATCTACTGGATCATATCATTCTATTATTCTCCTATTTCTAATTTTTTTCTTTTTCTTTTTTTTATGTGTCATCTTTTCTTCTGTATTTTCCTCTCACTTTTCGATAAGATTTTTTGAGTACCTCTCCGCCAAGTTTCTCTTTCCCATCTCCCTTTATTTCTCTCTTTATTTTGGCTAATTTCTTTATTTGGATGTCATTTCCCTTTTTCCTCTCTGCTCTCTTTTTGCCTTTATCCCATTGAGTTTTATTTTCCATTTCTATCTTGTTAATTCCTGGTTCATTTACCTTGCTTGTCTGTTCCCTCCGTCTCCACTTTCAACAATTTTTCTGGTTCTTTTTCAACCTCTTTGTTATCTTTTAATGTTGCTCATGCATTTTTTCACATTTCAACAACTCCTCTAACATCTCACCCTCCATGATCAAATTTAATAAACTTTTAATATTTTACAATAATTTAGTCCTTCTTCTTAGTTCCGCTCTTTGATATCAGATCCCAAAATAATCTAAACCTTTTCTAAAATTCAAAAGTTCTGTATTTTCTTCCAGTGTAAACTAATAAAGTAAAAGACGGGCCACACCCTTCTCTATTCCTTTGTTTCAAGATGATATTATGTCTCTCTCTCCAGTAGGTGGCTTTTATTGTCCTTTATGTAATCAGATCACTAATTTCTTGTTGGTAGTTGAACCAAAAGTTCAAAGTCCATATTCCAATTTTCTGATTTTTTTTTTAGCTTTAGGTTTTTCTAATTTCAAATTTATTAACAAAGTTCTTCTTGGTCTCAGTACTCTCCACTGATAGTTTTCCCCTCCTTTCTTTCTGTCCTCCATATTCCAAGTGACGTTTAGCCGCTAGCTTAGCTCCGGAAATTTTTTAAGCGCCAAAATTTGTTTCTCTTACTCTTACATTGGGCAATTTTCCTCCAGATCAAACACTCCATCCGCTTCTCCGCACCCGCACAAATCTTGTCTAGATGCCCCAGCTCCAGAGCAGTCATACAAGATGGCTGCCACCCCCACCCGCCGATCTCCAGAGAGCTTTGAATCGGACCTGTGGGGAGTTTGCCTCGCTCCCCACAGGCATCCGAAATGCCCTCCTGACTTCTTGATAATGGCTTGCCAGCTGGGTTTTCACATAGCTCAGCCGAGCTCGCTACTTCCCCCCGTTCTTACCAGGGGGCTTCCAGGTTTTCTTCAGTTTTTCTTAAAATGAAGTGCACACAATATTCTAGTGTGGTTTCATCTTCACATTACACCTGTCGATAAAGCTTAGAATTACATTTGCTCTGGGCAGCTGCATGTTCAGTATGTGATCCACCAAAATGTACATATTGTTTGACAGTCAATCTGGTACAGTACTAAGGTACTGGGCTAGAAACCAGAAATCTTGAGTTTTAATTTCCCTTAGATATGAAAGCTGGCTTGGTGACTTTGGACCAATCCCATCTCTCAGGCCAAACCATCTCACAGGGCTTTGTGGAAAAAATAGGAGATGCGAGTATAAGATATGCACATTTCCTTGAGCTGCCAAAAAAAAAAAAAAGGGATGATAAATGCATGGATATAAAATGCTGCTGTTAGTGAAGTGTCCTCCATCCCTGCGTTCAATATTTATGCTTTGGAGTCTTCCTTTGGGGGTTCATTCTCCGGTTAAATTGCTGGTTTCTGCTCCTTTTTCAGACTGTTAACAACTTCCTGAAATGCTCTACATTAACCGCAAATTCAATAATCATACTGTCTGCTCTCTCATTCAAATCATTCATAAATATGTTAAACAGCAATAGGCCAAGAGCAGAGTTCTGTAGTATCTCACTCAACACTGTTCTTGACAAACCCATGTTGACTTCTGTAAAACAATGCATTCTTGCCCAAAACAACGCTTAATATTCTGTTCCAGTGTTTTATCAGTGTTGATATCAAACCGAAGATCTCTAATTCAAGAATTTATTTGCCCTTCACAAATCATCTTGCAGTTAGACCTCAAAGGGCAGGCTGCAATTACTTTCTATTCAGAAAATTCTCCATGAATAAGAAACTAAGTTGCTCTTTTCCCATTCCACTCCTATCCTGCAGCTATGTACAATGTATCATTCCTTCAGAGCTATCAAGGCATCTTACATTACCCATTCATGAATTGCCAACGGGAGTTTCATCTTGTACAGAGATGTTTGTTTTCAGCAAAGCCAAAAGGTAGGCAGACAGGCAGGCGGGCAACAGACAGAGCATAGACACCCCCACACCATGAACAGGTATCAACGCAGCAGATTTGGAAAGTTCTGGGTTCAATATATCCTCCAACTGAGAGTGTTATCAAAAAATGAAATTGAGGGTAGAGTTAGATTACAATTCCTTGCTCCTTTTAATGGTCATGATTCTTTGTCTCTCAAGGCAATCTGTACTGCAGATTATTTACAATCCCCAAATGTTACTGATCAGATCTGTCTACAGGTTTTTCCCTCCTTTGTTTCTCCTTTAACATTATCTGCCACAAAACCAGTAAAACAGCATAGGAACCGGTATGAACCGGATTTTTTGGGGGGATATATATAATATAATATTATATATAATATATATATATAATATATATAATATAATTAAATAATATTATAATATAATATAATAATATATAATATAATTATAATAATAATCTAATAATATAATATACACACACACACACACACACACACACACACACACCAGGGGTTTATATATTATATAGTGTCACAACCCCTGGTATGCCCCAATTATGGGAGAAGCTAACTGCTTCCATTATCTGTCAATCGGCTCGTCACAGGAGTCCATCACGACAGAACCAATATTTTTACTGTGCCTTTGTTATATTTGTGTTTATTTGTGCTGATAAATAAATAAAGGAGACGTAGTATAGATCTATTTCAGCTATTTAGCTCTCATCAGCTAGCCAACCCTTACTGGGATTCGAACCTGTGCTATATTACATCTAGCTGATGAGAGCTAAATAGCTTGAAATATCTATACTAGTCTCCCTTTATTTATTTATCAGCACAAATATAACATATATACATATACATATATATATATTATATGTATGTATGGTTATGATATATGTATACATACACACACACATACATATAATATATTATATATATATTATATAATATGATATATTATATATATATATATATATATATATATATATATATATATATATATACATATACACATATACATACATACATACATACATACATTACATATACATATACATATACAGTTGTATTTGTGCAATATATTTACCTTCCTGCCTCTGCCTCTTTTGGTTCTGCCCATTCTCTATATAGGAAGCAATGACATACAGAAAGTGGGAGAAAGAGAGAAATAATATCCCTTCCTATTTTTTTGGCTATTACGTTTAAATTCTTGCTCTTCTCGGATGGGTCAAAATGTAATTGAATACTGGGGTGAAGGCTTATGAACAGAAAATGATATTAGCTCTCCTTTCTCTCTTAGGAATTCCAACTTCAGTCATGGAGATATTTACAATTAAGAGTTTGTCTCTTTCTCAACTACAGATAGTCCTCGATTTACGACCACAACTGAGTCCAAAATTTTCACTGCTAAGCAAGACAGTTAAGTGTATTATGCTCCATTGTACAACCATTCTTGCCGCAATTAAGTGAATCATCGCAATTGTTCAGTCAGTAACACAGTTAAGTGAATTTGGCTTTCCTATTGAGTTTGCTTGTCAGAAGTTCGCAAAAGGTGATCACATGACTCCAGGATCCCGCAACAGTCAAAACAGGCCAGTTGCCAAGCATCTGAATCCCATATGACCACAGGGATGCTGCAATTGTTATAAGTGTGAAATATAGTCATAAATCATTTTTTCTGACCATTGTAACTTCAAACGGTCACTAAATGAATGACTATAAGTCAAGAACTACTCGTACTAAAATATACAATACGTTTATTTAAAAATAAGACCCTCTGAATTTCAAAGGTTTGATTCCAGTTAAGTATACAATGGGGTTGACTTTGAATAGTCTTTCCTAAGCATACACATATAATCTCAAGCAAGTTTTTACTCCAACTGTGACAAATGCTTGAAATAGGGCGTTGGTACTTACCTGATACCCTCTTCACATAGTGGGGGAGGAGTATCCAGGATGGGTTGACCTTATCCTCTCGTTGATTGGACTGAGTCAGAATAATAACACATGCAAAATCGTTTCAATCTCCTTGTCACCACATGGGCAGGTATGCTTGGTTAATGGGATTTTGGAGTATCTGCCTTGCAGCAGTATGTGTGGATGGTTAAGATGTTATGCCTAGCTTTGAAAAATGCTATTTTCAGCTTGGAGAAAATTACATTTGTAGCTATCTTGCTGTTTCCCAAGGGCCCTTATTAATCCAATTTCTGCCACGTTGGGGCAGCCTATTAACTTCTGCCTGAAACTCCATAATCTTTTATTCTTTGGGTGAGTAGTTTTCAGTCATATCCTAAAGAAATTAGGAATAGTACAGAAAGCACATCTAATGCCAGTTTCTGCTGTATAGCCTATTTACAGGGAGAAGGAAAATTGTCTAATAAAACCACAGGGGTCAGTCTGGGAAGAATTGGATTTTGAGCCAATAATTAATTCTCCTTTTCCAGGCCTTTACCAGGATTGCACGAATTCCTGACTCCAGACTAAACTGAGTGTTTGCTTTGCACCGGGTGGAGCAAGGATTGATCTCAAAAAAAAAAAAATGTTTGCACTGTTTCCAGTACATCCTCCTTTGCATAAATTCCTACTTGTGTACCATAAATGATTTGGGCCAGTGGTTTGGCCTCAAAAAAGTTTTAATGCTGCAGGGATTAATCAGCTTCCTCTTGTGTAAAAAAAGTGCTTAAGAGCACTTATGGACCTAAGAACTAGCTGCATTATATATTTCTGGTGTGCATTCCAGGTGCCTTTAGAACAGAAAACTACCCCAAGGTATTTAAATGCAATAACCTGCTCTAATTTTTTCCTTTTACTCTTTAGGATTATGAATAGCTCTCTTAGCAAATACTAGACTTGTAGATTTTTCAAATTAAGAAGGATATGATTTTGTCTACAGTACCAAAATATTGCCACAATTGCTTTTAGTTGTTTTAACTTTGTTACGCTAGTATTTTTAATTGATGTTTGCTTGGTACTTTATTTTGCCAAATGTTGTTGATCATTGACCAAATAAACACCTTTCTTAAGCAATATTTTCAATACTACTTTGATCTATCTCTATTCACTCTTGGCTAACATGAATAAATATAAATATAAATAAATATAAATATAAATAAAAGCAATCTAAATCTAAATGAATAAGCCAGGATAGAGAAAAGGCAAAAGAGAAAATACTAGTTTATTACCGTGTTTCCCCCCAAAAAAGACAAGGTCTTATTTTCTTTTGACCCTCCCCAAAATAAGCCTTATTTTTGGAGAGGTCTTATTATTTTTGAGGTGTAGGAGGCGGCGAGTGTGGTCACCTCCTGGGTGCTGATGGGTTACAATATTTTTGGGGAGGGCATATTTTCAGGGGAGGGCTTATTGTAGCACATGCACTCAAAAGCCCAATTGGGCTTATTATCCGAGGAGGTCTTATTTTCAGGAAAACAGGGTAGTAAACATTAGCTTTCAGTGGAAATCACCAGTTAAGATCAGAGGCCCCATCTCTCCATTCCCACCAATCAGCCAGCCAACTTGATTCCCCCTAGTCAGGACACCAATGATGACATGACTTCTGTCTTTGCTGACTAGACCCATCGAAGCAACAATGGCCTTCACAGGGCCCCTCCTGCTCTCTGCCCACCCCTTTTAAGAGCACCAAGATCCCAACCTCTTCCATCTCTGGCCAGAGCCCTTGCCAGCCTTACATTAATCTCCCGTTAGACTATTAACTGGAAAGCAAGTTCTGTGCAAGTGGCAAACATTTGTCTTGTACATATGGGCATTCCCAGGTGAAGTGGGGAGCCTTTTCTGAAAGTCCACTTTAGCACTGAACCTGGTCCACTGCGCATATTAAATCCTGTAAGACATTGCTACCTCTGCAGTCCTGCAAGGTTGACAACAGACCCCAATTATCACTTCATCATAACTTCCACAAAGCACTTGTTCTGGAGGGGCTCCAGGGCTGATACTTAGCATAAATTAGTAAAGCATTTAATAGCATTAAAATGCTGTAGTCACCTATAGGGGAGACCTGAGAGACAGGCACATCCAATCTCTACAACAGCACCTGCATGGCTACTGTGATCTGGAATCCTTCAACCACAAATGAGTTACATTGTATTATATTACAGGTGGAGGGCAGAGAAGGAATGCCTCATTTTGTGACCTATATGAGGCAACCACTCTATGACAAACTTTAGAGAGTTACTTTATCGGGAAGATTCTACTGATCCTTTCTTCCACAAAGCACCCAACCCCAGTGACTTTTATTTCATATATTGGTCTTTTAATGTGGACTTTTATATATATTTTACTTTTGTGGCTTCATTTAGGTGCTGTTTTATCGCACTAAGGTACATTACCAAGTCACTTTTTGAGGCAGGCAACTATTCAAATGTGAATGGATGAATTAATAAATAAAAATAAATACTACATGAAATAGCTTCAAGTATCTTATTCTTACTCTCAAATCAGGAAAATTAGTTCAAAATAATTGGTCCACTGCTGTTGGTGAGTTTAATTTCACTCTTTCTCATTAACTCTGAATCAACAGAGAATTTAATACAATAGATGATAATAAGCCATTAATTAGTTGGGGAAATGTTAACAATTAGCAAGCATATTTTCAAGCCCTCATTGCCACTAAATAGGTGCAAATAATATGTTTTAATGAGTTTCTGGTTGCCAATATAATACGTTGGCATAATAAAACTTACATATTTGTATCATAGACTATTTCTACTTCATGACCCATAACTCCTCAAAAAGCCAAGAAGCAGCCAGCTTCTGTATACTGAAATTCAGGTTTATTCATTCATGGTTGATTTTCTGTACCATTATACATAAATCAATATACCAAAAGAGAAAGTTATGGTTCCATTGTTTTTAGTTACCGTATTTTTCAGAGTATAAGACGTACCTTATTCCCTCAAAAAAGAGGCTGAAAATCTGGGTGCATCTTATACACTGAATACAGCATTTTTGCTTCCTGAAACCCCGCCCCCTTTACCAAAATGGCCATGCAGCCTTTAGGCTTTCAGAGTGCTCCTGGGGGCTGGGGAGGGCAGAAATGAATGAAAAATGGGCCGTTTTTTGCTCAATTTTGCCCCCTCCCCAGCCCCCTAGAGCACTCTATAAGTCTCCTAAAGGCTATACATGCCCTTTTTTTGACAAAACACGGGGGCTTTTTTGCGAAAAATGGGCTGATGTTGCTCATTTTGGGGGGGCCACCTCCCAGGAGCACTCTACAAGCCTCCTAAAGGCTAATTGCGCCTTTAAAAAAAAACGGGCCAATTTTCATGAAAAACGGGCCATTTTGGGGAGGTCTGCAGAATGCAAAAACTTTTTTTTAATTTGCGTCTTCAAAATCTTGGTGCGTCTTATACTCCGGTGCGTTTTATACTCCGAAAAATATGGGATTTCTTTTTCAATTCATTAATTCAAAACAAATTTAGAATTCCTAAAAAGACTAACTTTAATTAAAGAATTCAATCAAACCTAATGACTGCAAAAAGTCACTAGCCTCTTATAAGACCATGATAAATGCTGAAATCTGGAGCAAATATTTATATCCTGTGTTATTATAATTTTGTATATTACAACTCATGGGCTTACCAAAAAAACAACAATGGAGGTAAACATGAAATTTCATGCAGGAAGTGAGTAGACTCATGAGAGGAACTTCTTCCCTATTTTATTTAACTCTCATGTTATCAGTGATAGAAAATCAGCCCTTTCCTCCATAACTTGCAATAAAACCTATCAATTGCAAATAAGAAATTGGAGTTTTTGTTTCTTCTTGACAAAAAGCATTTAAAAACAAAATCTAGAAGCCTCCCTCTCTTTGCTGGTTGTGGAATGAGTTCTTTTCCTTTGGAATCAACAAATAACATGGTCTTTTAGTATTTGCCTACAAAATCAGATACATGGTTCTCATGATTGTGTGGGAGATGGTTGAGATTCATCTGAATCAAATGTGAAATTGCTGATACTCTAGTAACAGTAATATACATTTGAAGAATTATTTCTTTGAATATCCATCAAGTCTCCATGCTCTTTATGGAAACTCTGAAAACTCTGCCTTTCTATGTGACATCATAAATTGACATTAGTCATTTTAATTTAGAACGCTGTTGGTAATTTATGCTAAATCCTGCAATGGGGTTAACTATTGATAACATTTTGCTACAATTAGGGTGACAGCAATTAATTTAACACAACACTCTAACAGACCATACAATTCAGAGGACACCATGAATACAATATATTATCCAATATGTATTTTAAAATATGAGTGCATTAATCTATCAGATTGATAGAGATAACATGCCTCCTGGATCCCAATAGTTAACAAGTTTTCACAGAAGGGATCCCAGAACATACTCACCATCACAGATATGATAAGAAGTTCAGAAACCACAAGAGAAAAGCAATCCCACAAGAAACCTGACCCTGTGTCATACAGGGCTTCAAAGATGACAACTAATACTTGAATTGAACCAAAATTCTAAGGTTCAGAGCAACTCATGTAACAGTGAGCGTACACTGGCCTACTGTGTACACTCAAAATTGTGTGCAATAAATATTCTGGATTGGCTGAAGTTTATAAATCACAGACAGAAGTAGACTATTACCAAACATTTACTACACATTTGTGAACCCAAAGGGTTAAAGACATTTTCATCACAGTATAGCAAATATATTTTGGAAAAGAAGGGGGGAAACCAGATAGGAGCATAGGGTGGTCTCTAAGCTTTCTTTTGAAGTGATACCCAATAAATCTGCTTGTCATTTATTAAAAACAAGCAGGAAGAGATTTATAGGCAAACTGAATATTCAAAATGAGTCTCATTAAGCACAAGCAAGCCAATACAACAATAGTAATAATATTTAAAAACATATAGATATACCATCAAAACTGTGTTAATTTTAAGTGTTTCTATTCAATCATTTAAACAGGATAAACTTTATGAGCTTCCAAGAGAAATAAAAATCTCAATGAAAATAAGCATCCAAACTAGAGAATTAAGCAAATTAAATGAATTAAGAATTAAGAAAGGAACATCTCTGATACAATGCAGATTTTTAATCAAATAAGTATGCTATCATACATATATTTCTATGCAGTGTTTTTTCAGCCAGCATAGTATACCAGGAAGATTATATGGCATGACATGAAGAGGAAAAGCTTTTCACATAATCATTCAAAAACTTATTAAAGCTTGAATTTCTAGAATAGGTTATATGGATGAGCAGTTTTGTGCCATTCTGCAGCTATTCTGTTTTAAAGTTCTTGAAGCAATGCAATGGATTTTGTTGCAACATTTTCTAGAGAACAGACTTCATTTCATTTTTGGTAATATCCTATAACTCTTACAACAGCATAACACTATGCCCTTTGGCAAGGAAGTCTACACATCAGTTTACACATGACAAATGGATGTAACACACACCTCATTTCCAAGGATAAATGCATTAGTCAGCTAAACGTACTCTATGACATAAATCTAGAAAGGAATAAAGCAGAGATAGAAATGGTTATACAATACAATAGCAGAGTTGGAAGGGACCTTGGAGGTCTTCTAGTCCAACTCCCTGCCTAGGCAGGAAACCCTATACCATTTCAGACAAATGGCTATCCAACAACTTCTTAAAGACTTCCAGTGTTGGGCATTCACAATTTCTGGAGGCAAGCTGTTCCACTGATTAATTGTTCTAACTGTCAGGAAATTTCTCCTCAGTTCTAAGTCGCTTCTCTCCTTGATTAGTTTCCACCCATTGCTTCTTGTTTTATACTCAGGTGCCCTGGAGAATAGTTTGACTCCCTCTTCTTTGTGGCAACCCCTGAGATATTGGACACTGCTATCATGTCTCTCCTAGTCCTTCTTTTCATCAAACTAGACATACCCAGTTCGTGCAACCGTTCTTCGTATGTTTTAGTCTCCAATCCCCTAATCATCTTTGTTGCTCTTCTCTGCACTCTTTCTAGAGTCTCCATATCTATTCTACATCGTGGCGAGCAAAACTGAATGCAGTATTCCAAGTGTGGCCTTGCCAAGGCATTATAAAGTGGTATTAACACTTCATGTGATCTTGACTCTAATTAGTTGATTAGAGTCATATTACCAGCTTTCAAATAAAAAGGAATAAATACAATATATAAAAAGAAGCTGCATGTCTTTAGATATATATTTTCATGCTTGCACATATTTTGTTTGAATGAATTTTTTTTAAAAGCATGGAATAAAGGTCAGTGTGTAGAAAGTAAGAACTTGCATTCCATTAGTATTTTAAAAACACCTTTAATTTTTATTAATGTCAGTATTGTCAGTTGTGGGAAGATGCCAAAACTGATATTCTTTTACCTCAGGCAAAGGATATTTGTACAGTTAGTCTTCGTTTAACAACCAGTCATTTAGTGACTGTTCAAGACCTCCCCAAAACTACTTATAATCTGGTTTCAAAGTTCTAAGGGCTGCTTGCGTGCACACATACATGTGCACTCACATATAAGAGAGTCACAACTATCCCATTTTGAACACTAGGTAATCGTCTCACCTTTATGAACAGTTGCAGCATTCTGCAGTCACATATTTATGATCTACAAAGCTTTTTACTAGTTTCCAGACTTTTTGGCCAGTTTCCCACAAACCGTGCCCATAGGAATACATGGATTTCACTTAACCAGACATTCGCTTAACAACCTTGTTCATTTAATGACCGCAGCATTTGCTTAATGGCTGTCATAAAAAAATCAATCCAGTCACATGGGTGCCTCAACTTATGACCTTCATGACTTATGATGGAAATTCCAGGCTCCCTTATGGTCATAAATTGAGAACTACTTATATTCTCAATTTAATTTGTATTGTATTCAAATCTTAATTGTTATGATGCCGCACAACTTTTAAACTAATATATCGGTCTGCTATTATTATATAAATTTGTTTTAAGTTTCTTTTTAAAGGTACTTTTTGAGTATTTTAAACTGACCTGTGAAATCGCATACAAATAATTAAAAATAAACAAACTGAAGTAAATATTTTACCAGACACAAGCATTTCATTCATCCATTTCACTAAATAAGGGAGTGCATTCTGCCTAGGTAAAATCTATGAAAAGTACCAATGTTACATAAACTGACTGTGGGTTTCATCATTATTAACATAATTCATGCTGCTGAATGGGTTATTGTGAACCTCTGTGTAGCTCCAGCATAGGAAGTTATTTCACAATGCAGCTGAAGAAACCTGAAACCAAATGCAACAGTAAAATTACTACAGAGCAATCTAATAATTCTCATACCCACTACTGTACTATTACTTGATTATTAAAGCAGTAACTGATTCAATATTAAGATATTTAAATAATTAATAACTATTGTGATTTAGTTAGAAACTCATAGGCATATAAACCAGAGAATGCTACATCAATTAACAGAGCACATTTAGAAGCAAAACTACTGAGTCATGTCCCTGGAAACACAGAACTCAGAACAATCTGGCACATATCCCCCCCTCCCCACCCGTTATGTTATTTAATATAAAGTTAAGTCTTAAAAATAATTCAAAACTAGAATAGAACAATAGACTACTCTATTCCAGTTTATTTTAAACTAAAGAATGAACTTATACGGAAAAAGTCAACCACTTGGGTTGTATAAGCAAGTTAATGAACAAAACCAGAGAAAGGCTATTTAAAATAGGGGTTTCATTTTATTCACAGCAGCTTATACATAATTTGGTACAGATTAAAAATGATATGCAACCATACTTAGAATATGACTTTCCTACTTATTATAAAACATAGGGAATTTTTAATCCACAAACCTCCCCATTTTGCTCTGAAACACCTCAACTTTAATTAGAGACTGTTTTAGAGATGTTATGACACAATAAAGTGCCAGTGTTAACTTTTGAAGTCCTGTAAAACTTGGGGCCTGACTACCTTCAAATAAGCCTGCAGAGACCACTTGCTAAGAGTGCTTGTTACGCTTACAAGTGTTGTTGCACTTCATCCATCATGAATTGAAAGAAGCAGGGATTGGAAGGTACATTCTATGCAGCTTAACTTTTCTACAACACCTTCCTACCAAATGCAAGGACTGAATCACTTTTTATATTTAGGAAACTTTCCAACCCATGCATTTGGGACCCAAGGCGAGAATGGGAAATAGTTTGGGACAAATGCATTGCTTTGCTGTTACAAGACATCATGATTGTTATGACCATACAGTATTATATGGAACGTATTTATTATTAGATGCATTGGTTAATTTTGATGACTGTTTTAAAATTTTGTATGCTATTTCAGTAAGCCACTAAGGAGTTCACAAAAAATACAGTAAACAAACACTTATTAGAAAACACAGACATTTTTATGTCTACATCTCAGTGGGAAATCCTGAATATCCTGTAAGCAGTTAATATTAAGCAGCAAAACTTTATGCAAAGACTGAACTACAGAGATTGAGAAAGTTGTGCCTCTTTCTTTCTTAGAGAAGAAATACTGCAGAACTATAAATGAAGATGAACAGAAAAGAAATTTGAGGCAGGATCAACTACCTCTGCCTCTTCCAATTCTTATAGATTATTTAAATAGCTGTTCTCAAAAATTTTGGTCTCAAGAGTCCTTTACATTCTTAAAAATGATTGAGGACCCCAAAGTGCTTTGGGTTACGTGAGTTATCAAAACTGAGAAATTTTAAAGTATGTTTTTATTTGACTTGTGGGTCAAAGTCAAGAGTCCCCAGACTTCTGATGTAAATAATTCTAGTTTTCTAATCTGTCCTTCACATATAACACAAAAGGAAAGCCCTCCAGCTGAACTTACACAAACAATAAATACAAAAAAGGGGAAATCTCATTGAATAAAACTTAAAACATGATTCATAATTTAGAATGACAAATTATTGGAAAATTATTTATTTAAAAGGGAATGTGTTGTTTGCATACACACTAAATAGATCAATAGAAATATGTGATAATAGCAGAAACAGGACTATAAAATCTTTCATTTGTGTTTAAGTACCCAGACTTCAATTCATTTAAAGTAAACTGTGTTCTTTTTTTGTTCTTTAGACACCTGAACAAACAACATTCCCTCAGTGTAAAGAAAACCTATGGACTCCCATCATACATGATCAATGGCTACACTAACTGGGACTGAGACATTGGTGAATCAGCAGCCATACGAACCAAATAAATAAACCAGCCCCAGGAAAAGTGTTTAGTTTGCTTATTGTGGATCACAGGAACTGCAGTCCAACATATTTGGAGGACACCAATGTAAAAGTTATTTTAGCAGAAGTGCATCTCTATATGCAGAGGTATGTGTTCGGCGAGAAAATGAAATATGCCACAAACTGTTTTGATTTATTCTAGCTTTTAAATCTAAAGTTATATCTACATCTGCCAGTAAACAATCACTTTATCTTAAATTTCTATGAACAAAGCTGAATGTTTTCTATTAAGCACATTTGTTAATCTACTATACTAATCTTACTAATTTACATGAAACCAAAATTACTATTCTCTACCAATTTTGGTTAAATAAATCAAAAACACTGCTCAATTAAACTGGAATAAATCCAAGTGTTTAGATAATTAAGATAAAAAACCTTGGATTGGATCTCCCATTTGATTCCTGTGAACAGAGCAACTCTTCAGTCCAGGAAATACTTCTGAGTCAGCAGCATTCCTGCTGGTGGCAATTTCATCAAGTCCCTTGTTCCCTCACAGCTTTTTAACTTTCCTCAACTAGATTTAATACAGAGCCTTTAGAGAACTCTCTGGATTAGTGTGTGAGGTGACCCTTCAAAACAGGAAATTGGCAAAAAGTAGGTATCTCCAATTCTGTCAGAGGAAATATTATGTGAAGAATCTACTTAGGCCATTTTCTTGCTAGCAGGTAAAATGAAACTGGTAAGACTTGCTTGCAAGTTCTGAAAATTATTTCAATAATAGATTCAATAGATGAGTAAAGTTACTCAAATATATGAAATTTATATTTTTATAAGTTTAGCTTAGTATAAAAACTCCACAAATTCCAGCAGTTGCAACTTTGGATTTTTTTTAACCTACCAATTAATCCAGTGTATATAATCAATGGCTATACTCTAACTCCCCCAAGATGATAATCTCTGATAATTTGTAGGCAAAGAGAAAAGTGACCTTTTCAAACTGAAATAGACACATGAACCTCCTGTTTGACTATCATTCTATTATAAAGGTATTTTATTTTGTTGTTCAAAGTTGAGTTCTGAAATTCATTCTTATAATACTGCTAGCCTAACTTACGAAAAAGTTGTAACACTTTAGAAATAAAAACTACTGTACTATATACACATTTACCTTATAGGGAACTTTATAAACCAAAACTATAAGACTGATTTCTATTTCCAAGTAAAATTATACACACATACTGCATAATTTAAAAAGCTAAAAAGAAAAAAATCCTTTATGAAACTTATTTAAAATTTACAAATACAGAGATGAACACATGCCTCATATACAACTCAAATACTGAATGAGGGTAAGGTCCAAGTTACTAATTGTCATGAAAGAACCAAACTGAGAACATTTCAATCTTGTAGAGATCTAGGCAATCGTAATCTAACAAAACTCAATCTATTAACTCGAAAGCAAATCATGTATTACAAAGACTAAAATCCAATTATCACCAAAACCAAAAATGCAGTTAAAACAGATTAGCCACTGCTGATCTAGAATCATTGAAGATTTTAAAACAAAACTCTTTGCAAAATGAATAAAATTGCTAAAATTCTTAAGAAAAATGTGTGACATCAGTTAAGATTAGAGACGTTTTCTATTGTAAGTCTTTTCTGACTTTTGAAAAAGTGCAAGACAAATATTAATAATTGCGACTCCCAATTCTTTAATAGCTATAGATGCAATTAAAAGTATATTATACTCTTTTATAACTAAAAAGAGCATTTAAAACAGAAAATGAAATGCAAATCTATATTTATAATCACTGCTTTTTAAACTGAAACATAAATCACAGCTTCCTACCTGATCTACAAGATCCAGTTTTCCATATTCACTTCTCTGAACTTCAAGACTATGTTTTAGTCTTCACTCCACTCCCTTTCCCACATTATGCACATGTATAATATCCCCAGCGGCACTACCTTTGAATTAGCTAATTATTATCATGGTGTCCAGACTGACTTGGAATAAAGTAAGCACAGCTGGGAACCAAAACTGCTTGCACCTTAGGAACTGGATGAAGAAATGCTTTTAAATATAAATGAAAGAGTGTCGAGGCTCTGGATACAGATGCAACATTCTTATGGAGAGCATTGTATTTGAATCCCAAGTTAAGGGAATTTAGCCTGAGTTCAGTGGCAATTATTTTCAACAATACACACACGCGCTAACACACGTACGTACTTTGGTGCATCTGTTCCCATTCCTTATAGATGTGTTTCTATTAACACAGAAAAAGACGTATTGTGTATACAAATCCACTATTAGTGCTAGCCTCCTTTTTTTTTTCCTTCAGTGCAGCCGTCTCAGCTATGCCCGCAGGAAAAAACAATCAACTTGCTCAATATGTCTGGGGAAAATATGAGTCCTCGGTTTTCGCCTAAAGAGACGAATCCAAAAAGCCACCGACAGAAAGCTAAGAAAAAGAAACCTTGTTCTGAATTCAGTACGGGAGGTTCTTTTTTTCCCCTTTCCCTTGTTTAAATGGGAGGGGGGGCAGGGAAAGCAAGTAAGCTCTTCTTTGCCGATCAGTTTGCAACGCAAACCTCTCCGACTTTCCATGCAGCTCATTCTTGGGCACCTCAGAGAAAATATTTGGAAGAGAGGGCGCTGAAAAGAAGAGGTGGAGGAGGAGGAGCTCTTCCTCTCTTCTCAGACCAATAAATAAAAGAAGCAGGACCTCCACTTTAATGAATTTGGGAATGGCTGGGGACGACGCATCCTGCAGCAGCAGAACAGGGGGGACGTGGGCTGGGGGGGGGAGAGAGAAGGGGGCAGCGGCGGCGGCACGTATAACTCCAAGGTCTCCGGAGTCAATTAGCTGCAAGCGCGGAAAGGGAAGGCGAAAAGCCTTGAGGGTTGGACTGAGAAGTTGGGGGGGGGAGAGAAAGGGGGCGTGTGGTTTTTTTTTTACACCGTTTCCATCAGGACCCCACCCCCAGCCGCCGCCGCAAGCGGAGGGGGGGAGAAAACCCGGGTGGGAGGAAGGTCGCGGGCGGGGTGGGGGCTGGAAGCGTATCGATATCTTTCGGTCAGGTTCGAACTCATTCAAGGTCCACGCAGGTTGGGGGGGGGGGGATAAAAACGTGGGGTGAGGAGAGCGGGACACCTTCGTGCTTCCAGACCTCCCCCGCGGCTCGCTCTCCCGCCGCCTCCCTCCCTCTCTCCCTTCCGTAAAAACTCACCTAACAAAGTTGCTCCGGCCGCTTCTCTTTCTGTGCAGGAGCTGCTGCAGCTCGCTCCTTCCTCAGCGCCCCGGGATGAGCTCACCGAGCAAGCCTGCCTGCCTGCCTGCTCCGGCTGCCTTCTCGCCGTCCAAATCTCGCGAGAAGCCGAGCGAGTGCCGTTTCAGCTCCCGCCACTTGCCGCGCCGGAGAGGCAGAGGCGGAGAAGCCTCAGGCGTTTCTATGGCAACTGCCAAATGCCGGCCTAGTTGAGTGATGGACGACGAAGCCTGCAGCGAGGCAAAAAGGGGACCCCCGTGGGGTCGTTTTGTGTCTGCGGGGTTCTCTCTCTCGGCTCGGGAAGGGTCGAGGCGCTCTCTCCTAGCGGCCTTCCGACGGCGAGGACAGAGGAAAGATAGGGAGGGTGGCGTTTCCCCGTCACACTCCCCAGGTTCTTCGGCGTAGTCGCTGCGGGCGTCCAAGTCTCCTCTAAAAACAAAAAGATCTAAGTCCCCACTGCTTCTAAGGATATTACATTCTTGTCCCATCCCCCTCCCCCTTTTATCAACGCCATTTGATGGACTTGAGAGCTGAAGTTTTGTGTCTCTTAACAGGTTTTTACTGCCCAAACCCGAAGGTGCTTTGAAGCCTTCCGGGATGCAGCGATTTCTGCAGTAAGTACGGAGGGGGTGGGGGTGGGGGAGACAACGTCGTTAAAATTACGTTTGCTTGCCGATTTACAATTTAGGATTTGCTCTTCTCGATCGAATTCAAGGAGCTTTTAAAGCTTCAATGCTCAAGTGGGGCCAGTTTTAAGATCTACCCAGAAAGAAACGGGGCTCCCTCCAACATAATTGTGTATAGGAAAGGGCTGTGTGACTTTAAATATGTGCATATTTTTTACTGAACTTTAAAAATAAAGTCTTGCTCTTAACACATTTACAAGAATTTCCATTGTACTCTTTCACTACTTTGAGGTCCCTGAAATTGAATCAAATGCAAATATGGGGTCATACAACCGGCCTGGTTAGGTACTTAACGACAACCACTTACAGGTGACTCTCATTTGACATTTTAAAATATGGGAAATATGTGGGCTCTTGTTTGCCCTTTTAAAAAGAATGTGGGTAATTGTGTTTGCTATAGGACAACATAGTCAGTAGCTTTGTGGAGATTAGTTCATGCTTCAAACTGAAAGCATATGCTGATACATTCACAAAATGCCTGCTGTGGGATATTTGCCTGTGCAGCAAATGTATACCTTTTTGCACATGGCCAATAGCAGAAAACCCACTAGAAGGCAGACTGACCATCCAATGGAAGATTTTGAGATCAAAAGGCATTTAATATGATGATAGACTGATGCTTTACAGCATACAGTGACAGATTTGTATTTTTTAAATTTAAGAATAGATGGCTTTGGAACCAAGTGAGATATCCAGGGCATGTCATATTGGTATCCATGAACACCGTACTGTCTTCTTATGCTTTATTGGATTCATTAAATATTTGTTTGAAAGACAAACCTAAAACAAAGCAGAAGGAGAAGAAGCTCACCTTTCAAACAGTGACATTCATGCATTCATATTTTATGTAGTAATTATAACATTAGTGAATGCACTATATGAAAGAACCATATTTTTAAAGGTGAACATAGCATAGTGTGAAGGCTTGGGAAATTATCATATCCCTGATTAGGAAGACAGATTTGAGATATTTGACACACTTTGTTACATTACATAGAAAAGAAGCTCACATTTTTATTGATTCAACTTAAAGCCAACTCCTAACAATATGTTTTTATCTGTATGAGACAAAGGTGAGTGATCCTTTTGAAGTAAATGTTGGCCTGGGTTGGTATCAGCAGAACTTATTGACTGCATAAGTTAATATAGAATAAGACTGGGGTAATTGATAATGACTGGATCAACAATAGGTATGGTGACATCCTCACATTATAGGGCAGGCTGGGATTCCATGACAAAGTTATCTCCCTAAGAGTTATTGATCCCAATAATTCCTCAGCGAAACTGCTAGGATAGAGATTAATTTGTTTAGTTCATTCTGTGTGATGATGTTAAGAAATGGGAAAGAGTTCCCTAAAGTATTGGAGGAAGGCCTATTTATCCTTATGGCCCATTAAGGTATCTACACTAATCTGTAAGGAAATGGAAAACTATGTTTCCTTACATTGCAGAAAATCTAACTGAGTTTAGTTCCTTTTAATGAACTCAGGTAAGTATAGAAGTACCATGCTAGCCTCATTCTCCTTTGCTTCCTCTCTGGATGTCTCCAGTCAAGAACCATTCTACCCATGGAGAAATTCCAGGCAACTGAAGATCCGATCCTGATTTTCTAGAGTGCTCACTTATGTAGGTGTCTGTTGCAGATACTCAGTATTTTAGATGGAACAAAGATAGTTCCAGACAATCATGTTCATCACTTTTAAGTTAGAGGCATTTTCTCTAAACTGATAACAGACTTTCCTCTGCTTTCAACCATATTATTAAAAATAGTAAAAATATTTTATTAGAAAGACTCTTCTATCTTTGGATTTCATTCCATAGTATCACTTTTATCCCAAAGATATTCTATCATTGGATCACCATGTTGGAAATAGTTTCTCCTCCCCTCTAAAACTTACTGTGCACTTCTAAAATTGGAGAGAAGAAGGAATTTTGAAGCAGATTTGAAGGGGCAGAATAAAGAAAAGTGAGGGGAAATTATGCTTACATGGCACTGTATGTCACATATTCTTTTTTAAAAAAAGACCAGAAGATCTGTGGTAGTAGAATGCCCTTTGGCTTCCTCTAATACACTCTTATTCACATTGGGGATACAAAAATAAATATATGTAAAATTATTAATACTAATAGATATACTAGGAAGTAAAGCTAAGTGACCAAATGTACTATAAGAAAACTAGTAAAATAAGATGGCAAATGGATTTACTGCATTGCAGGCAAAAGGGAGCAGAAGTTGTATTATGTTCCATTTCATTAATTTCCCAAATCATGTTTATCTTGCTCTCTTGTTTTGGTAAACTCCAGATACTCTAAATAATATACTTAATATTTAAGATGAAATGAAAATATATAATTTACTATATGTTACTTTGAGGAAGCATTGTAAAGTTCTCTGTTAACTGAAAACTGCTTTTAAAATAATTAAATACTAAAATAGGTAAACATTTGCAGAAGGCAGCTCTCAAACAGCATTTATACCTTTCATTCTATTTAAATCAGTCATAGTACAGTATTAATCTAGGGAAAGGCTGGGAGGCTAAAATACAACAAAGAGATGTGAATAGCATAGACAGAAGTAAGAATGCTCAAGTGAATATAATTCTGAAAACATTGAAAGAATACAAGACAAATATATTACGCTATTCTAAGAATAATTCCATTGAGGATGGAAAAAATGAAGGACTATAGAAGAAAACACTTGCTGCACAAGAAACAGTGAAGATGTGAAAACAATAAAAGATGTATACAAGGAATGGAAAGCTAAGTGTAAAGGTATGGTAGAACTATAAAAATGGAGTGAGAAAATGGAAAATTCTTACTGAGAAGTTAGCAAAGGAAGCTAAGAACAACAAAAGGACTTATTTAGAAATATTTGAAAGAAAAGGAAGGAGAGCAAGAGAACTAATATACCCAAAACAGAATGATTCAGTTCCTAGTGAGCCATGGTGGCTCAGTGGTTAGAGTGCAGTACCACAGGCTACTTCTGCTGCCTGCCAGCTGCCTGTAATTTGGCAATTTAAATCTCACCTGGCTCAAGGTTGACTCAGCCTTTCATTCTTCTGAGATCAGTAAAATGAGGACCCACGTTGTAGGCAATATGCTGACTCTGTAAACTGCTTAGAGAAGGCTGTAAAGTGGTATATAAGTCTAAGTGCTATTGCTATTTTCCTTCACTGATTTAATTTTCTCCAACAAGAAAATTCTACTACAAAATTGTGAGGAGCAGGATCAAATGGAAGAATCCAAGCTTAAAATACTAGGTCTATGGTCAGAAAATTCTTGTTTATTAACAATGTGCTTTAGCTATCCAGGATGGGATGAATTGTATTGTAAATGCTGAAGAAACTAACTAAGGATGAACCTTTCAGCATTAACTTTGAAAATCCTGGAGAATGGATGACGTGTAAGATGACTGGAGGAAAGCAAATGGAAAGATTGCATATAATATATAAAGAGATAGATCTTTTGCTATCTATCAGTCGGTTGATCTATCTATCTACCTCCGGGTAGTTGCCAGTCGACATTGGCCGGCTGATGGAATTTGGAGGAGGCCTAGTCTATGGATCTTATTGGTCTAGTGGAGGTAGCAATAGCAATAGCAGTAGATTATATACCGCTTCATAGGGCTTTCAGCCCTCTCTAAGGTTTACAGAGAGTCAGCATATTGCCCCCAACAATCTGGGTCCTCATTTTACCCACCTCGGAAGGATGGAAGGCTGAGTCAACCCTGAGCCGGTGAGATTTGAACCGCTGAACTGCTGATCTAGCAGTAGCCTGCAGTGCTGCATTTAACCACTGCGCCACCTCAGCTGCCAGGTAATTGGCAGTAGGCAGTCTCTCAAGTACCCAGATCCAATACCATGAAGGGCTTTGTAGGTGACAACTAGCACCTTGAAGCGCACCCGGAGATCAACAGGCAGGCAGTGCAGCTCGCAGAGGATAGGTGTTACGTGGGTGAATCGAGGCGCACCCACGATCGCTCGCGCGGCTGCATTCTGGACAAGCTGAAGTCGCCGAATGCTCTTCAAGGGCAGCCCCATGTAGAGCACGTTGCAGTACTCCAGCCTAGAGGTCACAAGGGCACGAGTGACTGTTGTGAGAGCCTCCCGGTTCAGGTAGGGATGCAACTGGTGCACCAGGCGAACCTGGGCAAATGCCCCCCTGGTCACAGCTGACAAATGATGTTCAAGAGTCAGCTGTGGGTCCAGGAGGACTCCCAAGTTGCGGACCCTGTCTGAGGGGCGTACTGTTTGACCCCCCAGCCTGAGAGATGGAACACTTGGCCAATTAGTGGGAGGGAAGCACAGCAGCCACTCGGTCTTATCTGGATTGAGTACAAGCTTGTTAACCCCCATCCAGTCTCTAACAGCCTCAAGGCCCTGGCTCATCACGTCCATCGCTTCATTATTTATATATATATATATATATATATAATATATATATATATATATATATATATATATATATATATATATATATATATATATATATATATATAATACATACACACACACACCACACACATACACACTTTTAAAAGAGTCACAATTTAAAAGTAACTATTAGAAAGGTTCACAAACAAGAGATGATATCAACCACAATAAAGGATCCTGAAACCCCCAGCCTGATAACATAGCCAGGTCTTGAGGGACTTGCGGAATTTGGAGAGGGGTGAAGTTTGGGGGATATAGGGAGAAGATTCTACAAGGTGGACATTGTGGCAGAGAAGCCCCTCCTCCTGGGGCCCAGCAGATATATTTTCTGAGCAGGTGGGATTTGCAGCTTTCTCTTTGACATCTGAAAGGGAGGGTAGGCAGATTTAGCCAGAGAGAGGCAGTCCCTCAGATAACATGGCCCAGTGATATTAAGTATAATGTGGTTACTAGAAGCCAGAATGTATTTTTTAGACATTTTTGTCAAGATTGCCAAAGTTAGATTTGTCAAGAAGCTAATCTTATTTTTTGTCAGGTAACTTATTAGATCATTAGATGTTATGTCATTCTGTCCGTCTATTTACATTTCTATTTACACCTTACATTCTGAATAACAGACCTGTGGTCTGGATATCATGACAATGGAAAGGATGCTTAGATTACTCAAAAGGTGTACTCAAACAGAATGAACTTCAATAATTTTTCAGACTGAGAGATACTGAATGGGGTGTTACAGGTTCAGTCTCGAATTTTCTGCATTATTAATTATTTGAATGAAGCAGTGAAAAGAATATTTATCAGACATGCAGATGATACAAAATTGGCATCTGGTACCCTAGAACATCAGCCCCCAACCTTTTGGGTATCGGGGACCAGTTCTGTGGAGAGAAGTTTTTCCATGGACCAGAGGGGTGTTTTGCCTGCAGCCCACAGATGGGGCTTCACTTGTTTGTGCAGCCCAGTTTCTGCATACCACGGACTAATGCTGGTCCATGGACCAGGAGTTGGGGACCACTGCCCTAGAAGTCAGAAATAAAATTATTTTGATGAGCTGGAGAAGTGGACTGACAGTAATGAAATGAAATTTAACAGGGACATATGGAAAGTTATTCAATTAGGCAACAGAAATCAAATGCATCAAAAGATTAATGAAAATTTTAAAATGTGAGCTGAAAATATACTAAATTTATGAAGCAAAATGGGAAATTATATGTACTTAAGAACCAGATAATGAATATGTAAGTATAGTAAGTAATCTTAAGTAAGTATAGAAGTGGCCATCTAGTTTTGCAATACTTGTACTTGTGAGAAAGATCTTGGAATAATAGCAATAAACTAACTGAGTCAGGAGTGTAACTACAAAAAAGGCAAACACACATTATACTACATTAGGTGAAATATAGTTATCAAATTGAATGGAATAACTACTGCTTTGGTCAAACTCACTTTAAAGTAGAAATACATTTCTGGATATTAGAGTCACAGTTATTGGAATGATTCACAGCTCCTGGAACAGATGTAAAGAAGAATACTAAAGATGATCAAGGAACTAAAAACGAAGTCATGTAGAGAAATTGAAGGTGCTGGGCCTATCTAGCTTTATGAAGAGAAGGCTGGCAGGAGATATAATACCTTAAAATACATCACATAGCAGAAAATCTGTTCACCATCATTCAAAACTATAGAGCATAGAACAATTGATTTAAATTACAGAAAGAGATTCTTATTGAAGGTTTTAAAAAATCCAATAATAAGGGCAGTTCATCAGAGCAAGCCTTTAAGCAGAGGCTAGACAGTAATCTGTCTAGGAACCTTTAATTATGGATTCATGCACTGAGCCAGGGTTTGGACTGAGTTCCCTGATTTGCCCTTTTCAATTCTACTATTCCAATATGGCATTTTTTAAAATGAAATTTGTGAATTGCAGGAGTTGAAAATACGTTACCTTCATTATTGATGGTTCTTTTCATTCCTATAAATTATGCTATCATTAAATCTTCCAAAGCTAGAAGAAAAATGGGGAGAATTCTGCCCAATGAATCATTCCAATAATTATTCTAAAAGTTAAGGCAGAGGTAAATTGATGGTGTCAGTTTTTATTTGGATTTGTGGTGTCTATTCCAAATGGCAGAAATGACTTTTCTTTAGCTCACTTTTGTAGAGGGAATTGTTCACTTGTACAAAACATATGCAGAATTAGTTCAACAGCTAAGATCATTAATATAATGCATCTCTACTTTGTAATTACAATCTTGGTATTTTTGTTCCATTTAATTATTTATATATTTAAATTAAATAAAATATATTTAACTATTTACTTCTGCTTGAAGGATCCTCTATAAAGCCGAAATCCTCATTCAGACCCAGACCATCAAATATTCCAGTAAACATTCTGAGACATCCGTCTGACTCTGCTATGCAGCCTATAGAATTTAGCCAGCAACTGAGAAGACTAGGAAGAAAAGCAAGTTCACAGGATATCCTTGTTAAGAAAACAAAAAGTTTCTGCACTTCCCAATTTATTTGCAAAATTCCTGTCCAGCTCAGAAAGCACAAACAAAACTATTTCTGCCCACTGCATTCCCTTATTGCTAAATAAGACAATAATACATAAACCACAAGCCACACAAAATACCTATACAGGATTTCTTCTCTTTCTCATGTCTCAATTTTTATTTGGGGTTCTAGCCAAGAAATCTCCTTTCTGCCATGATTTTGGCTTGAGGCATTCTAATCTCAAAGACACAACAGCAATGTGGTCTGCAGATCATTAAGGAAGGAAGGAATAGTGATAGAACTGATCTTCCTTTTAAGCAGAGCAATTCTCTTTGGAACCACTTTTCAACATTCATTTTAGCATGTAACATGATTTTCCATTAATTTCTCCTGCCTACTTATCATTAATTCAGTTTTTGAGTACAAGAAACAAGTTCAACTATGCTCATCTTGGCTTACTTTAACATCAGAAGCTCCAGTATCATACAACCACTTTTCCCCAATGTGTCTGCTATTTCCGTTGCCTCATCTAAAACTTCCCTATTGATTAATCAGTGTAACTCTCTTCAATATTGCTATTATGCTGAGAATGCTTCTACTGTTTCATTGGGACTGCTGGTAATGAAAGATTAAATCTTTTGTCAGACATGGTGTAACCTTGATGAACAGTCCCATGCCTATTATTCAGTAAATTCTGTTAACACAAAGGAAGTTTGATTGTTTTAAAGGGGTATTAGTCAAATAACAGTTTGCCTAATAGTTATACAGTACGTATATTATAGCCAATATTAAAAGAAGTGCATTTCTGGTTAACAATTGCTAGGGGGATAGCAATAGCACTTAGCACTTAGACTTATATACAGCTTCACAGTGCTTTAGAGTCCTCCCTAAATGGTTTACCCAGTCAGCATATCCCCATCCCCATTTTTAAGTGTGTTTGCTTCATTTTATGATTCTTCTTGCCACAGTTAAGTGAATCACTGCAAGTGTTAAGTTAGCAACACTGTTGTTAAATGAATCTGGCTTCCCCATTGACTTTGCTTGTCAGAAGGTGGCAAAAGAGGATTACATGACCCATGGACACTGTAGTCATCATAAATATGAGTCAGTTGCCACTGTCTGAATTTTGATCACATGACTGGGGATGCTGAAATGGTTGTAATGTGAAAAATAGTCATAAGTCACCTTTCAGTGCTGTTGTAACTTCAAAGAGTCACTAAATGAACTGTGTAAGTCAAGGATTACCTGTACTGAAAACACTGTATGGGAACACTGGAAGGTTTCAAAAAGATGTTGGATAACCATTTGTCTGAAGTGGTGTAGGGTTTCCTGCCTAAGCAGGGGGTTGGACTAGAAGACCTCCAAGGTCCCTTCCAACTCTGTTATTCTATGAATCTATGAAACCTTATAATGCCTTCTTTTGGAATTTAACTCAATATGGAACTTTGGGATGCTGTATGTACAACTGAAAGATCATCTACTCCTACCCTTGTGACAAAATAAGTTCAAAGAGCCTGACAATTTTTTCCAAAATTCTCCCCTTCAAAGGAATTCTAAAAAATTCTCATTCATCAAATTTCATTGCCTCGTATGAGTTTAGAACACTGAAATCTGTGACCAAAAAACTCCCAGAAAAAAGGAAGAATAGATTGCTTCAATATTTGTTTCAGTGTATGATGCCTCTACTATGTTTATGGCTTATTTCTATAACAAGATGTTTTTCAGCATTTGGGACAATTAAAATATTTTTTCTGAACTCATAAGAGATGATGTACAGATTTCATTAAAAAAATAATCTTCCCACAGAATGACGCTATTTCACAGTCCTCTTCCTCCAGTTTTTCAAAAATAGCATATTTAGTAACCAGGGAGAGTAATGGAATCAGATCAAAAGTTGATTATAAACTATCATGTGGCAACATTTTAACAAAGTTCTGCTATGCCCCACCCTACTTGTCTTCTCCCCTTGTTGCCTTCCAAAAAATAGGGGAGTGAATGGTCCCATAAAATCCATTACTGTTTCATAAAGCCATGATCAGTTGAATAACCACAAATATACATATTTAAATCTTGGAATGGATAACAGATTTGATGACAACTAACCAAGTGTTTCATGTGGTATAATATATTCTCATTGTTTTAAATGGATCCCTGCTGCCCTTTTGAAATGTGCATGTAGTCTGCACAAATATAAGCAATGGAAACTTTTATACTCTTTGAAGGTTGTTTAAAACTCATGTCTTCTTCACTATATGGAGCCAAGGAGCATCTTGCTGCATTTTATATTACTCTGCATTCTGCATAGCACTATTGAATTCATGAATGGATAAGCAAAGCCATACTAGCAAGCTTTGCCTTCTGATTATTATGCCAGCAGCATTGGTGGGAAAGTTAGGAACCCTTATCACTGACTGAGAGTCTTTTTGCACTGGTATGAGTCTTATGGCTTGTGAAAAGGTATGAGAAGGAGCCTTGCCAATAGGTAACATGCATTGTAGGGATGCACAGAGTCATTGGGAGCTGGGCAACAAACAAATTTAAATAAATACGTGAATGGATTTGAATGCCTCTTATTTGGTTGCAAATTTTCAGACACATATACAAACCTGTAAACAGTTTTAACTGAAAATTTTGACTGAGCAAAAAGTTCCCATTATGAATAATAATTCAATCAGCCTGCTCATTGTGTATAGACACATGTCTTTAATGCTGTAGTGGAACAGGATTTGTGAATGTTTCCATATACAACTTAGTTCCTGCATACAAGAGGGGTAGTAATAATTTTACATTTTTTACTGTTAAAATTTAATTGTTCTAAAGTTTAATTATTAATCCATTTGTTTTCCTCAGTCAAGAAATAGCAACCATACCAAGGATTCATACTTCAATTTTGACTGGCTTACTGGATCTAAATATATAGGATGTGTTAATTTGTATATGAATTACAATTACAATGAATTAATTATATAAATCAATGTGGCCCTTTTAATCTTCTTTTGCTAGGTTTAGCTAAGGGAAAGTTCTAAATTTTTTGTTTCCTTTTCAAATAAATTGTGTTGCTTTAGTATGCAAAAAGAAAAAATAAAAACATGAAGAAACATGAAAATCCAGAAGAAACAACAAAAACATATCTCATTTAAACTACTGGTTGAATATTTAAATCTTGAGCATATGCAATAATACTAGTTTTTTTTGTTCTGCTTATAGATAGCTAACTCATAAATACAGGTAGCCCTCAACCTATCATCACAACTGGAACTGTAATTTAGGTCATAAGTCATTGCAGTTGTTACTCAGGAGTTCATGGGTCTTGCTCAACAACCAGAATCCTGATTCTCCCTTTGATAGTCACTAAGTGACTGCAAGAATTGTTAAGTGGATAGAGCAAATGAAATGCCTGCTGAAGGTGGGCAGGCAGTTCTCCTCTAGGAACTGCACTGCTGGGCTGGAGGAAACTTGTTTGGATCATAACAATCTAAGTTTCTTTTCTTCAGCCCAGCACTGTGGACAAAAAACAAATCTGTCCCAAAATCAAAGAGGATTTTGGCACAGAGCATTGCAGCATTGGGCATTTGGAGCCAGCTCTCAGAAATGAGTAGAAATCTCTTTTCTGGAGGGCTACTGCAAATACCCTGTGACAAAATCCTCTGGCTTTTGGGGCAGACATTTTCATTCACAGCCTCTTTGAGAGCAAAAGAGCTACTCGGTGGAAAGACTCTGCCCACAGGGCAAAATCAATCCATCAGGCAGCACTTCTGCTGTCAAGGGAGCTGAATGAAAAAGTCCATCCTGAGGGACATTTTCCTGTCCCAGGGGGCTTTTTCCCACAACCTCCTTGAGAGTAAAAACAACGTTTGATGGATTGATTTTACCCCACGGGGCAGTCTCTCTCCACCGAGGAGCCCTTTTGGGCACCAGTCATAAGTTCCTTCATTCAATGTCATCGTACTTTCAAATCGTTGCTGAACAAATGATTGTTAAATAAGGACTACCTGTAGAAAGCAAATATTTATTATTGATCCATGATTGTAAATCAGCTCTACAGCTTGACATTTTGAAATCTTCCTTCAGGTCAATCTTTGCACGTAAAACCTTTTTCTCTACCATATCATGTTTGAAAAACAGTCTTATCTATAGAGGCAGACACTCTTAAATTTTACTTTTGGTTTCATAGTTGAAAAATATACTTCAATATGTCCATTGTTAAAATATTTTGCTCCATTCTGTATTAGTAAGTCAAATTTAAGTGCTATTCTCTTTTCATTGAAATATTTAGTCCTTTCTAGTTCCTTCTGGTGTGTATCCTTCAAAGTCCCATCCTCTCATTTAAAAAAAATCAACATTTTTCACAGGAGGTTTTCTCATAATTAATTCCAAAAACTTATTTCACATTTTTCTGGATCCTTAGTCCCTTTGTAACTTTCTAAAATCAACGTTTTAATCATCATTTTGCTGTTTATTCCAAATATATATTTTAACTCCTTAAACATATTTAAAACTTATTTCACTAAGGATAGGAAGAAACTCATCTACCCCTGTGTTCCAGATCTTTATCATTGATTTGATTTTTCATCCACATTTCAATAAACAAGAAAACTGTTGCTGGACTTTGGAGATTCTGAGTCATCCTAGTTGTAGTTTTCCCAAAGGTGCTTTTTCAAGAGGCAATTGGAATTTCTTATTTTTTCCTTGAAGATTTTGCTTCTCATCCAAGAAGCTTCTTCACCTCTGACTGGATGGTGGGGAATGGAAGGATTTAGATTCCTTGCAGACAGCTGGTCATTTGCATTCTTTTAGACTAGAGAGTCATGGAGGTTTGTCTGTGTCCTCAGGGTCATCGGAGTAATGCAAATTCTTCATCTTTGGGACAACTTTGGGAAAGATAATCTGGGTGTTGACATTTGAATCAGATTTATCCTACCTGTTAAATATCAATTGAATATGCAGAGTTAACACACGTGGCAGCACTATCATATGTTTTAGTAGCATTGAACTTGCTTGGCTAAAATATTCATTATTATGATACTGTTCATATATGTGTGCATGTATAAAAAGGTACACCAGGCTTTTCAGTTATTCTGTTATAGCCTATCCACTACACAAGTTCAAGAGAGAACAACACATAATTCAGAAACAAGAACTCTTAATGAATATACAATTGTGCTCTAATTTTGGCATAGAAGAAAAAAGACAAATTGATAGCTTGGCAAGGGGAAAAAAAACCCCTGAGATTCTATTCATACTCAAACATGCCTAAAAGGCTTTTACACATCAGTAGCATTGAAACAGTGAGATCTTTATCTAATCACTTGCTGGGGCTATCCCATAGACTCTGCAATTTCCTGTCTGGAAATTATATTCTGCATTAACTTTCTGGAGACCCAGAGCATTCTCTTTCTTACGTAAGTATGCCAGAAGCACATTTAATGAAGAATTAACTTTGAAGTGAATGTGCATAGGGTTATAGAGGACAGTGTTCAGACCAAAGACATGTCACTATGCCAATGTATGCTGTGACCCAACATATCCCCTTCTTTTTCTGAGCTTCAAGAGAGAGAGTGTGGGGGGGGGGGTTAGTTAGTCTGGTAATGATCACCTTTCTAGCTTTCTAATTCCCACTCTAATTTTGAATATTGTTACTCAAAATAAAAATGAATCATGCTATTTCTCATGCTGTTCATGCCAAAATTAATCCTCACTGAATGACTGCCTTGTTTAGCAACTTTTCACAGTTATCATAGTGACAAAAAAGCAACTTTGTGACAAACCTCACAATATGACCTTTGTAGGTCTGTAAAGCAAAGGAAAGTTGAAACAAGGTCATAAAAAGAGTCACGGTTTCATTTAGTAACCACTTTGCTTTAGTGACCAAGTTACCAGAACTAATTGTGGTCCCTGAATGAACACTCCCTGTGGTGGTGTAGTTTCAGAGGGAAGGGTGATATCAAGTTTTGGTTTTGTGCTTATAAAGGCAGAAGTGAGTTATCAGGACATCCTTAGAATAGGAAACATCATTTAGGTTATCAATCTCCTTGAAGAAATCTCTCAGAGTCTTTCAAGCTTCCTAACATTTTTCAAGCATTCTAATCTTTAAAAGATTATTTACTTTAAATAAATAAATAGGAAATAGGTTTTGCATCCTGCAAAGCAAAGCGGCAGCCTTCAATCTTTATATACATATAATGTTCTGTTTTACTCAGATAAATACTTTGTTTACATTAAAATAACATTTCCAAGTCTCTGAATCATTACAGGTATCATGAAAGAGAATCTCATATAAACCCCCAGCACCAAATCAAGAAAATGGCACACTATGTCAATAAATATATCAAAGTACAAAACCACAACTAAGAAAAGCAAGAGCCAGCTTCGCCATAAAAAAGCAAAAACAAATATGAACAACCCCATCAATCAGTTGATCGATCCAAATCATCTCCCCAAAGCCTGCTCCAACAGAATTGTGTTGACAGCTTAATGAAAGGCCAGGAAAGAAAGTAGCTGGGAGAACCTCAAGGGACAAGATGTTCTATAAGGTTGGGACACCACAGAGGAAAATTGCTTTCCCATCTTGATGGTGGGACTTATGTCACCCCCGCCTGGAAGCATGAGACAGAATGAAGTAGAGGAGATGGTCACTAAGTTACCTTGAAGGCAAAGCATAAAGAACTTTAAAAATAAAACATTAAATTTTAAGTTGGATTTATAAACCTAGGCAGGAACCATAAAGCAGGTAATATATTACAGTAGCATCTATTACTTGCTAACAGCCTAGCTGCTGCATTTTGCTTCATAAAAGTGTACTGTACCATCTGGGTCATCTTCAAGGACAGCCTCCAGCAAAGTGGGTTAAGTAGTCTAAATGTGCAATGATGAGAGCATGAGTCATGGTTCCCAGGGCCTTCTGAAACAAGTAAGGGCTGGTATACTAGCCTAGTTTGGAAAAGAGTGTCCGGACCACAGCCTTCACTTGCTGTTAAAACAAACTGCAACTCCAGGAGAATCTTAAGTTTAGACCAGCTGCTTCAAGGGCAGCACAATGCCATCAAGAGTAATAATCAGATGAAAAGATAAAGCCTCAAAGTTTCCAGACAAGCAACAACTCCATTTTGGTATGATTTGGCTTGTGCTTGTTTTGTCCCATCTAGTCCCTAGCATTTCCAGAAACCAGGGAAATGGTTTCACAGCATCTATGACCTAATTTTGGGTGGCAATTAATAACTAGGCATCATCAGTTGGTGATACCCTATCCTAAACCTCCAGAAGCTTTATGCAGGTGTTAAATAATATGGGTAAGGAACCCAAGCCTTGTGGTATCCCATATTGGAATAATACGGGCTTGACCATTCTTCACCCATGATGATCAACTGGAACCCCCCAGTTCCTAAGAACAGAATCAGTCTAATATGGTACCTTCAAACCTCAACTTTCACAGATGGTCCAAAAGAATAATATATGATTGATGGTATCAAAAGTGATAGATCTCATAGGACCAAAGAGAGAACAGTTTCCCTATCAGGGCCCCAATAAAGGTTCTCCAACAGAATTAGCATTGTCATTTCATGCTTGGACCTGAATCCTGATTGAAAGGAGTCCAAATAATTGTTCTTGTTTGGGGGAGGGGAGTCAATTATAGTAATAGAAACTATACTGAGATGCTAGAGGAAGTGTCAGGGATCTATTTCACACATTTCCTGTTTGATAAAAGAGTACTTTGTTATGGGCCATGTCCATTGATGGCTGCTGTTTTGTGAGCAGGCAAGTTACCCCCATCTGTGAGAATATGTTCATGTTTTTCTTACAAGAATGAAATAATAAGGAATAGAGTTTACCAAAGAATTGTTTATACTGAACAGTCTTAGCTGATGGCCTGACCTGGCTGACCATGTAACATATAGTTAAGGGTACATTGAAATTTTTCTTTCCAATGTTGGTATGTCAGAAGCTGCACTAATTTAGTTTTGGAGTAGAATTTAAGAGCCTGGTTGTCACCTTTAAATTCATGCTTTGAGGCCAGATGCCTATAAACTGCCGTGTTTCCCCGAAAGTATGACCTACTCAGAAAGTAAGTCCTAGCTTGATTTTTTACATGTGCGCCCAATATAAGCCCTACCCACCAAAATAAGCCCCAATTAACACCCCACCCACTCTAGGGTGCACAGGTAAAAATTAAGCTAGGGTAGAGATGGGGTGGAGCTGCCCTACTACTTATCTTTGGACAGTTGCAGCCAGGCCTCACATATCTCAGCCCATCTCTTTTGTTGCAGCCAGCAAGGCTTTCCTGAAGGCCCCTGTAGCCAATAACAGAGCTCTGGATTGATCCTGAGCTCTGTTATTGGCTGCAGAGACCTTCAGGAATGCCTTGCTGTTCTTGTTGGATGAAGACGTTCCTGAAGGCCTCTAATAGCTAAAAAGAGGCTGTTGGTGATGTGCACAAGTGAGTTGAGTCAATGGACGACATCACTCCCCCCAAAATAAGACCTGGTACCTTTTTTGGTGGAAAAAATATATAAGACAGGGTCTTATTTTGGGGCAAACATGGTACTTCTCCAGATGGCTCCTGCACTCAGTAAAATTAGCAAGTAAGGGCTTGCAAAGGATTTTTTCTTTCAGGGGGTGCCACCTATAGGGACACAGGAACCAACATTTTTGTTGATGGCCCCTCTTCTTTGGAATAGCTTACCCCCAGATAGGTTCTCCTCCACCTTATTGGGCTATGAAGGACCATAAATACCCAGCTCTTCAGAAAGAAATTTAGGAATTTAAAGATGTATCTTATCCCACAGGATGGTGCCCTTAAAGTTTCTGCCTGTTTATGTGTTGGTTTGTTTCATTTTCATTCTAGCCATGGGAGCAGGATTTTGTAAGTGACTTACCACCTGACCTACAGCCTATTATAGCTTTAGAGACAGAAGCCTTAGTAAATAAACAAACAGATAAATAAGTGTTGTAAAGTTTCATTCTTTGAAGTCTTGCTGAAGTTAAAAATCTCAGCCAACATGAAATTTTCCTCTTGATGTTTGGCTCTGCATCTTAGTGTTCCTACCACAACCTCTTTATTAGAAATGTTTGAAATCCAAGACTGGAAGCACTTTATTCCAGATGTTTGTGTATAAGCAGGAAGCATCAAGCCTGGATAGGATTGAGAACAGCTAAAATACAAATAGACTTCCTAACTTGATAAATCCTTCTGCATGGATTAGAATTATTACAGAGATAGACCAGATATTTGCAGAGGTCCAGACATCAGGAGCTACCAGCAATCAAAGGTGCCATTTTTAAAATGGTTTCTACCAGATAGTCCTCAACCTACCACAATGGAATCCAAACTTTTTGTTGTTAACCTGGACATTTGTTAAGTGAGTTTTGTCCCATTTTAAGACTTTTCTAGCCACAGTTGTTAAGTGAATTGCTGCAGGTATTAAAAGTAGTAACACAGTTTTAAGTGAATCTGGCTTTCCCATTACTTTGCTTGTCAGAAGGTTGTAAAAGGGGATCACATGACCATGGGGCACTGCAACCATTGTAAATATCAGTTAGTTGCCAAGCATCTGAATTTTGATCATGTGACTACGGAGATACAGCAATGGTCGTAAGTGGGAAAAACGGTAAATCACTGCTTTCACTGCCATTGTAACTTTGAATGGTTACTAAATGAACTGTTGTATGTTGAGGATTACCTGTAGTAACTAATAGAGCTTTGTCTTGCAAGTCTATTGAAGAGAAAGTTCTATTGAATTTTTGTCTGTTGTAGAGCTATTGAAAGCACAGAGCATTGTTAAGAAAATTTAGCCAACACTGTAACATTTCCAGGAGCATCTGGAAACTTGCTGCTTTTTCTTCAACACATGCAGAAGCCTAAAACAAAAGGTAATGAGAACCTGTTGTAAACTCCAGCAGATTGCTTCTCTGTCTTTCATGATGTTCTAATGGAATCCATTCCCTAAGGTCCTTTAAAACTATGGAGGCTTTTCAGCAGCATGCATATTTTAGTCATTCCTCCTGCTTCCTTACAAGACAAGCAATAAGTAAACATTTTGTAGGGCACAGCTAGGTTTAATCATATGAAATAAATCCTCACGGGGATGGCTTCCTTTCTACCTCCCAAACAATTTTCTATCACCTGAACAAATTTAATGGAACAAAACAGAAAAGAGTGTATACTTTCCTTAAACAGTAAAATGAGAGGCTAGCCTAGGGCATGAAATAATCCCATTGATTGTGTTGAGGTGAGGCATGCTGCCTTTGTTGAAAACTGGGCTCCAAAGGGTCACTTATACAAACATAAGGAACAGAGTTATTAAGAGGCAAAACATCTGCTTCAATTTTTGCACAATCAATCTCCAGAATTTTTAATTAGGTCTGGAAGAGTTCCTTATCTAATTCCTTGGGGAGCTTTTGCTAGAATCACATCGTCTGACTCAGTATCAAAACGTTGTTTAAGCACAAAGCCTCCTGTACATGCTTCCTTTTGCACCAAGGAAGCCCAAGGATGTCCTTCAAGTTAGATGTGGCCCCAGCTGCCTATTTCCAATCCCCTGCGGCATCCTGCTCTTTCCCCAGAGTGGCAGAATCTGGGGAAAGTAAAGGGCAAGGTGATTGGTTGAGTTTAAAAGGCAAAATGATATTGATTAAAATGTCAAATTGATTTTCCCCCCAAATCCCCAAATTGTCTTAAGCTGCAAAGTTAAAGAAACCAATATTGCCCCTTAAAATCTAACTAAATAAAAGAGTGAAAGCGGGGAATGGACAGACGGGGGACTAGCATCTTTGCTGATGCATTTTCCCAAAAAGGACAGAAGAAAGAAATATGACCTTAATGCAAAAAACAGCAACAACAAAAATAAAAATCAACCACTCCCACCACACCTATCATTAGGGGGGAATTGCCAATTAGAAAATCACCAAATGCTTACAGAAGTCGTATGCCTAGTCTTTAGCTCTATCAATTATTGTTGTTGTTAACTGCGAAGTCATGTCTGATCCATTACGACCACATGGACAACATTCCTCCAGGTCTTCCTGTCCTCTATCATCCTCTGGAGTCCATTTAAGCTCATGCCTACTGCTTCAATGACTCCATCCAGCCATCGCATTCTCTGTTGTCTCTTCTTTTGCCCTCAATTTTTCCTAGCATTAGGCTCTTCTCCAGTGAGTCCTCATTAGGTGGCCAAAGCTCTATCAATATTAGGACCCAAATCTGCATTTTGATTCAAAAAGCACCCAAATCTGATGTGTAATCTTTATTTTCACAAGGAAACTTTTTTCCCAGCTATAACTTGATTCAATCCAGTTCATAGACAACAAAATGGGAGCTTGAGGCAAGATGCAGCCTAGGATACATTTCAAGATAAAAGAAAGGAATTATTCCATGGTAGATAAAAATCATGAAGAATCCGATGTATCAAACTTTTGACAATTAATAAGGTAGACAATGCAAAGGTAAACTAAGGGTCACCATATGGATTGAGAGAAAAATGGGTATAGTGCAGGGGAAGTCTTAAAACGTTGATTCTTGCAAGAGTCAGGTTGTTCCACATGGTCTCTACTTCAAGCACAATAATATATTAAACTGATGATACTCTCCTCTAGGATTAAATCTTTACATTGAGCAAAAAGTTAAGGTTGAGAAGTCAATGCTGGCAGTCTGAAGACAGATATATGACATCAGAACAGAGTCCTCATTAGAGTAGGCCAAGACTTATCTTCATCCAGCATTTTATTTTTCACAGCAGGTAAGAGATAGTTCTTGCATCTTATTATAGTTGGATATGGAGATCTACTCTTGCTTGCTGTTGTTCCTTTTCAATTTATATTTAATGACATGTTTTTTCTAATCCAATAATGTTGACTTTTCCAATAGAGCATTTCTTCAGGAAGGTACAGTATCCAGTCCTCTAAAGTTAGTGGCCATCATCCACATTAGCTGGTAATGAATTTTATGGCTTAATTATGGACTGCTATATGCTGAATTACTTCCTAAATCTCCTACTCAGATTCATGCAGATGCTGCCCGTCCACAATTGCAAGGGCAAGTTGAGAGTTTATTTCTTGAAATATCATGTCCTTATCTTGGGCCTCAGGGAATTGGCTGTTTTCTCTATATGATCAGTTGCCCCAGAATCAGTCATCTCAATCCATGTGTTCATTGACATTCCCCCCCAAACCACCAAAGATTAACAAGGCAGGATCTATACTGATTTTGCCACACCTTAGAATTTTTCTTTTCACTCTAGTCCAATCCCTTGCTCTCCAGGTGTGATCAGACTATAACTCCTCCAATTTCAGCCAAGCATCTGGCTAGATGTAAAGAGAATTATAGTTCCAGCATATCAGGAAGGCACTAATTGGGAAGAAAGTTGAATTAGGTAGATTTTGTGTTTTGATATACATTCTGGATGGAGGTTAAATAGCCAGTGGCCAAACACTTTCTTTAGGATGTGTTAAATTAGCCTGCTGGATTTGGAGGTCTTTCTCTTTGCAGAACTATGGATTTCCAATCCAGTGTCCTGTTCTGGCAGCAATGACTCTACTTATTAAGGGAGGGGGGGGGGGATTCTGCAACTTTTGGTCTCAAAGACTACAAGTGAGCATTTGTGCATTTCGCAGGACAATCACTCACAAAACATGGAATGAAATTAGATACAGACAGCATGTGGCAAAATGCTGTTATCACAGTGAACAACTGATACCCTGCTGTAAAGCAATGTGGCTTGAACTTACTCCTAGTCATAATTGTGTAATGGACTGAACTGTAATTTGCTTTTTCCTCCTCTGATGAAAAATAATTAAAAGTGTTTGAATTCATCATTAACTTCCACAGGACAGAGTTCATTTCATTCTTTTGATTTCAGGCATTACAGGGACGCCCTTACAAAATATAACAATTGAAAGTTTCAGGAAAGACAAGCAAACAATACATTGTCACAGCATCCAATCTAACTGCCCAAATGAGCATTTCCAAAAAAAATCTTCAGAATACTGCTAACGCTCTTTCCCTACTGCTGCTGCTGACGCACTTTGGTGCAGAAGCTTGAAGAAACACTGCCAAGGAGAGGCATCTGACTTCTCCCAACCATCAGCACTCCCTGTGGATTAAACAGAGAAATCTGCTGAGGTTAGTTGGAACTCCTGTTCTCCTGTTGACAAAATTTCATTGCTTAATCCCCATTCATGGCACCTTTGAAAAGAATAGCATGCTAATGCCATTTCAGTTAATCATAGTCTTTTCCTTTTTATGACAGCCTGCCAGAAACTCTTTGGAAAATAAACTTGTGGAATTGTTTTTTTTTTTAAATAACAGTTTTCTCTTCCTTGTAGGAAGGAAAATTGACACAATGACTCAGGGAGACCATTTCCCAAGCTTTTACTTGCTGTTCTCTTGTCTTGTGTGCCATACTGGAGCGACATTATTCCTCACCTTTATCACCTTTCGCCTGATGCTCCTGTTTTGTCACAATGTGTCGATAGCAAAGAAAAAGAAGAAACCCCAAATTCGGCTAGAGATATTTGCAGTATTCAGAGGTGGTATTCACTTACTTTCCCTACTGGTTTACAAATGAGAGCATACATGCACAAGCGCTTGCTTCGCTCTCACGCACCCTGTCCACGCATGTGCTCAGCCCTCCACGCATGTGCTTTGATCGTGCGCAGGGCTTACGCACATGTGCGTGGCTTGAAAATGTGCCTAAATAGGATGGCCTAGAGCCAGGGCAGGTGGGCAGACCTACCTGCAATTTCCACTACCAGTTCAGGCGAATCAATCTGAACCCTCTGAATACTACCTCTGGCAGCGTTGCTATTTATCTGATTTAGGCAGATGAATATGAAAAATAGATTTAATTGAGAAGTATCATATTAATGAACTTATTATGTCCCAAAGATTTTAAGCATTATTTTTTAAGAATCTTAAATGATCAAATTTAGAACAGGACCTTGTATAGGGGTTAATAGGCTGGAATGGAGAACCTAAGGTCTTCTGGCAGCATAAAGAACATTACAAGAGTCTTTCTCTACCAGCCTGGAGGCCTACCTACTCATGAAGTGTCTGACTTGATCCATCAGAACAGTCCAGATGTAGCTTTGAATGTAGCTTTGTTGCTCCCTAGCAAGAAATATTTACTCATTATCTGTAATCGAAGAAAGAGTGAATAGCCATCAGGTTATTGATGCCCTAATACTCTCTTTCTTGAATTATCTAATATTTTTAAACCATCTGAATCAGGAGCCATGTCAACTCTAAAGAAGTGAATGAAAGAAGCAGCACTCCCTGAACTATCTCTTCTCGTATCAACCCTATTAATTGCCTATACGTATTTGGGGAAAATAACTTTTTGATGAGATGCAAAACCCTAGATAAAAAAAATTCAAGATCACTATATTCATATCTCTTAGCCTTCATATAGAAACATACATAAGGTAATCGAATTACTTCAGCACATAATTTAGGAAAAATGAATGAAAGCCCACAAGAAAAACTGTAAAGGCTGTAAAAACCACAACACTTAAGATGGCTGCCCTCTAGGCAGCTGTAAGTCTCACTGAAGCCATTAGTCAGAACCTGATTTAGGCTCAATAAAAATCTGAAAGGGAAACTGGTAAAACCCACAAACAACACTGCAGGTTTGAGCAACAAACATCCAAAAGCCTATTGGAAAATTTTAGTGAGGCTAAAGAGAATTTCATCATAATCATGTTTAAAACATAAACAAGAAAAGACACAGTAATCCACATTTAGAATGATCAAAGGGCTGAAATAGCTCTCATATAAAGAAAGATTGCAACATTTATAGGAGGAAAACATGTAAAGGTGTAGAAAACTACACACGGAGTGGTTAAAGAGAATAAGAACTCCCTCCTCCTTGTTTCTGATTAATTAAAGCTAGCTTCATCCAATAAAGATTCGGAATAGATCAAAGAGAGCAGTGTATTTGTTCTTGTTGATTTAACGTTGCTTTTAACTTACCTCAATCTCAAGAGAGACTGGTGGTGCACCATATCATAAAAAATTCAAAACAAAGCAAAACAAAGAAAAAATACCACATAATAATCAATTGGGCCAATTACGTGCTTTCATCTAAATACAGTATCCAACCCCCCCCCAAAAAAAACAAAGATAAAACCTCAATAAAAGCCAAAACAGGCTTGCACAGTCATCAGAGAAAAATGTAAACACAATCCTCAATAGCACTTACTTAAGTTAACTTGTTACCATGAACTATAGCAATGGCCGCCATCCAGCAGTGGGATTCAAATTTTTTTGCTACAGGTTCTGTGGGGTGGCTTGGTGGGCATGGCAGGGGAAGGATACTATGAAGCCTCCATTCCCTGCCCACTCAGAGGAAGGTTACTGCAAAATCCCCATTTCCTCCCGTTCAGCTGGGGCTCAGAAGGCAGAGAATAGATGGAGGCAGGGCCAGTCAATGGTGGTATTTATCTGTTCCCTGAACTACTCAAAATTTCCACTACCAGTTCTCCAGAACTGATCAGAACCTGCTCAATACCACCTCTGCTGCCATCTTAGAAACTTTCAAAGAGATTAGACAAATTCATTAAGACAAAGCTCAGCAAATATCACTATAATTCATCTTGATCTCTGGACCAGCTCTGTACCTGATGGTTAACTATTATCTCCTGTCATGGTCATAATATGTTTCTCTCTGTCATGTTCTGCAATGTCTGGTTGACCACACTGGAAACAAACTATTAATTATTTAGGCATTTGATCTGGTCCAGGAAGGCTGTTTTTATGTTCATCTGGGCTGATTCTTACATTATCATTGCACTGAGTGATACAATAGACAAAATAACAGAATAGCAGAGTTGGAAGGCACCTTGGAGGTCTTCTTGTCCAACCTCCTGCTCAAGCAGAAAACTCTATACTATTTCAGTCAAATCATTGTCCAATCTCTTCTTAAAAACTTCCAGTGTTGGAGCACCCACAACTTCTAGAGGCAAGTCATTCCACTGATTAATTATTCTAATTGTCAGAAAATTTCTTCTTAGTTCTAGGTTGGTTCTAGATATTTTCTTTGAGTCCCATACTATTTGTCTGAGAAAGAATCTGGGACAAATTCTGTTTCTAAGTTCCAAACAAGCAAGCTGGCACTGGGATTAAACAGACATTACCTGTTGTTGCCACTTTCTTAGATAGTGGAGGTATCTCGTTATCAGGTGTATCAAAGCACCTGTTGTGCAATGGCTCATTTGTAGCCCAAATTCTGTGTTGCTATAATTGTCACTGTAAGAATCTGATATTTAAGTAAAACAGTTCTCTGTTCTTCCTTATAGTAGTAAAATACTTTCAAAATATAGATGAAATGCAATTCTTCCAGAAAGAACTCACTCAGCATTTTAAAACATAAAATGTTGTCTCAAAAAGCTCTATGAAATATATTTTGTGTCTAGACATATTTTACATTTATTAAATGATGATTGGTTTTATTTATTTGTTCAAATCATTAACTCACTTCACAGAGAACTTTGATCCTAAACTTTTTAACACAGCAACTCAGAATATGTTATCTTCATGAATTTGTACTTTTCAGATACTTGTGGTGTCTTGTTAGGTTAGGAAGCATTTTCACAGGCACAGAAATACATTATTTACATGTGTCATTTGAGGAAGTACATATACCTCTCAGTGCACTATTTCTGGAAACGGTCACAAGAGCATCATAAACAGACTTCCCAAAATTGCACATTGTTAATGATTAGCTCTGTTCAGCAAATCCAAATACACTTGGGGGAACCCACAGATTAGAAGCTGTGTCTTTTGTTCCTACCCCATGAGCTAAGGTGAGACTACCCATAAAAGGGGTCCAAAAAGAGAGAGAACTCATAGCATATAACACTGAGGAGTGATATGAAACCCTTACAAGTTCAGGTTGTCATAAGACACTGGTTGATGCTCTAATAAAATGATCAACTGGACAACTTTGCGCCGGGTCACACCTCTCAGCCCAGTCTACCTCACAGGGTTGATGTTGGGGAAAACAGGAGGAAGAGAGTATAAGAATTGTTCACTTGTCCTTGATTTAGTTCTAAAAATAATAAGGGTATAAATACAAACTTACAGTATATACATATCTTCCATGTGAGATAGATTAGGTCAAGCTTACAAACTTTATAGAGATGGCCTAAGTGAGCACTCAATAGCATTTCATTTGTAAAAGGCTGAAATAATCTTACAGAGGCATTATAACATTCCAGTCTAGTGCCAATTATATCACTGCTTTCATATTTTAACAGGGTTCACAAATCCATTCACATTCTTGACTCTTTTTAAGCAAGTCAGCAGACTGACAGCTGTACTCTTTACAAAACCACAAAACAAGCAAAGCAAGAATTAGGCTCCTTACTAACACCATGGTTTACAAACTGATTTAAGGGAAATAAGTTTCAGCAGGTCTGCTCTGAAGTCATGCAATAGCAATAGCACTTAGACTTATATATTGCTTCATAATGCTTTACGCCACTTTGAACAGTTTATACAGTCAACATATTGCCCCCAACAATCTGGTTCCCCATTTTACAACTTTGGAAGAACGGTCAGGATCAAACCCCTGGTAGTGAGCAGAGTTAGCCTGCAATTACTGCATTCTAACCACCGTGTCACCATGGCTCCCTGCAAGCATCTTTTCAGATACTGGAAAAAGAATCCAAAACTTTTCCTGGAGTTCAGTAACCTAAAAACAGGACCAGACAACTTGATATTTGTGGACACTTTAATCTAAATTTGTTTTAGATTCCAAGGACTCCACATCACTTCATCCCTGAGCCACATATATTCTCTTCTAATGGCACATCTAAATGTTTATCTGCAAGAGCGTGACCCATCAAAACCACGCTCGACTAAACCGCGCCCGATTAAACCGCGTCGCTGACGTCATCAACAGGGCGACAACAGCAGCGTGGAGAAAGAAGGGTGCTTAATAGCGCTTTGAAAGCAAGCCGATTCAACTTAAGGTAAGGGTTAGCTTTAGGGTTAGGTTTAGGGTTAGGTTTAGGGTTAGGTTAAGGGTTAGGGTTAGGGTTAGGGTTAGGTTAAGGGTTAGGGTTAGGTTTAGGGTTAGGTTAGGGTTAGGATTAGGTTTAGGGTTAGGTTAAGGGTTAGATTTAGGCTTAGGTTTAGGGTTAGGTTAAGGGTTAGGTTTAGGGTTAGGGGTTAGGATTAGGTTTAGGGGGGTTAGGTTTAGGTTTAGGGGTTAATTTTAGGTTTAGGGTTTACAGCGTGCTTCTGTCTCCGCGCTGTCGCCCTGTTGATGACGTCAGCGACGCGGTTTAGGTCGGGCGGCGGTTTAGTCGGCACGGTTTTGTGGGTGAACCCTGCAAGCGTAGTGAGTATTAACCCATGCCACTCAACTGCCAATCTAATCAGCTCAGAATCTTTGCAGGGAGTGGCAAACGTATATTTCAATATTTGAAATGTTCAGATGACCCTTTTATATAGTGATTGTTAGTCATGCAAAGGGATAATTATATGTTAGTAATATGTAGTTTTGAAAGATCAAAGCACATGCTAGGTCAGGCGTGTTGCCCTTCTTCACAGGGGAATTTGGGAGAGGGGTCATAAATGTTAAAGTATGTTCACAATGCATATAAAAAAGATTTTGATGCAGATGCTTCCTTGAATTTTGCCACATCACCCATCCTACAGATGCCCTTCTGTTAATTTATTAGCAGCAATCTTAACGGTAACACCACAAAACCGCGGACGACAAAATCGCGGTGGACGAAAGCGCGTATGTGACGTCATCACAGCGCGACGAAAAAGATCGAAAAATGTAAAAATAAAGCGAAAACCTTCCCCTAACCCCCCCCAAAACCTAACCCTAAACCTAACCCTAAACCTAACCCTTAACCTAACCCTAAACCTAACCCTTAACCTAACTAAAAACCTAACGCTAACCCTTAACCTAACGCTAAACGTAACGCTAACGCTCTAAACCTAACCCTAACCCTTAACCTAACCCTAACCCTAACCCTTAACCTAACACTTACCTTTATGTGAATCGGCTTGCTGTAATTTAATTTTTATTTAAATTTTCGATCTTTTTCGTCGCGTTGTGATGACGTCACACACGCGATTTCGTTGATCGCACTTTTGTGGAACGCGGTTTTGACGGGGTCACGATCTTAACAGCTGTTCATAAACCCCCTTTGGAATCATTGGTGATGAGGATGGGATTTATTAATTGCCAAAGATCAGCAAGAAACTGGTTGGAGATTCATCAAGGCTTTGGCACATAGTCAAAAATACATCTAATTGGAACCTAAGCAGATTCTGACTTTAAAAAAAAAAGCTACACTTTAGAGTTTTGACACTAGTCAGCCTTCTTCCTTGGCCTCGCATTCAGGAAAGCTTTATCTTTATCTCAAGTTTTTTAAAAGCTAAACAAAAACAAGCTATTCTCTGCTCTCCCTTTGCAGCAGCCCAGACATTTACTGTAATAAGAGCATTTGGCATTCCTCCTTCACCAAAGTCTGGAATGTTTGATGAGTTTTGTAAAATTGCTGAAAGATTGTTTCTTACCTACTCATGGAACAGTGATTTACATTTCACATTCAACAACCTCCAGAAGGAATTGTTGCTTATAGGTGATTTTTTTTAAAGAGAAGATGTTGAAATTCACCTAGTATATGGGTGAACTACTTGAACAAAGGCTTTTTACCTGAAGCCAAACTGACATGTGTGATACTCAGAAAAGGCAGCAGCTAGTGAAATTGCATGCCTAGAAAAAGCAACTAAGGCAAATTCTATTCCGTGGCCCGACAAAACTACGCTCGTCAAAATAGCGGCGACAAAACCGCGTCGCTAAAGCCGTGACGTCATCACCGCGATGTCATCACTGCGGCGACAACAGCGCAACGACAGAAGGGCGCTTTAAAATAGCGCGGCGGCAGAAAGCCGATTTAAATTAAGGTAAGGGTTAGGATTAGGTTAGGGGTTTGGTTTAGGGTTAGGTTTAGGGTTAGGTTTAGGGTTAGGTTTAGGGTTAGGTTTAGGGTTAGGTTTAGGGTTAGGGTTAGGGTTAGGGTTAGGGTTAGGGTTAGGGTTAGGTTAGGGTTAGGTTTGGGTTAGGTTTAGGGTTAGGTTAGGGTTAGGTTAGGATTAGGATTAGGTTTAGGGTTAGGGTTAGGGTTAGGGTTAGGGTGCTGAGTGCTTTGGAGGCGCAAATTTGCCCTCCGCGGTTATGTCGTCGCGCTAGGGTTGCCTTTTTTCTTAGCGCTTCGGACGGCACGGATTTGCCCTCTGCGCTTATGTCGGCGCGGATAAGGACTTCGCAGTTTTGGTCGGTGAACCATACTATTCATCCCAAGGAGGGTGAAAGTGCAGGGCAGCAAACATGACTAATATAAGAAATGCTTTGTCCACCATAACAGTGTGGAGGGCTATGCTAGCAACCTCTGTGAACAGCAGAGGTTTTTTCAGTGCAATGGCACTGAAAAAAGTGACTTTTTTCACTCTTATGACTGTTGCAGCATCCCCATGGTCACATGATCAAAATTTAGATGCTTAGCAGCTGACTCATATTTATGATGCTTGCATTGTCCCAGTGTCGTGCGATCAACTTTTGTGACCTTTTGACAAACAAAGTCATGGGGAAGCTAGATTCAATTCACAACCATGTTACTAACTTAACAACTACAGTAATTCACTTAACAACTGTACGGCACATAATGTATAATGCAGTGAGCCATGTGCAGATCTGTACATTGGGGAAATAAAACAACCACTTCATAAATGCATGGCACAACATAGGAGAACAAACCCATCCGGAAAAGATTCAGTAGTCCCTCTGCATTAAAAGACAAAGGCCATTCTTTTGAAGACAGCAAAGTCTACATTTTGGACAGAGAGCTGGTTTGAAAGAGGGGTCAAAGGGGCCATCTAGGGCAAAATTGAACAGCCCTCTCTCAACAGAGGGGGAGGGATACAGCATCATCTATCTCCAATCTACAATACAGTCCTTTCAACAGTTCCATGAAGGCTTCACACCCATTTGCACCACTCAGATGACCTTGATGACATACATAAACCTCCAAGTGGCCACAACAACTCTCTAACAGAATGCAAATGACCAGCTGTCTGCAAGGAATATAAATCCTTCCTTCTCCACCATCCAGTCAGAGCTGAAGAAGCTTCTTGGATGAGAAGTGAAACATCTTAAAAAAAAAAAAACCAGAAAGTTCCAGTTGCCTCTTGAAAAAGCACCTTTGGGACAACAATGACCTGGATGACTGAGAATCTCTATACACATTACTGGAAGTAGTGATACTGGAGGCTTTTCAGACCTGTGTGCAAATTTAATTAAAATTTTCTTTACAATTATTCTGTAAGAAAAGTTATGGTTTTCCCAGAACAATGTGATAAGCTTCATAGATGAAGTATGAGTTAACCTGGGAGTGGATCTATGTGCATATTATATCTTGTTATTTTTTAAAATGTGCCATTTATGGAACACATGGTATGCATTTCAACCCATCCTCCTAATACTACTTTTCCTCTAATCTGCTTTCTCCCTGTTTTTATGACGAATTTGGACGAGTGGACAGCAACTGAAACTTCTGTGCGCTATTCAGCACAATATACTAAAATTGTAATACTATCAATTTCATCTATTGGATCCTGCTAGAGAAAGATGCCCATTACATATAAGTAGTCATAACTGGTCACCTAGCAATCATTTGGAATTATGATGGACTCCATGGGGGTACTTACAACCTGGTTCCAAAGATCAGCTCTTTACTGTAGTCACATGACCTCACTTCAGCGCTCAACATCTAACCCACATTCATTACCCTTGGCAGTCATGTTTATGATGCTTTTGCTAAAAATCTGCATTTACTTCTGGTTTTCATAGCCAACCATTGGTTTTCTTAATGACCACCGAGTAAAGGTCATAAAATCAAGTTGGTCACATGAGTGTCCTGTTTACAACTGTGATGTCTTATGACAAATGTTCCCTCTAAGCTGCGAATCTGCGCGGCTGCGCAGGTAACAAGAAAACACCGCGCACAAGTTTCAAACTGCAACACAGGTTTTTTAATGTCTTTAAATGTGACTGAAAATATCCCCCCTCCCTCCCTTCTCTCTCTGCACCGAACTCTCTCCTTCATCTGGTGATTGGCGAAATCAAGGAAGACTCTGCCTGAAGACCGATGACGCTGCAGAAGGGAGAATTCCCATTGGTCCTCTGGCGCTTCGTCGGTTCCTGGGAAAACAGGATTTGCTGGTTGTAGCCTGCGTTTCTCTGCACATCCGGGGTTTCTCAGGCATTGTGTCACCTGAAGCCCCATTCTGGGCTCGGCAGTTTTTCTGCAATCCCTTCGCTTTGGGGAGAAGGAAACAGCGTGGAGTTGGACTGCCTGAGACAAAGGGGTCCATGGGATCTTGAGACTTGATTTTTGAGCAGTACCAATCCATTCCACTCTTTCCTTTCTCTTTCTGTCCTTCTTCTATCTTCCTTTCCTTTTCCTTTCTCTTTTCCTTTCCTTCTTTCCATTTCCTTTCCATTCCTTTTCTTTCTCTTTTCCTTTCCTTTCTCCTTTCCTTTTTTCCTTTCCTTCTTTTCCATTTCCTTTCCTTTTTCCTTTCCTTTTCTATTCCTTTCTTCTTTCCTTTCTCCTTTCCTTTCCTTTCTCCTTTCCTTCTTTTCTATTTCCTTCCTTTTTCCTTTCCTTCCTCTTTTCCTTTCTCCTTTCCTTTCCTTTTTCCTTTCCTTCTTTTCTATTCCCTTTCCTTTTTCCTTTTTCTCTTTTCCTTTCCTTTCTTCTTTCCCATTTCCTTTCCTTTTTTCCTTTCCTTCCTTTCCATTTCCTTTCCTTGTTCCTTTCCTTTTGTTCTTTCCCATTTCCTTTCCCTCCCCCTCCCTTCCCTTCCTTCCTTACTGGGGGTCTGAGGGAGAGGGGAGGAACCCTTTTCCCCCTTGCCCCCCTCCCCAACATCTGCTCTGATGGCAAGTATGGCTAAAAAAGATTCAGGTGTTCAGGCATGAAAATGTGCCACTCAAACACTATACTTTTCCGCACACACTAAAAAAAAATTAGAGGGAACATTGCTTATGACCACGTAATAATGGGCAGTAATGGGCAGGCTCCATTACTGTCCCAAGTTGAGGACTACTTAACAAATTGAAGCAGAGGGATTTTCTTTAGGATTTGTCAGTTTAACAAAAGTGATGAAGACTGGGTTTGTTGATCAGATCTGCTTGTGAAATTGATAAGCTGGGTTAAAGAGAATAAGGGGGGCAGCAAATGTTGGATCTTTAGTTCCTCCAAAACTCAGTGGGTTGCTAAATCATTTTCTTCTTTAATTACTTATAACAAACATACTACAAGGAAAGAAGGTTGGTCAAAGTGTACATTCTCAATTTGTCATCTGTCAAAAATTAGTACCAAGACACCTAATCTGTGAAATAGAAGCCTGGTAAAGCAGGAAAGGCTGCCCTATTTCTTTGGCTACTTGTCCAAAGTTTGATGGCTGATCTGGTTAAAAGGAATGGAGGAGACACAAAAAAAGATCAGCTTTGTGAGTAGATGACCAAAGAGTTGGCAACTGTTCCTCAAGATGGGAATGTGGGCCTAAGAAGAGGAGAAAGATTTTCCACATGCCCTTTCTGAACATGTCAACTGTTTATGGTGCTACATTTGAACCCCAGTTTGGTACTATATCAAAGTAATGCTAAATCTATCCTCTAACTTCATTTTACACACAGGTTGGCAGTTAACCAATACTTGTTCATTTCTGTACCCAAGGCAGCAAAGATGTCCGGCAGTGTTCAAAGTAACTGGACATCCATTCTAGGACAGCACTGCCCATCCTCACATGAGATGGGTTAGAAAAAACTATCCTAAACCTCTGTCTATCTAAACAACATCTGTCTAGTTAACAGCAGCTAGCAGATCATCTTCTTAGTGGTCAAGAATAAAAACAAGAATAAAATAAAACTCATTTTTTTGGAGTCTGGAACCTTGCTGGAGAAAGACGAGATGTCAAAGGCTGAAAAACGAACAGCACTCATAGCAGACAAATTTTGCTGTTATAGAATTGACAATGCACTCAGGGACACCAGACGGAGAGTTGAAGGTTTATTACAGGAAATAGGGAATAGAGACATTTCTTTTCTCTTTTTGGAAAAGGAAACCACAGACTGACAACAAGACTCACAGAGTAGATTTTGCAATGAAAACTGTTCTGCTAAAGAACTTCTCTATCTACTGGAATAAAGGAACGCATTATGAAATTCTACAACCAATCCTGGTATATCACTATTGTCCTCATCTACGCAACCACTTTTGCAAGTCTAGACAAAGACAAGGAAGCTTTTTACGAAGATCTGGACCAGAGTATTTGAACAAACCCCCATCAGTCACAAACATATCATTCCAATTGATTGGAGAATAGATAGTGACAACTGGGATTGGGTTCTTTGGAATTAAGGCTTGAGAAAACTAAATAACAATGTCTTGAAGTTTCTGAGCAAATATGCCAACCACAACGTGTGTATTATTAACACTACATTCAAACATGCGAACAAGTACAAAACTACTTGGATGCATCCCAGGTCCAAACACTGGCACCTACTTGACTATATCGTAGTTTGTTAGTGTAATCTTAAAAATATGTCACCATCATTCACACCATGAGAGGTGCTGAATGCTGGACAAATCACAGGCTGGTCCATTCAGTCCTCAATATATATATAAAGCATTATTATATTGCAATTAGAACTGTCAAAAGTCATTCAACATCAGTAGACTACAAGATCCAAACCAACACTTCCAATATGTACTTAATGAAAAATTCTCTGACAATATACTGCTTGTGGAAACCTGTTCCGAGTTGGAATGACATTTAAAAGATGTCATTGTGCAGACTGTAACAACTATACTTTAGATTGCAAACTTGAGCATATCAAGACTGGGTTGATGAAAACCACAAAAGCACTTCAGCGGGCCTCCAGGCCAAGAACAAGGCTCCATGGACCAGCAGAACAATCCATTATCTATCTCAGAAAAAGACAAGCTTAAGCATTTGCATCCAAAATACAGACAGAATTGTGAGTAAAGCAGGATCAGTGGTGACAGAGGAAGGCTGAGCAGGTGGAACATTATGCAGACATGCATACCACCAGAGAGTTCTTCAACATCATAATGTCAGTTTATGGTCCTTCTAAATCAGAATGCTCGCCCTTGGGCACTGAAGTAGCTGCATACTAGAGTACTCAAGCCACACAGCATCTGTACCTCCACAAAGTTAAATGTGTACAGAGCTATGGTTATCCCTTCCCTCTCTATGGTTTGAGCCCTGGACTCTGTGTCAAAGTTGCATGCAAAAACTGGAGAAACTTCACTTGCATGCTCTCCACTCCATCCTGAGCATTTGTTGGCAAGCCTGTGTCTCCAACCTGGAGGTCTTGGATTGTGCAGAGTCCACCAGCATTGAGCTCCTGATTATCAGAACCTAGATGAGATGGGTCAGACACATCATTAGAATGGATGACTGTCATGTGCCTTGCCAATTGCTCTACAATGCACTGGAGTCTGGGAAGAGATCACAAAAGCACTACAAATATGCTTGAAAGAAACTCTATACCACTGGGACATCCAGCCAATGGAACTGGAAACTAGAAGCTTTTGAAGGACCTGCTGGCGAGCCCTGTGCTATGAAGCCTCCACTAGCATTGAAGACAGGCACTGCCAAAAACTGAAAACCATGAGCAACGTCACAGAATAACATCCCCAGTTGCTACAAAAATGGGACTTCTAGTGATCCCATAGTGGCAGACTCTGTTCAGTGGTGAAATCAACTTATCTTCGCTACCAGTTCGCAAATGTGAGTGCATGCACATGCACTCACTTCACTCACATATGCCATCTCTGCGCTTGCACAGAGCATCAAAAATGGGACATGATGATGGGCGGAGGGCGAGCTTCTCACCACCACTGCTACAGTTCACCCAAACTGGATAGAACCGGCTGAATTGCATCACTGTTTGTGTGTCCAAACTAGGATTGAAGACCCATCTTCATATGCACAGATGAATTGCACAACAGTAGGCCTTCTTTGAACCTGAAAGATTACCCTTTATAATTGCTTTTACATCTGAGCACCAAGCTTGTATTTAAAAGTAACCCAGGTAACAGCCGACAGGGAGCATGCTCAGTGAGAATGCAGTGAGAAAAGTTAGACATTTCTGCTTGCAATCAAGCATCTGGTAGCTTTTAAGTCAGGTCATTTTTAAATGTAGTTTTAGCATTCTTCCAAAAAAACTTGCAAACCAGTACTTAATAAACAACAACAGATCACCTGTACAGTACAAATACAAGCTGTGAAATAGTAGACTATTTTTCTGCTTCACCTTGAAACCTCCCCAACCATTATCAACTGTTACACGGCTGTTCAAGGTTTGGAAATGGAGGATTGGCTTGGAATGGGGAAAAGCCAAGTCTGAAATCTCTCACTAAAAACAGAGTATTTTCTGAAATTCTTGTGTTGTGCTATCTTCTGTGTAATAAATATTACCAACTTGAGCATTGAGCACTGAGACACTTTGAACTTTGGTTTAAGTTTCCAATCCAGGTTGCCACAAAAAAAAAAGGTCTTATGAAATGGTACTTTTAACACTAGAATAGTTAAAGGTGAAGTAATGTTGCTCCGGGCAAAAGGGGTGGAGGTACAATAAAAACAACATGTGAAAAATCATAGAAAAGTAGTTACAACAGCATGTTTGGGCTGTGGTTACACGCAAGCAGGATAAGGTCATCAGCTTGTTTCTCCATTGTTATTCCTTCTGGCTCTTGAAGTTTTGAATTGTGACATAAGAGAAGCTGAGAAAATTGCTGTAGTGAAAATTAAAAAAAAAAAGAATTTTATAAACTAAGAGCATTTGCCAGTGATTTTAGTTTTAATGATTTGGTTTTAATTTTGGAGTATCTTTTTATATTATTTAAAACAACCATATTAATGTATATGATTAAATTAAGATGAGAAAAATTACATTGTAATGTTTGGGAATAATTTCTGTGGTAAAAATGAATATGTTACTAGAATGTTGTTCTTATTTTAGTTTTCTGTTTTGAAAACTGATGTATCATTTAAACTGTGGCAAAAAAGACAAATATAGATTTATATGGCAAGGGAGAAAAAGGCTTAAATATAAGATTCTCCAAGATAAAAAAGAAAAGAGGAGGATTGGGCTTACCTGATTTTAAATTGTATTTTGCTGCCTGCTGTTTGGTTTGAGTGAAGGAATGGCTGTTGCTAAGAAATAAGAGAATTTTAGATTTAGAAGTTCATGGTCTGAAATTTGGGTAACATAATTAGCTGTGAGATGATCAAATTAAAGTACATGTAGATTTTAATAATCATAATATTAGGAATTTCATATATAATTATGAAATAGATACAAACCTGGGCTATGCCTGGAAACATCTTTCAGCTCAAGAAGTGTTTTTAATAAAAAAAGAAAGAAAGAAACAGCAGGCAAAGAGAAATGGGTAACATACAAAGACTAATACAGAAAAAAGGGGCTTAAGATAAAATTAAGAGAAAAATTGACTTCACAGGTATTTAGTTTTCAATGGTTCTAATATGCACAATTAAGAGAAAAGGTTTAATATAGGTAAAAAGTTCCAGGAATATAATGTGATAAAGCCAGAGGCAGGTTGCTGCCGGTTTGGCACGAGTCGGGCGAACCGGTAGCGGCAGCTGGAGGTTCTGCCCACTCGCCCGGACTCTTCTGCACATGTGCAGAAGCATCGTGCACGTGTGCGAGCATGCACGGTAGCGCGTCCAAACCGGTAGTAAAAAATTGGCAACCCAACACTGGATAAAACATAATTAGAACATAAATTATACACAAATAATGAATATGTGATTGTAAATATATATATTTTTGTTGAGATTTTAAATGGAGAAACAGGGAGTTAAAGACTGTATGGTAAAATGGGCAAACATTTTGATTATAATATTCAAATTGAAGAAAATGTGGTTAAAAGGCATGAAATTCACATTGTGTTACAATTTAAAATAATGTTTTTTTAGGTGATGTACCATTGGTATATGACACCAGCGAGAGAGAGAGATAACTGTTTTTTCAGAAATGGCTAAATTAACTTATTTGGTTAAGAAAGAAACTTTAACTACTTGTATAAAAATAATCCCTGGAAATTCTTCATGGGCTTTTGTCTGAAAATAGATACATGAACTGCTCAGCTTAGAATTTATTGTCTGAAAACTTTTGTTTATAGGAAAAATGGAACTGTGATATACAATATGGAAGGGTGGAATGGTAATTGCTATGTCTGTAACTGTTGCTAAGAAGATTAGAAAAAGCTTCTTCAAATGTCTTTGTTTTTCTTGTTCCTTTTTTGTTATTCTTCACTTTTTTATCCTTTTATAATCTTTCTTTTTCTTTTCTTTTTTTAATTTCTATGTTTCTATACTTTTCTAAAATTTTTGTGAAATCTTTTTTTAATAAAAAGTATTCACAAAAGAAGAAAAAAGAAAACGCCTGACTTGTTCTCATTAAATGATAGTTAAATAATTGAATTAGGAATGTATTAATCATTAAAGCTATTCCAAGATAACACTTCATCTTTTAGCAGATTAGAAACTGATCATGGTTACTTGCATAATTAACTTCATTTTTAATGGTTCATCTTGAATTTATATTATGTAGCATTACAATTTATGGAATTGAACCCTGGTTCTCAGATATTAGAGCTTCCAGAATTGCAAACCAAACTATAATTCTTGTGTATTGATTTTACTTTGTGCCATCACAGTAAAAATACAGGTAGTCCTCCACAGTTTTTTTAGTGAGTGTTCAAAATTGCAACAGCATTAAAAACAGTGACTTCTATGACCATTTTCACACTTACGACTGTTAAGACTTATGACTCTTGACGTTTTATTTCTCATCCCAGAAGAAGCTGAAGAATTGAAGAAACTTCTTGAATGAGAAGTTTCTCATTGAGAAGAATTTTCTTGAATGAATGTTTTTTTAAAAAAAAAATGAAGAAAGTTCAGTTGCCTTTTGAAAAGCACCGTTAGGGCAAGAAGTCATGTAGGGCTTTAAAGATCAAATGTACCATTAGTGTAGGTTGATATTATGCAATATTAATATCATACCAATAGGTGGCAATTTAGGTGGCAATCATCTTGGAACTCAATGAGATCTATATTTCTGCACTATAAATACTGGATTGTGAAGTTAAGCTATTAATAGGATATGTACTTCAACTAAAATACATACATTAATAGGAAATCTACTTCTATTGGTTCATTTCTCAGAACGCTTCTATTACAGAACACGTGAATACATAGCTTGATCCAAGAAAAAAGCATGCAATTTACTTGGGAAAAGGTGTGCCAGATTTTTATCACTCAAGAATGTAACTTGCATTATTTTTTACAGGTATTCACTGGATGTATACCTTTAATTCTGCAAACGAATACATTTGCAGAATTCAATTGTATTCAATTAATACATTAATTGAATTAATGTATTAATTGAATACATTAAAGGTATCCAATGATGTATTCAAATCATCGAACATAGTGGCTAGAATAAATAGGCATAAACATAATAAGTTAATTCAAATGCAATCAGACATGTAAAACCCAACTAACGTGTAGATAAAATGCATACATTGAGGGTTTGAGCCAAAATATGCCCTATTTCTGTCAATTGTTCTCAGTTCAGTTTATTTGGGGCATCTTTACAGCTCTATCAGATGTAAAAAGGATCTAGAAATGTAACATCTGACCTACTAAGCATCTGCAAAGTTGCTTCTTCTGCAAGTGGGTGGTTAGTCACATCTACAGGCCTCCCACATGATTTATCTAGACAATGCAAAGCATCATGACACCAAATCTCTTCAACTGAAAGTAGCCAAGTGCACAGTTGGTAACCATGGTAGCTGCAATTACTAAAATAAATTACAAAGCAGCGTGCATATGGATTTGTGGCTTTAGATTACACTCACTTCCTTTTTGAAGGGCTACATTCAGTTCTGTTCATAGATTCTGACATTGGCAAAGCCCACATCATAGAAATTGGAAAGCTATGTGCATGCCATTCCTGGATTTACATGAAGAAATAGAAAAATACATTTACCTATAAGGCAAAAATATAGGTATATAGGTATTATATTATATTATTTCATGGCCACATGGCAAATTTTGTTTTAACTGTGGAATGAATATGAAAAAATAAGTAAAATTGCCAGCTCTTCAGTATTGCTACTGAAAATTTACCTAAAATAACTAAGTTCATATTACCTTCTGCCTCTTTAGTTTGGCTGCTATGGACCCTTATCCACCAAGGTTCAATCCATTTTGACTAATGGTTGATAATTTTACATGCTGGATTTTCAATAGGCTATATTTTATAATACCAGTTTCTAATAAACAGTCAACACATTGTTCATGAGTGCAACATCTCTGTGCTCAGCATCCCAGGCTATGCAGGTTAATCATACTGGACTAAAAGTATTAGCAGTGTAACATTGATACAAATAGCCCTCAATTTATGACCATACTTGAACCTGGAATTGTGGTAGTATGTAATTGATGTCATAAAGTGGGCATCGACCAATAGAAATCAATTTCCCTCAATAGGTGTTTTTTTTTTCTTTTCAGAAAGGAGAAGTAAATGCCAGAAATAGGCACAAAAAAAATCACAAATCATGTTCACGTGGCTGCAAGATGCTGCAAATGGTCCTAACAGTGAGCCAGTTGCTAAGCACCCATATACAATCATGCGATTGTGTGTGCGTGTTTAAGTGTAGCCATTATAATTCCAAAAACAAGTCCTAAGTAGCTCTCCGGAGGTCTATTGTAATTTCAAAGAGTCAAACACCAAGGGCTATCTGTATAATTAACCCCAACACTTCAGTAATTCAGGAAGACCCAACACATATCACCAAATTGCTTGAGAAGATAAGAATGTAGCTGTATCCATCCTAGATCCAACTTAGTACAGCGTTTTCCTTTTCAAAAGCTAACCTGAGATGCCCAAAGATCAGGAGTTAGAATGATCACCTTCCCTCCACTGTTTTCTTTTAACACATGTAGGAACAACTGCTCTCCCTAATTGGAAGGTAACGCTAAGTCCTAAGGTTTATTAGTCCTTCTCCTCCATTAGGTTTTGCTAACACCATCTCCCATTCTTCTTCCAAACTTTGTGTTCCCAGTCATCTGCATAATCAGTGACAGTGCCTTCCTCCTCATTTTGTATCCAAACAGTTTCTTAAGATATGAGAATAGTAATTACTGGAACAGTAATAAAAAACCTCTGGCAAGTAGGAGTTTTCACTCTTTATTAGTCAAGACAACCTGTGCAAACACAAGGCTGCTGGTTTTGAATAATAAGGCAGAATAAAGATTTCATTTTTAAGTCCACCTATGCTCACGGCAGCTTCTCCTAAACTACAAATATGCTCATCATCAACTTAATATATAATCAGAATGAATGGCTGCAGTAATTGCATTGCCTCAGAGCATTCCTGAATTGTTGGTGCGAGATTAACAGAGACTGGAAAATGCTTCACTTTTTAATATTTATTATCTGTTCATTCTTAGTATGCCATTGTATATACAGTTTGTAGCACTGGGCAACATCTGCAGTCTGGTATGTTTTGGTTTCAACTAAGCCCATTTGAACTTGATAGACAGAATTTGCTACAATTCCCCCCTCTTTGGGTGGGGGGGAAGGATTGCAAATATCTTGGTTCATCCATCAACTAATAGCTTGGATTTTTAACAAGAGCTCAAAACGAGGAGAAAGTCCTTTTTGTACCTACTATCCAAAATCCTAGAATATATAATTTGCTTAAACATGGTTTAATAGGAAGTTTCATCAAACTCTCAAAGGAAGAAAAACACAACAAAAATAATAGGCTATCAATGATCCAAAATGATCACTGATGCCTACTTTCCCCTACCCTTTTGCATTATTTGAGAATCTTCCTTTTCTGCTTTTTAAATATTATTACAAATATGTCCCAAAGGTGATTTTTCAAGAGGCAACTGGATTTTTTGGTTTTCCTTTGAAGGCGTTTTGCTTCTCCTCCAAGAAGCTTCTTCAACTCTGACTGGATTGTGGGGAATGGAAGGATTTATACTCCTTGCAGACAGGATTTATACCCCTTTTCTGCAAGGAGTATAAATCCTTCCATTCCTCACCATCCAGTCAGAGCTAAAGAAGCTTGTTGGATGAGAAATGAAACATCTTCAAAGAAAAACCAGAAAGTCCAGTTGCATCTTGAAAAAGCACCTTTGAGACCTGATGACTGAGAATCTCCCTAGACATTACAAATATGTATTACTACTGACTACATAATCTCAGGCAAGAAGATTATGGGTAAGGGAGAATAGTATACCATTATATTATAGCCAAGGGCATCTGTACATAACTAAAAAGGATCAAGGCTTTGATAACCCAATCACATCCTCCCCTAATTGACCTGAAAATGTCCTCATTGCAATCATCAGACCACCAATCAGATTGGGACAAGGACGTCACAAAACTAATCCAGAATGGCTTCCCTCTGAATAATAACTGTGGTTCCTAAGTGAAATATAAAAAACAAGCATTGTGAGGTCATAGTACTGATTCCGAGTGAGGGCAGCCACTGTATTTTATAGGAACAAAAACATTTGTTACCATTCAGACTTTTTCTCCACCAAAAAAGGTAGAAGATGAAGTGTTCATTGTTTGAAGAACTTCCCCTTCCCAAGTTGAATTCAGTCCAGTTTAAGATCTGATTAAGCAAATTTGTAAATATTATATTGCAATACATGTGTGAATTAATTACACTGTCTTTTCCTTCATGGCTCTTACTGTTACGGTATTTTAATAGCCATGCAAACTCTTTTAATTTCTTTCCTAAGCAGCAGTGCATCTGTCTGCAGTGTTGTGATTAGGGGACACATGACTGGTCACTGCATCTTGTTTTAATTACTTCTCCTGGTATGTGCTCAGCAAGAAGTCTAAAGGATTTAAGATTGATTTTCAAATTTCCTTTTAAAGTCAAAATGAATTGATTTTAGTCTGGCATATGATTATTTCTACTCAATGGAATAAATTCTCAGTGTGTGCTTGTGTGTATGCATAAGGTATATGTGTTAAAGGTATACATGTATACAATAGAGATTTTATTAAATATTATAATTGCAAGAGAAAAAGTAATACAATCTAAAAAGGAAGAAATCAAAGAAAGAAGTACAGAAAAGAAAAACAGGGAAAAAAGAGAAAAAGAAAGAAAAGTAAGAATATTGTAAAGAAAAAATAAAAGCAATATATAAAGAAGTTACTTCCCACTTTCATTACAATATGTGTAAACAATTTTTGTAATTTATCTCCTCATCTTAAAAGACTACAAAGGATCTCTTCATCCCATTTCCTACCTCTTGTCTATAAAGAAATTTATGAAGCACTGTCATTCCAGCCCTGATGTCAGAAAAATCCATTAAGGGTTACCAGAAATAGCAACAAATTTTTAACAACCCCTTTCTGTAAATTTATTATAGGAAAATTGTCAAGGTCACTCTTTTGGTTCATTGTTTGTATATCCATTTTAATTATTAAAACACCAGCAGCTTTTTTTTAATAAGTGTAATACAAAAAGACAGTGAAATGTCTTTTTTCATGTCATCTTGTAGCCTGTCATTTGTAAATCCACTTTACACTCAATTTTGATTTTGTCAAGTAAAACTTGTTCCTCTTCTAGAATCCCTTTAAGACTCTCTTTTCATAGGCAATGTCATGTCTGCTGACATTAATATTAATTCTTAAATGCATTTTTCAAAAATATACCTCAATGAGTCCAAGGTTAGAATATTTTAGCTTCATTCTATAATTGCAAGTTTATGTATTCTTTAATTGCAATCTTTAATTCCCTCTAGTGTCCAATTTTTAAAATCTTATTTTTAAAAAATGTAAAAAAAAAAAAACATTTCCCCTCAAAACTAATCAAATCCAAATTCTTATTTCAAATTTATCTGGAACCTTAGTTCATTTGTAAGTTTCTAAAATCAAAGTTTTAATCACTCTTTCACTGTTTATTCCAAAAATATTTTTTAAACTTTTTTTCTTAAACTTGCAGTTAAAACTTACTTTCACTATGGATTGAAGAAAACTCACCTAATGCTATCCAACTTGTTGAGCCAAAGGTTCCAAATAACTGAAAAAGAGTTAATAAGCCATTTCAAAAAATGACTAGAAAAGGAAACATGAAAACTTGGTGTCCTTTCAAAAGTATGGACAACAGTTTGAGCAAACAATTCCCTCGGCTGCCAGAGCTCTAAATCAACCAGAGAGTGCTATGTGGGCAATCTCCTTGTCCTCTCCTTGTCTGAAGAGGTTTTGAAGAGCCAATTTACCTACCAGCTCTTTAGTCTGCCATTTCTTTCTCCAGAAGCCTGGGACTAACTTCTCAGTAATTGAATAAATAAATCCTATTGTTCTAGTCTCCCAAATAAAATTTAGTCCCCCTAAATAAAAATGAGTATTTTTATAACATATTACTTCTCGCAAATTAATATTGAATGCCTGATTATTAAACTTGACAAAAAATGTTTATAAATTCTTCAGCATTTACACTTCTTACATAAATAGCAAAAAGATTCTTTTTTCTTTTTTTACTATTTGGATTGATAGGCAAGCTTCTTCTGCAAAGTTTCTAGTGCCCATTAGCTAATTTGACTTGGTCTGAAAAATAAAGTACACATTATTAAATGTGAACGAAGGTACTAACATTTCTTTTTGTTCTTCCACTTAAGAGCATCTATGGGAAACTGTTATTTTGAGAGAACCATTGACGCCAATTGAAAGGTCCCTAGGCTGTTCTACTAAAATTTATATCAGCTTCCCTCTAAATTTTTTCTTCATTACAGTGTTTCAGGCCCATATTTAAATAGGCAAGAGTACAGAGAGTTAATAGATCCTTGAATATAGGTCACTTATGTTCAAGCTGTAGGTTTGCATGCTGGACAGTATTGGAAATTGGCCACAACTAGAAAATGGGAATGATATGAGCTAATTGTTTCAGTAGATAAGCTCAAGGCCTTCTACAGTACCAGCTGATGCAATTTGGATCAAAGATTATAGATTGACCTCTGATGTCATCTGATTCTTTTGCCCAGAAGGATTCTGGATTGTTATGGGAACATTAAAAGTTGAAGGGCTTGCTTTTCATTCTACACAGCTCTGCTAAAAGAGAATGCAAGGAATTTGATTCTAATCTGCAAAGTTTTCAACCCAAGATCTTTTATGCCAACAAATACTTATTCACTCACTTATTTAAGAAAATACTTTTTAAAGTAGAACAAAAGAATAAAACAAAGATAATAGCTGAGCACAGTAATAGGTGGTACAGAAAACAAAACAAGAAATAAACTAGGGGAGGGAAGGAAGGTATAAAGCTAATACATATTAGAATAATTCAATATAAAACAGTATCAGGTCTTTAAAAAGTAGTTAAACCTTGACTCCCAGAAACATATTTATCAGATTTTCATGGTGTTGCCATTCATCTATTTCTTAGTTGTAGGTCAGTCCTCTGTCCAATGTAAACTCAAGAAAGCATACCAATTATGTTAAATTAAATTCTGCTTACATATCAAAACAATCAAAATAGGAGTGGATTTTTTTAAAACAGCGAACAATAACATTCCATGGAAATGGAACACAACCACATATTATTTAAATATAGTAAAGGGTGGGGACTAACCTCCCTTGGAAAATAAATTCATAAGAAAGTGTGTTAAGTGTATATGCCTTTATCTAATGATATGGCCGTTTCTTCAAATGCAGAAAAGTGTTCTTTGTAGATGAAGAACAATTAAATAAGACGGTAGTTACTTTTTGTTAGTCTGAATGTGTTCTTTGCTTGCAAAATCCTGTTTCACTTGATAAATGTTCCTTTCTCTTGAAAGCAAACATTCTCAGAGAGTTTCCATATTCTCCAGGAAGATATAACAAAACAGCTAAAAATAAGAAACTGCAAAATCAGGTCTTTTGCTTATAAATTTTCAATTACTGCTGTTTCATTTCAATGGAATGGAATTGGAAGATAAGTAAAACAAGAGACAAACCATTGTTTAAACACTGTTAAAAGACACTTCAGGTTGATATTTGTACTTAAATATCTTTTGTTTTTTAAAAAAATCCCTCTTTCCTCAAATGTTTTGATGAGTCTGTTCGTTCCTGGTAGAGAACAGGCTGAAAGGACTCAACAAGAATCTGGAAAGCAGAGAAGAGAATGGAAACCAGTTGTAAATTCTAAATTAGTTCAGAAATGTTGTAAAAAGGCTTTGAAAACTTATGAATTAAAAGCCATCTGAGGGGAATCTTTACTAAAACTCCTGTTGCAATGAGGTGAAACAAAAACAAAATAAGATGGGGCTGTCCAAATACAAAGTAGACCCTGTTAAATCTTATGAGATTTTGAACAAAAATATCCATAAGTTGTTTAAAAATATATATTTTCTACTCAGTACATTGAGCTGTCACTTGTCACATCACTTCAATGTCTTCACCTCTTTTTTAAAGACTTAAATTCACTTTGGACATATTTGCAGCTGAGGTCTTTCTGTATTATTCTTTCCAGTTCTTGTCCCTTATTTATAAAAAAAAGAAAAAGATAAAATCCCCCAATCCCTTTCCTCCCCCCTCCTTTCCTTCTCTCTCTCATCTTTTTGAATCAGCAGTAGGTATTGCTTTTATATTCTTACATCATTTTCTTTATCATTATTTCTACACATCCATTTTATTTCTAACAAAATAGTCACTACTGGGTGTTTTTTAGATTAATACCTTTTAGTATGAAATATACAATCCTTATTTAATTGTTGCAAAAGATTCCCAGGACCACAGAATTTTGAAAAAGAAAAGCTACTTAGCTTTCCACAATTTGGTGACCTTAGAAATTTGTGAAAAAGGTAAATTCCATGCTGGAGTTCACTAGACAGATTTTTTTTAAAAAAATAATAATATAGTTTTGATAATACATTAATAATATATCCATTCTTGTTAACATCTTCTGTCTTCTCTTAGCATTTGTGATTTTTTTAAATAATAATTGTGTTCATATGTTAACTGATTTTATGGTCTTTCATATGTCTCCCAGAGACACTTTTTGGTGAGATGGGCAATCATATGAATTTAATGAATGAGTGAATAAATAAACAAATAAATAAATTACTTGGAATATGGTGTTACCCTTTTGCAACAGATCAGGATACTTTTAGAAGTATTTGGATCCGTATTGATGGTGAGAAATATGTTGACACATCTACTTTTGGGGAAAAAAGGAAGTGATATTTTTGACAGCTGAATTCTTTGATACTTAATATGTCAAATAACACATTAAAAATAAAAACCAAATCAGAAAGCATCAACTCCCTCTCCTCCCAAACAGCTATGGACTGATGAATGCCAAATATGATTATCCAAGTAATTGTGGAAAGACAAAATGGAAAGAGGATCAGAAGGGAATGGACTGAAGCTGGCTGGCTGGAATGCTGAATGCTCTTGGGTTGGAAGATGAGCAACGTTTTGTCACAGACCCATAATTCAAAGTGTGCCTTACAGAGAGATTATTGTGATAGCTCCTCTATCTGTCATTGTATGCTCTCAGTATTGCAGTTTAAAAATATTTCCACAATCCTGATCAAAGTACAGTTTCTTGAAATCTCTGGCTCTGGGAAATTGACAAATCATACCAGAAAGAACATCAAGGCTGTGGTAACTCTTTGCAGTAAGAGATTGATAGCAATACAGTTGCTGGTTCACTTTGCACCTTTCAGTAAAGTTTCTGTCTGTATAATATTAATTCTACAACAATACACTGAAATTGTGGTACATATGTTAATGCACTGGTCCCCAACCCTTTGAGCACCAGGGACCAGTTCCGTGGAGAAAGGTTTTTCCACAGACTGGAGGGGGCGTGGTTTCACATGCTGCCTGCATCCTGTAGATGGGGCTGCACTTGTTTGTGCGATATATATATATATATATATATATATATATATATATATATATATATATATATATATATATATATATATATATATATATATATATATATATATATATAATTTATAATATGACATACAAAGAATACAAAAATAAATATTAGGGAAATAAGGCATTAACATCTACCCTCAACTTTTTACTTTTTCATAATAATATAAACTAGCCATTTCTATAACAACAATTCTATCTAATCAGTAAAGCCCCAAATCAAAGTTTTTCACCTACCACAAAGTCCAGAAGTGGTTTCCAAGTAGAAATAAAGATATTTGTGGGATTTTTTCTTTACTCAGAACAGTCAATGTAGCCACCTCTGCTAACTCCATCAGTTTTTGCAGCCATTCATCCATTGTGGGGATTAAGATGACCTTCAATTTTTGGGTGTAGAGTACTCTTGCTGCTGTCAACATATATAACATCTTCCATTAAACCCAAAAGAAAAGTCCCTGGCTTTCTTTCTATATTCATTTAAAGAATTTTCTGTATTAAGATATGAATCCTACTCCAATATTTCTTTGTTTTATCACACATCCACCATAGATGATAAAAAATCCCTTCTTTACATTTATACTTCAACATTCATTGAAGTACCTTTATGCATTCTTGACAATTTATCTGGAGTTAAATACCAACCGTGTATCATTTTATAGAACATTTCTTTTAAATTATAGTTTAATGTAAACTTTAAACCTTTATTCCACGTATTCTCCAACTGTTCAAGCATTACATTATACCAAGAATTCCTTGCCTATTGAATCATACAATGCTTTACTTGTTCATTTTCCAGATTTAAATTCAACAACACTTTATAGACTTGAGTAATAATATGTTTATCACTACCACACAGTAGAGTTTCCAATTCATTTTTAACAAAGTTAAACCCAATGATTCTTTTTTATCTGATTTAAATCTTTCTTTCAGTTGTAAATATGTAAACCAATGACAAACGTGACCTTCTGATTCTAGCTCCTCCTTAGATTTGAGGGTAGGGTACCCTGAGTTAAAAAATATTATTTTACCATGTCTAAAAACAAAAGCTTCCTGTGAGGAAACCCAAAGAGGCAACTTCATGGAAAACCGTGTTTTATATTTATTCCAAACTCTCATAATAGCATGCCTGACAAAATGATTGTTGAAGTCAACATTTACTCTAATGTTGTCATACCATAAGTAACCGTGCCAACCAAATCTTACTTTATGACCTCCTAAGTCAAGTAGTCTCTTATTCTAAAGGTTCAAAATACCACTTCAAATCTGGTACAATAGTAGTGGGTTCCGGATCCCGTCACAACTGATGCGCTGCAACAGGGCTGGGCGTCCTCGATGGCCACGTGCACTGTGCATACATATGCATGCCACCACCCAGCAACACACAGCTGCTCAGTGGAGGTTGCACAGGCACCGCACGCTGTGCACTATATACAATTAGCCCATTTGCATCAAAAAGCAGTAAGGAATGTGGGCGGGCGGTGGCCCAAACAGCCCACCTTTCCAACACAGTAGCCGCTGCTCCCAGCTACCACCGGTATGCCCGTACTGGGCCATACCTCCAGGAACCCACCACTGTGGTACACCCAGACCCCCTCTTTTCTTAGCATCTTGCAGTGGTCTGTATCTCCAACCTTTTTTTTTAATTCAAAAGAACAAAATATTTTACAATACAGTGCTGGTATTGCAAAGTCTCTAGAGTACTGATGCCAATATGAAAAAGGAATAATATTTAACCTTCTGGGTGAATTGTTAATTCAAAAAAGAGGAAAGAAACAGGGCTATAAAGGCAGGAAACTTTTCTGAGATCTTGAAAAACAAACATGTCTCAGATTTGGAGGAACAACATCCAATAAAAGCACGATATGCATTTTATTAGTGCCATGGGACATATGCTACCTACAGCCCTCATGTTTTGGTTTATCTAAGAAAGCTTTGGGAAATAAACAGCATGCTCTGAAAGATGATGAAGATTTCACTATCTATTCTCTGGTTTTATTTGTCCTTTTTGCTGTAGTCTGAGGGAGGAAAACAACATCCGTTGTCATGGAGAACATTACTTTAATCATAATGAAATCTCTGGGCATGTCTGCTCTGTTCTTCTGTATAAATAATTGCCATGAACTATTTTCATTGTAGTTTGCAGATTAACACATTAGGAAAAATGTCATAAACCTGCTGGAAGTACACTATGATCCAAAACAGGAGGCATAAGAATTCTCACATTTTCTCATATTGTTCCACTGGTAGATCAGCTATAAGAAGAGGGAAGAAAGCTCTCCACATCTACCAGAAATTTATAGAATACAGAATAATGGAAGGGACCTTGGTCCAGTCCCGTGATGGTGAATCTATGGCACGCTTGCCACAGGTGGCATACAAAGCCTTCTCTGTGGGCACATGAGCCGCCACCCCACTCAGCTCCACTGCGCATGTGTGTGTACCTCACACCAAACAGCAGTTTCTGGGTCTCTGTCACGCATGCAGAGGTTGTGTGCATGCACGGGGGACGACACAGGGGAAGCGGGGAGGTTAGGCAGGCATGTGGGGGGGGCACACACGGGGACCCATGCATGCATGCACAGGAAACAGAGATTAAAAGAAACTGAGAAATAAGCAATAAAAGGCCAGCTGACTATCCCTCATGATCTTCTGAAACTGAGAAGAGGAGTGGCAAGGCTGCTGCAAGTTAAAGAAAAAAAATCAGAATACTGTTAAAATGGATTAGCATAAACACATGCCTTCCCCCATCCCCATTAAATGCAATTTAGACCATCAGGTATCATTAGATGTACAAAGATGATCTATGTGTATCTGTATATGACATTTATCATTCATAATTGCATCAGTCCTTCTGCTTTTTGATATTTGTCAGGCTTTATTTTGAGGAATGTTTCAATACTGTTAACAGCAAGTTTCTAAGCTGTCCAAGTGAGTCATTTACTCCCACACAAACACATGTTGATTTAGCTCCTGTTGTGTTGATCCATTAGGGGGAAAAAATCCTTATTTTTTATAATGATTACTATTCTATACATCTCTAAGCAAAGGTCTGAAAGTGCTTCAAAAATAGCATTAAATTCAAATTTCTCAAACTTTCATAAATAGCAAGTTTCATGATCAACAAAGCAATCATATACAAGCTAAACATATTTTGAAATTAAAACTATGTTAAATATAGCTATAACAGAAGAAGAATTCCCATGTATGTATATATATAGCAGCTCAGCCAGTTGTGTTAAGATTACAATTCCCAGATTTCCCATCCAATACAAACTTTGAGATGACCCCCAAGTGTGGAAGATAAGGATATAGAAGTGTAGTTTAAACCTTTCCTTTAGGGACAGTGGGGATTTTTTTTTGGTGGGATAAAAAGTGAAGATATCCATTTGAAACTTGTGACTTAGGTGCCCCTTAGTCAGATTCAGCTCCTTAGCAAACATAAAGATTGGCAGTGTAATGGATAAGGCAAATTTCGTGTCTCAACCTTTTGCCAGCACTATCTCATAGCTCTTCTAAGGACAGTGTTGTAATCTCTTTGATCCCCTTTCATCCACCGTCTTCTGCATGTAGTTGCCAATCATAGTCCATCTGTTCATCTGTTTAAAGCACATACTCCAAGTTTGTGACTTCCTATTTGCTAATTATTGTCTCAGGGGGAGTGTTCATTCCTAATTTCTCCCAGGATTGGTTGTTTCTTCTGGCTTGCTCTCATTTTTGCTGAATGTTCACCTTGTATAGCCATGCATTAGCAAAAACAAGTCCGGTATTTTACTGATTCAAATCTTTGTCAGCCTTACCTTTAAAAAACTTGTCTAAATTTTCTGGTTGACTTCTGTTGACAGATTAATTCCCACTTTATTTATCCATTCCACTGCCAATCTTTATGTATTCAAGGCCCAAGGAGGAGGGGGCACACTTATCGATTCCCTTTAGTACAGTGGGGTGGGTTGTAGGCGGTATGCCCCACTGCGGGCGTACCGGATCCTGCCCAGAGTACTGGGTACCGTTCTGGTATGGTGCTCTGGAGGGCCCATACGCCCACCCACCCACACGCCTTACCTCTGCTTTATGTTTTTGGCACTTCCGTGCATGCGCAAGGCACGTACAGTGCCTGTGCAACGCTCCACCGAGCAGCTGGAGCATCACAGAGGCTTGTGGAAGCGTCATTTGACTCCACAACGCATGCACACGCTGCGCACCTACATGGGGGTGACTCTGGGCCCGTTCCAACTGGAGCGGTTGGAAAGGAATCTGGAACCCACCACTGCTTTAGTACTATTTTTTGTAGCTTCTAAGCAAGAAAGTCCATATTTACTGATGTAAAGCTGTTCATACTGTAACTGTGTTTTCTCCTTTAAACAGATAAATGGATATTTCATCCATGCTTATGGTTCTCTTATTTGACTATTGGTCTCTTGTAGCTTACTTTATTACAATGTGCACCCAGGGCTGGGATCCTACCAATTTAACGACCAGTTTGCTGAGTGCTGCACGTGTGTGTGTAGTTTAGAGAAAATGTACCTTCCGGATTGCTGCTTGGGAAGGGAAACAGCTGGGCTGGCAATCCACTCTACTGCGCGACTCAGCTGAGAAAATAACAGTAGGTAAAGTGCAGGGGCGGGCAGGTGATTCCACTTGCTAGTTCACTCCCAGCTGGTCTTTGGAGCTACTGGTTTACCTGAACTGGTCCAAACAGATAGAAACCCACTGTTATTTTCCTTTATTTGTTGACATTCTTGATTGAAATATTTTCTTGCATTTATTCTTATTTGATTCATTCTTTACTGTTGCTTAAGTCTTTCACTTTCTATCTTTCACTTTCTATCTTTGTCTAGCTATTGTGATAACTTATTTTGAAAGCCATTTAGATTTTTTCCCCTATCTGACATTTTTGGTTGGTTTTTTTCCCGTCCTTGCTTATCATGGACATTTAAATTTTACATTTAAATTTAAAAATAAGATTTACATGGTGCACAGAAGAAGCATTGATTGATTATGTAAAGGTCATATCAATCATGAGAAAAAGCAAAACTAAAACCCAGGTTTGTAAACAGCTAGTAGAGGATACTGTAGGGGGAAAATGCTAGATATGTTACCCTGTTTCCCTGAAAATACGACAGGATCTTATTTTCTTGTTACCTACAAAATATGGCTCGGCCTTTATTATGGGAGGAGGGTTTATTGTTTTGGGGTTTCTGGGCAGCTGCTCTCTTGCAAGCGGTCTCCCAAAGAGCCGGGCACAGCCTCATGGGCGAATGGCTGTGTTGCGCTGTCGAGCAATGCAACACAACAGCCATGAAGTGACCAGGCTCACAAACAGCCACCCAGCAAACCCCCTTTGCAGCTGGGCACAGCACCATTCACTGACCTAGGGGTATCACCTAGCTGCGTGAGTGCCTGTTCGCCGCCACTGGGCTCCCGCAGCTTGGAGCCTTCCAAATGCCAGTGAATGGCGCTCTGCATAGAGGGGGGGGTGCACGAGCGGCTGTTCCAGCGGCTGTTCTCTTGCTCACCTGCCTCCCAGCCTCACGATGCATGGTCCAGCTCTCATTATGGAGCCAGGGCATCTCCGCCGCCCCCGCCATCCCAGCCTGGCTTTTTCCGCGGCTTTCAACCCAAGTCTTTTGGCAGTGGCCGCTCTGGGTGCACGCTCTATGATTGTGGGCCAAGTGCCTGCAGAGCTCTGCCTGGTCAGAGGTGGAGGGTTGTCCAGGGGGCTTAAATGCGGGAGGGGGCTTTTATTTTTGCCCACCAGAAAAATGTGCCATGGCTATATTATGAGGACATGTTGTATTTTCGGGGAAACACGGTAGTACATTCTCTTCTCAAAGCTTAGTTACATCCACAGTCTTTGTATCTTGTACTCTCTCTTCTTTGCAGGTGCATTTACTTCCTCTCAGATATTTCCCAGAACTCTCAGATCCATAACATTAGTTCATAAGTCTCCCAGCATTTTCTATTATCCTCACCTTTCCTTTCTGAGAAAATTATTGTGGTTTCATTTATAATAAATTATTAAATTTGCCTTTTCCAATCACACTGCAATTATCCCTATTCCCAGCCAATAGGCCATGATTGCTGATAGTTCTTGAAGTCACAGTTCCAACAAATGTGAAAATGGGGGAAAGCTGATTAAACAGTGGGATGAAATCAACATACACTTCAGGAAGTCAGATGGATCTATTCACAGCAGGGGACTTTTAGCTTTTGAAGGTTGTTCATCACTCAATATGTTCACATGAGAAATTTATCAGCCATTGTTTAAGCAGCACATTTTAATGACTGGGTGAGTGGATCATCTTAAACAATCAGATTAGACAAGATCTATCAAACTGGGGTAATTTTGCTTCAGATCATTTATCAAGCTGACTACATGCAAACATTTTTCTCTGATCATTACAATAGCAATGGAATATGATAAACAAGCTTCTCAAGTCTCTGCTATCAAGGACATTACCCTTTCATCTAATATAAGTACTATCCTTGGCTAGGAAAAACATCTTGAACAGCATGTTCGAACTGTGTGAACTGAATCTAATAGCATTGTTGCAATAAAGCAAGCTTGCCTTTACCTTATTGCAGTAATTAAATAGGCTGTGAACAATAATAGAGTTCAGTCACTTTGCACCATTGAAGTACACCTGCCTGATTTCTATTGTTTCTTATTCTCCTTCCATGAATGACACCATGTTAGATCTGGCCAAAAATAAATAAAATAGTGAAAGGAAGAAGTTGCACTGTGAGAGAGGTAAAGAGATAGTTCAGAAAACATTAAACCTCTCCAGAGGAATTCAGGTGTAGAATAAAGTGCATCAAATACACTTGCAACAGTCTTTGCAAAGCCTTTTTTCATTCTATGGTAGTTAAAAAACAAGCAAAGTATTGAAAGAGTGGAAGGGGACAATCAGAGGTGGTATTCAGCCGGTTCAGACTGGTTCGGGCAAACTTGGTAGTGGCAACCTGCGGGTGGCTTGCCCACCCACCCCGGCTCTATATCATCCTTTTTAGTCATGTTTTTAAGCTGGGTGCATGTGCAAGCCACGCCTGTGAGCAAAGCACATGCATGCACATGTGCGGAAGGTGTACATGCTCATGAAGCGAGTGGTATTTGGTATTTATTAGTATTTATAGGCCGCCCTTTTCCCTGAGGGGACTCAGGGCGGCTTACATAAAATGGGGAAGGGAGGGTACAGACAATAGACACAAAACAGTACATAAAAGTAAAAATAGTAAACAACATTCATTCATCATTTGGGTGGGGAGTGGATGTGTGGATGGTGAACTGGTGGTAGATTTATGTGAAACCCACCTCTGGGGACAATGGTATCGGACCTGGGTACTTGAGAGACCGCCTCCTGCCAATTACCTCCCTACGACCAATTAGATCCCACAGATTAGGCCTCCTCCGAATACTATTAGCTAGCCAATGTCGACTGTTGACCACTCGGGGGAGGGCCTTCTCTGTGGCAGCTCCGGCCCTCTGGAACGATCTCCCCATGGAGATTCGGACCCTCACCACCCTTCAGGCTTTCCGCAAAGCTATCAAGACCTGGCTGTTCCGGCAGGCCTGGGGTTGATGAGTTCCCAGCCCCACTCAAATTGTTGCAACTGTTGTGTTGTTTTTAATTTGTTGTTGTATTTGTTTGTGTCTTTGTTTGTGGTTTGTATTCTCCCCACCCCACCTTGTTTGTTAGCCGCCCTGAGTCCCTCACAGAATAGGGCGGCATACAAGTGTAATAAACATACAACATACATACAACATACAATGGTTTCTTCCAGTTTCAAAACGGGGGGGGGGGGGACACTCTCAAAAGATCAGCCTGACATCAGTACTTGGAAAAGATATAGAATCTAGCCTGTAACCTGAGGATATTGTAATTAACAGATTTCTGGAGAACATCAGACTAATTGTATTTCCCTTTCTGGTATAGTTACTGATTTGTTAAATAAGAAATATGCTGTAGATGTAGGATGTTTTTTATTTCAACAGGATTGATAAGCTGATAAGATGGGGAACAGAGACAGCTGTTTGGAGTAAATTTATAGCAGCTAAGATTGAGGAGTTGTCATTGTTGCTAAGTTAGAGTTCTACCACCAGTCCTTAAATTGGTAAAAAAAATAGTGCAGGCATAATATATGCAGTTCTCCCTGGTAATCTTATCATGTCATGGTTGTGAAGCATGCTGTCAACTCTGAAGGTGAGGTGGCTGAAGCCATCTTTTCCTGCCTCATAGTTGCCATGAACTTCAAAAGGGGAAAGGGAGGAGGGAAGTAGATAGACCGGCTACCAGTCAAAACAAAACGTTTTCTTGTGGGAACCAAGGTCATCCCAACAAGTGAAGGAGAGGCATGACCAAACAGCCTCCCAACTGCCTTCATTGGACAATGTGATCGGTGACACCTTGGGTGGGAAATATTTGCTCTTTTAATTAGGAGAAAATCACAGGAAACTTTAGAGCCATAATGTGCCATTATAATGTATCCAATAAACATCTTCTTTGAGGAATCTACCTGCCTCTGAATTCTGCTTTTGGTGGATGCATTACTTGAAACACTGACACCTGCAGGTGGTGATAAACATTTTTAAATGTTCAAGGGCACATTAAGGACAGGAGTTTATGGATTCCCCAGAGTTTATTTCTCTCCTCTCCCACCAACCCCTATCATTGACTAGGGACACATCCAATGTAACTATTGTTAGTGGGGAAGGAGATGGGGTTGGAAACTTTTCATAGGCAAGCAAATTTAATCATCTGTCAAAGCTCACTTTTACTCAGGTAAATGGAAAGACAGTGTTCAAAGGGAACCCAGCCTCACTAGATCAGCTAAAGAGGTTCCTTTGCACATGGAGCATTATCCATAAAAAGGTCTAAACTCATGCTCAAAAGCAACATCTGACAGGCCCAGGGAAAGTTGGATAGGAAGCAGACAGCAGAGAAAAATCTTTCTTCCCACTTTCACAATGAAGTGCCCCCTCACCAATCGCCACTGTTCATTGGTTTTCAAGCTGAACCAGGTCTCTGAGTGAAGGATCAGCTCAGAGATGCAGTAGTTGAAAGGGAGACCTTGACTTGAAAGACACTTCCATTGTCCAAAACAAAATGGCTTTAGAAGGCAATGTTCAGAGAGGAGAGAATCTATCTATGCAAGCCCCAAATGGTACATAGGTGCTTAGCTAATCCAACCAGAGGTTGTCAGATTATTCATGCTAAAAGCCATCCTGTGTGTTTCATACTCAAACAAAATGATGTTATTTAAGTCTCTGCATAGATAAGGATGATTAAAACATCATGAGAACAGAAGAGGGGTTGAAGTTATTACCAGGTCATGTTCATGCCATGGTGGCACAATGGTTAGAGTGCAGTACTACAGGCTACTTCTGTTGATTGCCGGCTGTCAGCAGTTCGGCAGTTCAAGTCTCACCAGATCAAGGTTGACTCAGCCTTCCATCCTTCCAGGGTCAGTAAAATGAGGAGTTAGATTGTTGGGGACAATATACTGACTCTGTAAACCACTTAGAGAGGGATGTAAAGCACTGTAAAGCTGTATATAAGTTTAAGTGCTATTGCTATTGCTATCAACCCTGCTGGAGTTGGACATAGTGGCCAAAGCAGTTTCATTTACATTTATTTCATTTCATTTATTATATTTATATGCCGCCCTTTTCCCCCGAAGGGGACTCAGGGCGGCTAACAAATCAAATCAGGGAAGGGGAGGGGGGTACAAACAAAAAAATAAAAAATAAACAATACATAACAATACATAATTTAAAAACACACAACAGTCATACCATTCAAGATGGGGGCAACAGCTCTTTAGCCCCAGGCCTGTCGGAACAGCCAGGTTTTAACGGCTTTGCGGAAGGCCTGGAGGGTGGTGAGGGTTCGAATCTCCACAGGGAGTTCGTTCCAAAGGGTCGGAGCAGCCACAGAGAAGGCTCTCCTCCGGGTAGTCGCCAGTCGACACTGGCCGGCGGATGGAATTCGGAGGAGGCCTAATCTGTGGGATCTAATCGGTGTAGCGGAGATGATTGGCAGCAGGCGGTCTCTCAAGTACCCAGGTCCAATACCATGAAGGGCTTTATAAGTGACGACTAGCGCCTTGAAGCGTATCCGGAGACCAATAGGCAGCCAGTGCAGCTCGCGGATAGGTGTTACGTGGGTGAACCGAGGTGCACCCACGATCGCTCGCGCGGCTGCATTCTGGACAAACTGAAGTCTCCGAATGCTCTTCAAGGGCTGCCCCATGTAGAGCACGTTGCAGTAGTCCAGTCTAGAGGTCACAAGGGCAAGTTTCACATTTTTACGACCAAATTGGTGCTTTTAATCATAAAATATGCCATAGAAAACATTCAGGAAATGTAACATCTGCTGATAGGAAAATGCAATGGATCATTTCTAGGGCAGCTTTTATAATGATGCAATGAATGCATAATAGATGTCAATCCCTAAGTATAAATATAACTATACATCTGTGCAGTAGAAAGCAACCTGGGTATAATTCATAGGTATTAACTCCAAGATACTAAAACGTGTCCATAGTTCTCATGTACACTTTTTAAAATATTGCATTGCTTCCTGAGGTACATTTTCCATTTAATCATTGTAAACAATATCTTCTCTGACACAACATACATAGATATCTAACAATCACTGACATTTAGAAGTTAGGTTATAAACAGATGAATTGTTATTGGGAATGAGACCTATAAGAGCCTCAATTCAGGAGCTCTTACCTCTGAATAAACATGCTCAACAATGTCCTTTGAGTAGCTATTAGCTAAAGGATTTGCTTTGGAGCTATTTATGTGGATCAAAGGTAAGACTCCCTAGAAACAAAAACATGAGTTCATGGAAAAGGGGTTATGGATGAGGCTGTGTTAATTATTAAAAAAAAGGAAAGAGCTGGAAATGATCAGAGTGTTCTCTAGCAGGTCAGTATCAAACCTGTCTAAATTTATGTGGCCCTGTTTCTATAATACCTCCTCAGCTTTTTGATTGTGAGTTGAATGTTAAACCTACATGATTCTAAAAGATAAATAAATGCTAGTAAAAGCATAGTATTTGTGCCATTTGCATCCTTAAAAATCAGATGGCATAAATGTAGGTTAAATAAACAATTAAATCAAAATGCTACAGCCATCTGAGACTTTACATAGATCTTTGTATGCACTACTTGCAACTAGCCAAGTAGAAGTAAACTCTGTGTAGTTTTCTTGTGTAATTAATGTATCCCAGAAGAACTGGTTCTGAATTTATACTTGCCTCAGAGAAACCAGGATTGCAATAACGTATAGTGAACTATATATTACATATACACTGCATTAAGTATTTGGTTTAGAGTTCTCAAAGTTGCTTTTTGCTCTACAGATATGATCTAGATTGTCATAGACATGTCTATGCAGAACATGTCAGGAGCAGAAGTTCATTTATTCATTTAGTTTTGTTTGATTTGGCTTATATTCCACTCCAATCATGCCTGATTCTAATTAGCTGATCGAGCACCCAAAACAGTAATAAAACTAAAGATAACAATATAAATGCAATGAGATAATAAAATAGCAGAGTAAGCAATAACGTTCTACATGCCAACCAACAATCATCATGCCATCCACGTCAGATTAGATGTCTCCTTCAGCACCTCCCAAACCTGATCGGTGAAAATGTTCCTGCTTCCATTACATTCATGTCATGCCAGAAGTCATGTGATGTCATTGTGTTCTTGTCATGTCAATGACAAGGATGAAGGCCTCTTCGTTGAAGGTTATATAGATTGTAATCCATGCTGATGTGGCCTGAGAGAGTGTAGGGAGGAGATAGAATGACTGGCTTATTCTCTAATTCTCCTAATCCAGCACTTTAACCCACTATATCAGGGGTCTTTGACTTTAGCAACTTAAAGACTTGTGAACTTCAATTCCCAGAGTTCCTCAGCCAGCTTTGCTACAAGTCCACAAGTCTTAAAGTTGCCAAGGTTGGACACCCCTGCATTATATCACACTAGTTCTATGTGCCACTTATGAACTTCTCAGTAATTCCTCTTTTCAAACTTTATGATATGACACTGTGTTCAGAGAGTCTGGGGAATTCAGCAAGAAGATAAATGGGGGAGGGGGAGCAATTAGTAATAGCAACAGTCAATAAATTAAGATGTTATCCCCATTCCTTTTAAATTTCATTCCTATTTGATACCATGGCTGCTGAAGATTCTCAGGAAATAAATTGGCTTTACCTTCTACAAGTCTGGAAATGCAAATTGTTGATTGATTCCAGATCACTGAACAGATCAACAGCAAGGCAATTGGACTGGAACCAATAAAGACCTCTTCTAAAAATATTCCTAATTGGAAAAAGAAAATTAGATTTCTGTCCCAATGTATAATGAAAGCCACCCTGCAGAGGACAGAGTTATAAAATGACATCGGATTATAAGAACCACAATTCAATTTATTTATGAGACTTTTATTAAACTTTTTCTCCAAGAGATCAAATTAGTAGAAAGAACATTCTCCTCTACCTTTTCCTTCAACAGGAATCCTGTGGGCTAATTTAGGCTGAGAAAACTGACCACATCAACCAAGGCAATTTTTCAATGGCTAGAGTCTTCCTAACCTAATCCAATGCCTTAACCACCACAATACATAGCTTCATTATCTTGATATAAAAAGAATGCAAACTTTCAAGAAGCTGATACTTTTATCATGGTGGGCTAGTATACCAGCTCTTCAAGTTTGTCAATCATGTCTACTCTCAATCTCACCACTGATTTGGCATAGCAAATTATAAGTAACACCTTGATGATTATTTAAATTATCCCTATTAGACTCCAATACTTTTCTCACAACAATCTAATCTTTTTTTGGGGGGTCGTTCTATGTTTTAGCCAACATAATATGTCCATTGTATAGCCTGAACCACCTTGTTTTTAATATTTAAACATTTTCCCCAGCCTTACTTTTGACACCTCAACTAGTCTAATGTATTTCTGCTTATTCCTTCAGTCACTGCCTAAAATGGCTGACTGGATCTTAAGTGCACAGTTGCCACAGATTGCCTAAATTACCCCAAAGTAAAATTGTTACCATTATAATTTATTCCAAAATCACAAATCTATTATTTTAACCCATAAACAAAGCATTACACCATAGGAAAATATTATACAGCAAAAGTGTCAACAGCCAACACCCACAAAAGCAGGAAACAGCACCAGATAAACAACTAGAGAAGAATAATATGCTAATCATGGAACCATAAAAAAGAAGTCACACCAAATCAAGGCTAGCAGGGCAAGTTACTACATATGGTTGTATAAACAAGCAAATTCCCTTCTCCCATGCACTATTACCTAGCCTGTTAACAAAACATTTTCAGGAAAACAAAGTTCAGAAAACATCAAGAAACCAATAGTTCAGTTACAGTCTTAAAAGTTCTAACAGAGATAGGGAGATGGGCAGGGGTGAGCTTCAAAAATTTCAGCAAAGCTTTCTCTGCCCGCTTGCTGGGTGGGCGTGGCCATGGTGGGCATGGCCTAGTCGGCCTCCACCATGGGGGGGTCCACCTTCCCCAAGCTCTGGACACTTTCTTCAAGCCTTTGGGAGGGTGAAAACATCCTCCCTGGGCTTCGGAGGCCAGAAACAGGTTCCGGAGCTTGTGGGAGGCCCATTTTTTTCCACTCCTTAAACTTCCATGCAAGCCCTGCACTTACCTTGTATTCAAAACAGGCCCCATGGAGACTTTGGGGAGGGGTGAGATGGGAGGGGCGGGGCGAGGACGGCAAGGCAGGGCCAGCCAGGAGTGAGATTTGGAGGTTCTCCAAACTGGCCATAACGTTAGCCACGGGTTCTCCCGAACTCAGGCAAACCCATAGCAGCCCACCCCTGGCAGATGGGTATTTGTCAGAGAAGGAATAGGAGAGGCTAGTATAATTGTATGACAAAGGATTGCTTTGTATCAGAAAAGCTGGATTACTGGTGAAAATGATGAGCCATGTAACGAGAGAAGAAGAGAAAAAAATAACCAATGTCTAAACCAGTGGTTCCCAACCTTTTTTTGTCCATGGCCCATCTAAGCATCTCCAAAATCCTGATGTGACATATAATTCTTACTTTACTCAAAAAGTGAACTCTACTCACACGGAGGAAGCCTAAAAGGCCATTAACTTGGTTTAAACAAGGTTCAAATTGTCCCCATTAAAAATCAAATTGCCCACCTGTGGGGTGTGGGCCCCATGTTGGGAACCACTGGTCTAAACCAACATACATGAGACCTTATTTCTGGAGTGGGTATGGAAAGTCAGAGGGATGTTGGGTTTCCCAGTTTTCAGATATTGCCTTAAAAATGATCAAAAGCTACAAGCTGTTTGGGTACATTTGAAAACACTGTTGTGAGAAAGTAGCCAAATGGAAGATATATTCTGACACAATAGGTTCCTGTGGTTTATTATGAGGAGAGGATGAAAATTTATAAAGTCTGGAGTCAAAGCAATTTCAGATAAAAATAGAATTTAAGAAGGTGGCTGAACAGTTACACTTAGCTCAGGATTTTGGAAGCAGCTTTCCTAAATCCTTTAAATGCATGTCTGGCCACTAATACCAATGGGTTCAAAACCAGCAATATGGAGATATGATACAAGTCTCTTGAAAGGCTTTCTGCCATTTCAATCCAATGAATTAAATGAAGGGAACCTGCCCCAAATTGAAAATTAGGGAAAAATCTTGAGGATCAAGTCAGTCTTCACATCTTTTAAGGCAGTGGTAAAAACATTGAATGTATTAGGCACCCAGAAAGAAAAAACGGAACTTTGGCGTCCACATTTGACCAGAATTAAAGAGTTCGGAACAAAAATTACAAAACTCAGTCATCAGAATTGTGTTTGGGTGGGTTAAATTCTGTTCAATAGTCTTGTCCTATGGACTGAAAGGAACCTACGGAAGATTCCAAGCTATCAGACTGGATTTAAATGGAATACTACTAAGCTATACTATGGAATGCATGCAAATATTGGGGATATGCACATACCATGGGTTAACTGGGAAATGATGATTTGGCAACCTGGTAGGTAGTATTTATATACATTAATTATGTCCTCAGAGCAACATTTGCATACCACTCTTTGTAGTTTAACAAAAAAAGTTAGGTTATTCAACAGCAATCCTGCAATTTTTCCAAGGCAGAATTCTTATTGCTTAAAATCTTTGACACTGCTCTGTTTACCAAAATAAAATAAAGTAAAATTAATTCTTGAACCAAGCCCCCTTGTAATATTATCATGAGATGAAATACAAAACATGTGTTTCATGGACTAGTACCAAACTTCCCTGTTTTTACTTTACATTATACAGAAAAGGAGCACACAGATATATAGACACTGTTGCAATGGGATGGACTTGTTGGCTCCTTCAAAAAGAGGTCTTTCTCCATCATGCACCTTCCATACTATTACACTTTCCCACAGTCCTTTGGGGAATCTGTTCAGTCACTGCCACTAACTACGTTTGTTTTTAGAGAGAAAATTCCTTTGCATATTTACCCAAGAGGAAGTTGATGAATAAACTCTCTCTCTCTCTCTCTCTCTCTCTCTCTCTCTCTCTCTCTCTCTCTCTCTCTCTGTGTGTGTGTGTGTGTGTGTGTGTGTGTTTCTGTCTCTCTCTCTCTCTCTCTCTGTTTCTGTCTCTCTCCCCCTCTGCCTTTCTGTAGCTCGTAGATGACTATAATACCTGGTAAACTAAAATCTCTATCAGAATGAGATTGCCCATTTCAGAAAAAAACTCCAAGTTTTCCTTAATTGCTTAAGGACCTAAGTGCTGAAGTCAATGGGAAAAAAAAGGGGGGATATATGTTAATTTTATATGCCATCAATCTCACTGCTGAAATTAGTCTGGGCTGTTTGCAAAGTGATAAAATTACCAAAGGATGAAAATTAAGAGACATTAAATAGATGCTTAAAAAACCAAAAGGATTGGCTGCTTGGTTGGAAGCATGTTCTCTTTACCATACCAGCCATCCCCAACATAGGGTATCCCCAGTGAGGCCCCAGGCCAGCCTCCAGAGCCAGGTTTTAAGGCTCTCCCTAAAGGCCAAAAGGGCAGAGCTCACCTCCAGCTGGAGAATATTCCAAAATGCAGGGGCCACAGGTGAATAGGCTCTTCTCTAGGCATATTTTGAATTTTACAGATCACCCTTCACAGTAATGTTCCAGGCAGGAATACACATACATATGACACACTCTACAGACACAATGAAATAGAATTAAGGATATAAAGAAACAACTCTGACCAAGCCGATTACATAGTCCTCATTTAGAACTAGGGACATGGTGACTCAGTGGTTAAGACGCTGAGCTTGTCGATCAGAAGGTCAGCAGTTCAAATCCCTAGCGCCGCGTAACAGGGTGAGCTCCTGTTATTTGTCCCAGGTTCTGCCAACCTAGCAGTTCAAAAGCATGTAAAAATGCAAGTAGAAAAATAGGGACCAGCATTTAGTCATGCCAGCCACATGACCACGGAGACATCTTCAGAAAGCACTGGCTCTATGGCTTAGAAACAGAGATGAGCACCGTCCCCTAGAGCCGTATATGATTAGTATGCATGTGCGGGGGAACCTTTACCTCTACCATTTAGAATTAGTTCACATTTTTTGAGATGGCCATTTCCTGCTAACTCTCCAGCCTCTCTCTGTATGATCACTGCTTCTCTTCGCTGGCACGAGCCAGAATAAGAAGAGAGGATGACTGGCAAAGGAAGCCCAAATAGAACTGCCATCCTCCACCTCCTTAAGGCTCACCTGAAAGTAGAAAAAACTTCCTGCTCCTGATTGGCTGCTCAGTTTGAGTCTCCTGGGTTTTGCTGGTCTCTGCCCACTTGACAGGTTTAATTTGATTTTCATATCTGGTTTTCTGGAATGTTTTCTCCCCCTTCACTACCAACTCATTTATCTACAACAGAGAGTGCTCCGCTTAGGAGCCAGCAAGACAGATAATTTGTCTTTTTTATACACACACACACAGAGGATGGTTTTACCAAGATAAATATTTCACCTGGACAGGATTAAAAAAAAAACATCTTTACTTTCTAAAAGAGCATTGAAATATGACTGTTGTCTCCACCACTTGGAGATTAGCTATCTCCATGATTGCAGTGGTAATATTTCTGCTACTGTCTCTTTATGCCTATCTTAAGTAGGTGCTAAGTGAGCAGTTATTACAGAAGTCCCCAAAGAGTTAATTAAGATCTTCACTTAAAATATAGCTGGCAACCTCACATGGATAGTAGCATTTTGATCTTTTCCTTGATTTTACAGATTTTTTCTTCTCTGGGCATGCTAGGTAGGCTAATCTCACATCATGTTGTCTTGGTTTCTCAAAAACAACTTCAATGCCAACTTTTCTCTTGTAATCTTGAATCACCAATTGTTGGAAGAAATGTCCTTCTGGGTTCAGTTCCAAGTGGGAAAAAGACACTGGATTCATGGAAGTTGCTTGGAAAGAAGGTTTTAATGGTAAACAGGACCTGATGGACTGACTTGAAGATGTTGGGTGAAGGAAAAATAGACAGAGATGCTGAGAGTGCCTGAGTTTTATACCGTCTCTGGGCTTTTGAATTTTGAGCTTGTATTTTGATTGGTTGTCAGACTCCCATGGGGCCATGCAGGGGTAACTTTGTAGATTGCCTTGCTGGGTGATGTAGTCTTCCCAGGTGTCAGGTGAGTTCTGTTGCTAGATGGGTCCTATTATGTACTGAAGGAACATGCCTTATGTACTGAAGGAACATGCCTTTTGTGTTGTAGATAAGCTGGCCCAGGCCTTAATGGCCCATTAACAAAGGTAGGGGGGATGAGTTTCTGCCTTCCTTTTAGGGGAAATATTCTGCCTTTATAATATTTCCTAAAATATTTCATTTTTCTAAGAGAGGGGTGGGGCTAACTTCCTACACCATGAAAGCACATAAACCATGAAAGCACATAAATAAATTCTAGTTCCTGCCCTTCGGTTGGGCAGTCCAAAGTAGGCCTATTACTGCTTCTTTAGTTGTTGCCTATTCTCATTTTTGCTTGCTAGTTGTTTTTGCTCTCCTCTTGAGTTCGAACACTATCCCCTTCCTGCCAGCAGCAAAGAGCGCTTGGATTTTTCTGGATATTTGGCATTGCTAAAGCAGCTCTTCATTGAGAATAACCTAATGAAGTGCATCTGTACGGCAGACAGTTTGAAATTATTATTCCAGAACCTCCTCTTTAATGAAACTTTTGCCATTGCATTTTCCTCTCTACCTACTTTGATCTTGTTTCCACAGAATTAGAAGATCTGCAAAATAAATCGTATTAAGACAGGATTAGAGATCCTAAGAAATAATGAAAAAATTAGTCAAACTGCAAAAGTAATAAGTAGTGAAATTACGGATGTTAAAGAAAAAACTAGCATAGTGGAAAATAGTCCATTGTATTAATATTAATTACTATTTAAAAACCAAGTGTTGAAGAGTCTATGGAGTCTTCCATCTAGAAACATAAATATAATCTATTAACACACAAGCACACTCCCTAGTGAAAAATCTGAATGCACATGATAAATATGTATGTATACACACACACACACACACACACACACACACTTAGATAACATTATCATTACAGTTATTCCCAACAACAAAAGACATAGTTCTGATTATACAAGAAAAGCTTTATTACAATTACAGAACCACAGAAAACAATATTACAACTTGCAGTTCCCAAAGTAAATAATAACATCCTATATTTATTAACTGTAGTTCACTTTAACTGGGTAAAATGTTAACAATGGCCAAATAGAACAAAGAACTGCTTTTAAAGAAAGATGAAAGCACATAAATACTAGTTCCTACTCTTTGGTTGGGCAGTCCAAACTAGGCCTATTACTGTTTCTCTAGTTGGTCACACCAGACACCCCTTTTTAGGTCATCATTTAAGAAAATTGGGAGTTTCTGGAGCAAGAAGATTTTGAAAAAGTAAACTATTCTTGCATTCTTGAGACTAATGAGGAAACTCATGGCTCCTCCAGTTTTTGAAGTCATTTCCTTGAGAATTTTCCCTTTGCTTCTGATGGGGAATGTAAATCTGAAAACAATCCAACAGAGTGTAAACATCAGAAGGTGCAACTGTAGAAAGACACACAAACAAATACCCATACAAGGACCTAAAAAGTAGTGGTGGGTTCCGGATCCTGTTTGCAGCTGGTACAATGCAACTGGGCTGGCGTCCACCACATGCATGTGTGCAGCACATGCGCAGCACACACATGCGTACTCACCGCCCGTGACACTCCACAACGCTCCAGCTGCTCGGCGGAGCGTCGTGCAGACGCCGTATGCACATAACCCTGATCAGCTCAAATACAGGTAAGGAGTGTGGGCGGGCAGGTGGGCCCTCCCAGCAGGTACCTATATGCTCGTGCCAGGGCGTACCGGTCGCATCCCACCACTGGTAAAAACTGAACTCTTTGCAAGTAAAAGCTACTCAGAAGGTAGCCCTCTCAACACTTAATGGCTGCTGGGCTGTAGATGAGTCTTAAATTTCAATTTTCATTTTGGAAAATCTGTCTTAGGAAATGGATCTATACTGCCCTTGCTGTGATATAAAAACTTATAGAGGAAAATTTTCACACGTTGTGCTAAGCCCATAGCTTTTTGTAATCACTGTTTATTGAGTAAGCCTTGATCCTTAGAATTCCCACAATACTAAGTCAAAACTAAAACCACATTATAGTTTACTATAATGAGTGAATACAATAACTATGGTTAATTCATCCCACTAATTGTGATTTCCTCAGTAACCTGAGTTTACTGAGATGGATCTAATCAAAGCTTGGTTGTTTCTGGGTGTTCTAACCTGTTGTCTATTTCTCTGTTGGATCATATATTTCACTGGACCATTTTTTTAATGCAACAACTTTATGCTACTTATTTACTCCTTTCTAGTATTAATTGGAATATGAATTGTATAATTTTGTTAATAATCATCTGGTCCCTTTGTACTCATTGGCATACTCTTTTTTACTAATCCCTTCTGTATATGCTACTTTTCCACATATCTTGCCTGTACATTTAGTTCTTTGCAATAACTAAAGTCATTCTGGCCAACATCATATCTGATTCACTAAACTGAAGGCATTTAAACAATCAGAAAAGCTTGAATAGTTTCATGAAGGTCTTCTGGCCAGCATTTCATCAGAAGAAGAGCATATTGCCATGATGCCATCTCTTGGAACATTGTCTATAGAAAACTGATCATTTCTTGATAAAATAATGCCTGATCATTCTAGAAAAAAAAAGCAGTTGCACATTCAACTCTCTTATCCGTCCAATATGATTGAATAAATCTTCCTTAGGTACAATGTCAGCTTGACATTTTGCCATTCTGCATCCTTGTTCCATATCAGCAGCTGCTGCTGGCAGAAAAGTGGGAACATGCAAACCTTTTTCGATTAGAATCTGGGTAAGTCAGTTTACCAGCAGCCACAGAAGAGCAAGATTTGCATAAGAGGCACTTGCTAGTTGCAGCTACGGGTTTCAGCTATTATGCGTGTCCTATCAGTGAGATGGAGCCAATGTGGTTAGCTTTCACTTTCAGAAAAATCTAATGCTGATATTTCATCTTCCTTCCATTTTTGGAACCCTGTTCAGCCAAAGAAGTGTGCTAGGATTTTCCACTCATCTGAAAAGCATAATGTATGGCTTCCATTAGAACTGCCAAGAAATGCTGCCAGTTTTCCAGCATTTTGTTACAAGTCTGCTACCTGAAGGCCAGAAACCACAACCAGCTGAATGATTCTACAGATTTTGTTCTCACTATTATTCACATTCTGCAATCACGTTGGTTTGATTAAACAAACTCAACAGAATAACTTTTTCAATTATTTATTATAGATGAGTAAATGGTAATTTGGAAGCACAGCTGCAGTAGTAGTTAAGGCATCTGGCTGGAAACTAGGAGACTGTGAGAACTTCTAGTCCTACATTAGGAGTGAAGCCTGTGGTCCAGTCACTCTCTCTCAGCTCTAGAAATACAGCAATAAAAAACTACTCCTGAAAAACCTTGCCAAGAAAACTGCAGGGACTTGGTCAGGCAGTCACTAGGTCAATACTGACCCAAAGGCATAAAAATAAACAAATAAACTAATTAATGATAATTTAGCCTGAATATCATATACAAATCTAAATGGCATCATTCTAAACTTTTGAATTTTTATTTGCTTTCTGTTTATCTGTTTTCCACCCTGTTAGATTCTTTGTGATTTACTTTTAGTGCTTACTTCTGTGTCTTTTGTACGAAACAAATGAAGAGTCAGGAATATGTTTTTTTCTGCTGCTTCTTTTACTGAAATTTCTAAAAGAGCACCAATGGGCCTGCAAGAATTACAACCTAAGTTAATCAAGTAACAAAGTAATCACAGGCATATTTATTCAGTTAATAATAACAATAACTGTTAGGAATATAATCTGATGGTTGGGTTGGCTATATATAAATCATGTAACAAAGATATACCTGTTTCTTTAAATCATACTGTAAAATGTGATTGGTTGCTGTTTTCCTCAATCGGCCATAAGAGGGAGCTAGAATGACTGTTAGCTCTCTGTTGTTAGATGCTGGGCTGATCTGATCTGAGTGTTTTGGAAGCTGGCTGTTAGTAAGTGCCCTGAGATATTGTAAGTTTTGCAACTGCTAGCAAACTTTGAGTACTGAACTGATTATATGATACTGGACTATGTTATTTGGATTATCCCTTAACTGAAAGACATTGATGACTGACTGTCTTATCCGTGTATGACTTGGACTGTTTGATGGACTCTGATACCTCTATTTCCATGAAAGCAAAAGCCTATTTAAACTGCAGTGTCTCTGTATGTTGGTTTGTGTGTTCTCCAACACAACTCTCACAAACGCTTCTCTGAACGTACTCGCTCTCCCAACGGGGAGCTTACCTAACAATAACCCAATACAATATTCCCCTCTTTTATCAAGATACAGCCGTATGGTATTTACAAATCTAGGTATGTGATAGCCTGTGAATGGGATCAGATCGGTCACCAGAAACAGAAATGCTCCCTCCGTATGCCCACTGATATTCGTAAACAATGGAGCAATCTTCAGTTGTGTTGTCTACTTAACTGCCAGTGGAAATGCAAGAATGGCAGTTGAATCTCCAACCATACCACACACATCTTCTTTCTGTTCTCTTCAGTGGAGCCAGTGTCAAGTTTCAACTTGAGAAGGTTTCTCAGCTTTTTTTCAGCTTTAGGTTGCAAACTTTTCTTGTCAACTTATGTTTCAAAATGTCCAATCCTAATGGTAAGGTATGACCTCAGAGCAACATTATTGATATTTGGTTTCTTGTTGGCTGTACTGTCTTGCAAAATCGTTAAGTTTTACATTCAGTATGATTTCTTCAGGCACTGATCACTAAGCATTCTTGAGATTTTGAGCAAACATTTCAGCCAATACATTTTGTAAGATGAATGGCACAGTGGTACAATGGTACAGTATAACGTTTTATGTCTGATTCTACTGATTTTGTTTGAAACAGTTTTGCTACAAATTGTGGCCTATTGTCAGTCGCTAATTGTTTTGGAACACCATTTTTTGTTAAAAAAAATCTCTATATGTGTCTTAAAATTAACAGGGAAAGATTAAAGCTAATTCAGATGTGAGGAGGATGAAAAGAGAGAGACAGAAATGGCTAATCAGCAGTCTGGTACCCCAATGGCCCAGTTTGTGCAACATATTTAAATGGCTCGTGAAAGAAGGAAGAGACAAAAAAGCATTCATACAACCCTCAAACATTAATTGATCTAGTAAAATTACCTGAAAGTTAGATTTAACCTCAGAAGATCTAGTTTTTTAAAAAATGAAATCAGTTTTCCATGATCAAGTAAGTCCTCAACAGTGCAAAATACCTATCGGAGGGTTAACTACCCCTATCTATAGCCATGACTGAAGTAAAATTATAAAGTGGGCCTTCAAAAATGGCACTCCATCTCTGTGCTTCTTTTATGTTTTTCATTTATCTGGGCAATATAAAAAGATGATGGAAGTGAAATCCTATTAGACTGTGCCTACAATATTGCTGATTCCAGTCATGCCACCATGGATTTCTGACCCTCTCTGGAGAGGCAAGCAATCTTCAGGCAGTGAGACAGGAAGAGACAGTCTGGCTTTGAAGACCAAACATATGGCTACCAGAAGATTAATTGTGTCATCTTAGCTAATGTGAGAAATCAATTGCTGGGTCATGTTTGTATTGTGTAAATGTGATCAATAAAGGTACTATGTGGTTTTTGACTCCCACTACCCACTATCACTAGGCTTATTATTTGTTGTGTTTTCTATGCAGCGTATCAGTATACTAAGGTAACATTTGGAAGGAGTTGCTAAACTGACACACAGCTCCCTAATATTATTAGGAAAAAATTATTTAGCATAATATCCAGAGCAAATATGTTTTGTATTGTTGGACAAAAGTGGTTGATAAAAGCCTTTGGTTTTTAGTAGGAAGTGTAAATCCAATTAATGCGTTACAATAACATAGGAACCATAACAGTGGTGGGATTCAATTTTTTTTACTACTGGTTCTGTGGCCATGGCTTGGTGGGCGTGGCTTGGTGGGCATGGCAGGGGAAGGATACTGCAAAATCTCCATTCCCTCCCCACTCCAGGGAATGGATACTTTAGAGGATCGACGGAAGGATGAGGCAGGAGCCAGGACTTGAGAACGCAGAAGAAGTTTATTACAGGTCAGGAACTATATACAGGCGATTCAGCACCTTCCCTGCTTGAAAGCTATTTGTATGGAGCTGTCAAGCAGGGAAAGCCAATAGGCGCGCCCCTAGCGGCCCGCGCTTAGCCAAGCCGCGCCTTAGCCAATCAGGGCGCGGCTTGGCTAGTTGCTAGCCGCTAGGTCATAAGTCGAGGACTTTCTGAGTCCTCAACAGATACTTCAAAATCCCCATTTCCTCCCCATCAGTTGGGACTCAGGAAGCAGAGAATAGATGGGGGCAGGGGCAGTCAGAGGTGGTATTTACAGGTTCTCTGAACTACTCAAAATTTAGCAATATAGCAATAATAGCAATAGCAGTAGACTTATATACCGCTTCATAGGCCTTTCAGGCCTCTCTAAGCGGTTTACAGAGAGTCAGCATATTGCCCCCAACAATCTGGGTCCTCATTTTACCCACCTCGGAAGGATGGAAGGCTGAGTCAACCCTGAGCCGGTGAGATTTGAACCGCTGACCTGCTGATCTAGCAGTAGCCTGCAGTGCTGCATTTAACCACTGCGCCACCTTGGCTCTAAAATTTCCGCTACTGGTTCTCCGGAACTGATCAGAACCTGCTGAATACCACCTCTGAACCATAAGCCATGATTTAGAAATGGCAGCGTCTGGGTTCATACACACAGAAAACATTATTGCTTAGTGGGATGCATGAACTCAGCCTTTCAGCCTAGGCTGCCTCCTAAAACTCTGTGAACCTGAAATGAGATTTCTGGCTGGGAGGGACATAGATTATCATGGCTTCCTAAGCTTCCTGGAGGACAAGCAAGGTCAAAATATATCCGAACCAAAATTCCTAAATCCTTGTTCATAGCTCTTGCTGCTTCACAGACTTAGGATTGGCAGGCCTTGCTTCTCTCACTCTTTGCCCTGATGCCTTAATCCTGCTGCCTTGGCAAAAATAAAAAAGTCCCACCCGGCTATTCTACTCAGGTCTGACAGTTTTAACTATATTGGCAGGGGAAAGAGATAGAAAAGTAGCTGGTTGAAAGGGTCTCAAGGAAAGGAGAACTTCCATTAGCTTCTAGTTGAATTTCATTTCTGGTGCCAATTATTTTTATGACATGTTTCAGATGGATGAAAGAGGAAAAATGTGGAGGAGTACTTCAGTTTATTTTTGATGATAGTGTTATATCACTCTGTTAATTAATCACAAGGACAGCTGCAGTGGAAAGTCCAATGCTGGGTAGCACGGTGAAAAAGTTTCACATCAGCTTGCCTTCCTTCCTAAGCAAAGAATAGTAGGACAGAAATAGAAAGATGAGGACTTGATGCTCATCAGAGGGAGGCTGTTAAGTGACGCAATGCTCCATTAGAAAATTTTACGTTCTCTGTAAAGGGCTAAGGTGGCTCAGTGGCTAAGAGGCTGAGTTGTTGATCAGAAAAGTCAGCAGTTTGGCGGTTCGAATCCCTAGCGCCATATAACGGAGTGAACTCCCATGACTTGTCCAGTTTCTGCCAACCTAGCAGTTTGAAAGCATGTAAAAATGCAAGTAGAAAAATAGGGACCACCTTTGGTGGGAATTGTTCCATGCGCCTTTGGTGTATAGTCATGCCGGTCACATGACCACAGAGACATCTTCAGACACCGCTGGCTCTTCTGCTTTGAAATAGAGATAGAACTGCCCCCTAGAGTCAGGAATGACTAGCACATATGTGCGAGGAGAACCTTTACCTTTACTTTTAAGTTCTCTGTGATCCATAATTCTTATTCCATCCTTCTGCCCAGTATTTTCTCTGCCGTTTTTCATGAGAATCAATGTAGCTTACAGATGATGACCTTAAACCTGGACAAAGAATATTCAGATTCAAGTCCCTATTTGACCACAGAGCCACTTTCTCTGTATTTGTGTTGCAAACATCTAGCCATGTGTTGATAAAGGTATGGATGGATGTCAGCCACAGGGGATAACCTTGTTATGGAGATAAAATGAGAGGATACCTCATATAGCTCCCCCACCCACTTGGGCTCTTCAAAACTAAAACTAAAACAAAATTCCAGAATATAAAAAGCTGGGCTATAACAGCAAGGATAATCAAGTTGTGGGACAAATGTACTTTGTGCTTCAAGGTCCTATGAATTGCCTTCCCATTTCTGCAAAGCAACGGTAGAAGCAGAAATTCATTTTCATTGGAAATAGATTTTCACTGGATTGTTCTTCCAAAGCATTTATAAACTAACTGCAGATCCTTAGCCAGGTATTGGAAATATAGTGTCAGATTCAGCACCTTACAGAGCAACAGAAAATTATGGCTTTCTGTAGAGAATGATCTGGATGTCCTCTTGCCCTGAGGAATCTTTTGTAGAAACCAGGCAGGCTTTTGTGGCATTGATGTAATTCTTGTGACTATGCCTTAACTCATTTAAAGATTGATTTGTTGAATAAACAATATTTGATTTTACACAGCATACCATGCTATAAATCCTGAATTATGAACTTCAGTATGCTGACTCAAAAGCAAGGTTTGTGGCTGAATATGGTTATATAACATTACCAGTGAATAATACTTTTTAAGGGCAAATATTATGCTCCAGGGAAGAAACCAGGGGTGAAATTCAGCAGGTTCTGGAGAACCAGTAGCGGAAATTTTGAGTAGTTTGGAGAACTGGCAAATACCACCTCTGGCTGGCCCCAGAGTGGGGAGGGAATGGAGGTTTTGCAATATCATTTCCCCAGCAGTGGGGAGGGAATGGGGATTTTGCAGTATCCTTCCCCTGCCATACTCACCACAGAACCGGTAGTAAAATAAATTGAATTTCACCACTGGAAGAAATGCAAGATGTTCCACAGGCATTTGAGATGCTACCTTGATGGAGCATGTATTTGACCCCGGCTGATCAAGAAATTATTCAAAGTAGGGCCCAGAATATGTTTGGATAGATTATCAGCAGTCTGGGAAATCTAAACAAAAATATTGGGAGGGGGAGATAATAAGCCATTTTTATGTTGTTGCCAATAAAAATATATAATTCCAACATGAGTTATATTTTTATATGCCAAGACTATAAAATCACAAGGAGTCAAGCTTGATTCAAATGAGATGTTACCTTTTTAGATGGAAAAGCAAGTTAGGAAAAATCAAAATTTGCCAACATTTTCCATTCCAGATCACTTCATTTCTGAATGACTTTTCATGAAGAACAAAAGGCATCTGGGTTCTGTTAAGTAAACCTGACATAGGACATATAATTTATATTTTTTAGATAACTTGCCCAAACAAATTTAACTACAAAGTGCATACTTTAAATCACAGAGTCATCAACAATTTGATTCAGGTAGTGAACTATTGGTATGTAGAAGATTGTGTAATACAGAGGAAGAGTTTCCAAGCTCTCCTTTCTTTCATAAAACCTACATTATTTCTTATTCTAGGAGCCCATCCAAATACCTGGGTGTGAAGGAGGTAGTTAACCACAAAGACTTACATTCTACAGGCACAGATTCTGGCTGTCTTTTGGATCATAGAAGTCAATAAACTGGCAGACTAAGTTTGGAAAGTTGTGGCTGGCTTCCTTTCTCTTGGCTCACCAGTTTGTTGTTCTCAGCAATATACTTCTTTCTCTGGAAAGAAAACTTTCATATAGATGCCATTATCTGGCATTCTATGGAATGGAAAGAGAAGGTCAAGACAGCCAACATGTCTGGGTATACAAAAATTGTTCAGGGAACAACTATTGTGGCTTATGTATTTATACTAATCTGTAAATTAGGTTCAGCTAGTTCAGTGATGACAAAACCTTTTGGCACCAAGTGCCCAAACCAGAACGTCCACCAGGGTTGGGTTCCTGCCAGTTCTAACTTCTTCTATAGAAGAGGTTCCACAAATCTACAGTGCCATTTAGAACTGGTTCCAGCTCCCTCCCCCTGCCCATCCGCACATCATCAAGATGAAGAGCGAGAGGAGGAATTCTGGGAGTTGAAGTCCACAAGTCTTAAAGCTGTCAAGTTTGAACACCCCTGGGAGTTTTTTTCTAAAGGGTTAGGGATGCAAGGATCTTGTAACTTGACAGCTTTAAGACTTGTGTGCTTCAAATGCCAGAGTTCCTGAGCAAACATTTTGGTTGCTAAGCAAGAGTGTTGTTAAGTGAGTTTCACCACATTTTACAAGTTGGCCATGCCCACCTAGTCACATGGCTGGCAAGCCACTTCTGCCCGGTCACATGGCCGGCAAGCCACTCCCACAAAGCAGGCCACACCTACAGAAGAGGTTCTAAAAATGTTTGAAACCCACCACTGACATGCATGCATGTGAGTGCGTCAGAGCACCGGAAACCCAAAGATCAGCTTGCTGGTGTGTACATGCCTGTTTTTGGGCATTTTTCAGGCTGCTTTCAGGCCGTTTTTCAGACTGTTTTTGGCCTGAAAAACAGCCCGAAAAATGGCCTGTTTTTTGCCTGTTTTCAGACTGTTTTCAGGCATGTGTGTACTGGAAACCAGAAGAGCAGCTGGCGACGATGCGTGTGCCAACAGAGAAGGCTCTGCATGCCACATCTGGCACGTATGCCATAGGTACGCCATCATGGACTTAGTTCATAAATGTATGATTTACTTGGTAAATCTTTACTGATTGGTTGTCAGTCCTGGAAGCCACCTTTTACTTTGGGCCTTCAGGCCTGCCATGTTTTCTTCTGTGGGAAAATGGGAGGGTGAATTATATAGAGTGGGGGTGATATATAGTCAAAATAACATTCTTTTCTCAGAGAGTCAAGGCCATCTTGCCCTGCAGCTGCAATAATGTAACTGGGAGGTATCTCCAGTTTTGGACTGTGTCTGATTGGATCCTGTGATGGACTTGTGGGTGCTGGGCAGGGACTTGAACTTTCTTTTGGGTGGAGAAAGCCTGGAAACTTTCAGATTCAGGTTTTCCCAGATGTGCCAATATGACATCCCTAATAAAATGGAACTTTGAGGAAGCTCAGGCCTCTGCATCTTCTTTCATTAGGGGTGCTACTTGGAACCCTGAGATTGGTGTTACACATCATTCTAAGCCTATGTGCAAACTCAGCCACCCGTGTTTATGATTTAATGTGATATAGCAGGGGTGTCAAACTCACATTATCACAGCAGCTTCACATGACCTATTGGGACTTTTCCCTCTGTCGCTAAAATGGGCCTGGGCATGGCCAGTGCGTGATGCTTCCGGCCCATAGGCTGGGAATTTGACAGCCCTGTGATATGGGAAACAAAGTGGCATGATGAGTGTTACATGTGAATCAAATTTGTCTCAGAGTTTCCTTCTGAGGAAAAGTGAGAGGAATGCAGATGCTTCAGAGAAATATTTCCTTTTGATAGGCTTATAAGGTTTGCAGAAGCACATTGGAAATTGCAATCTGGATGGATTTGTGTGGCTAGCATATACTTTGCATATATTTGTCCATGTAAAAAAGGAGCAAACATTATTACAGTTTGCTAGGCAGTGCAAACAATAATTATTGTGAGTGGAGGAAGTTAATATATACATATCAGCCACACTGAACAAATGCTACAGGAATGAAGGAAGAATTGTTTATTAGAGAATAAGATATTAAAGACCACATCTGAATACAGCAGCAATTTTTGCAGCCTGTTGTTAGGAGGACTCACTGCAAGGGGTGGATACATTTTACCTGGCCATTGTACATCCTCACCTTCTGTAGCTGGTAATAGCAGGATGTCCTAATGGAGTCTGCATGATTTCATTAGTACAGGTAGTCCTCAATGTACAACCACAATTGAACCCAGAATTTATGTTGCTAAGTTAGAAATTTGTTAAGTTTTTCCCCATCTTACGATTTTTCTTGCCACATTTGTTAAGTGATTCACTGCAGTTATGAAATTAGTAACACGGTTGTTAAGTCAACCTGACTTCCCCATGGACTTTGTTGTCAGAAGATCGCAAAAAGTGATCACATGACTCCAGGACACTGTAATAGTCATAAATATGAACTACCGTTAGTTTGCCAAGCACGAGAATTTTGATCATGTGGCCATGAGGATGCTGCAATGGTCATAAGTATGAAAAAGGGTCATAACTCACTTTTTTCTGTGCTGTTGTTAATTTCAAATGGTCACTAAATGAATTGTTGAAAGTCAAGAACTATCTGTATTAGCTGTTTACAATCATATTTTTACAAAGCATCCCAATTTAGCTGTACAACCACACTTAAAGGTTTTGCTTTGCCTCAAATCAGTCATCTCTAACATTCCCTCCTGGACCATTCTATGTCTTCTTGAACTGGATTTAGCAAAGGCAAAGTACCAGACTTTCCACTGAGGTTTTGCCTATTTTACAAATCAAATCCTGATTAATGAAGACAAATATATATGTTGCAGGATAATGTTGCAAGAGCCAATCTGGGTCAGGCACCGGTACCAGAGGTTTAGTCTTCTTCACACATTCTGGTGAGAGAGAAGCTCTCTGAGGATGGACTCCAGCATGAGTCTGAATCCTTGGAAGGATCCTTGTCCTGGTGACCGACCCAGATTGGATCCTGCAAATCCTTAGGTTTCTAAGACTGAGCTCACCCTCATCCTGAAGAGTGTGACAGAAGGCATGGGATTGTTTAAACCACAATTTGTGCCTTACCTTAGAGCCATGATGGCGAACCTATGGCATGTATGCCACAGGTGGCACGCAGAACCCTGTCTGAGGGCATGCGAGCTGTTGCTCCAGCTCAGCTCCACCATCCATGCCCTCCCGCCAACCAGCTGATCTTTGGGATTCTGCCATGCATGCACTGGTGTCCAGGGTGCATGCAGAGATGCGCACATATGTGGGGAGGTGGGGTGTCACACATGCGTGTGTGGGGGTAGGGGAGCAAGGGGTGTCACTCGTGCATGCACAGGGGGGCAGGGGGCAGGGGGTGTTGCACATGCATTGCATTATGACAAAAAGGTTAGCCCTCACTGGCATTGTGTATGAACTAGTTGTGGCTATACTAAATGATAGGCGAACCTGGCACAATGCTCCAATGAAATGATTCCAAAAGTTGGTCTTTATATCAGTGTTTCTCGACCTTGACAACTTGAAGATGTGTGGACTTCAACTTCCGGAATTCCCCAGGCAGCAAAGTTGCCAAGGTTGAGAAACACTGCTTGAGAATGTGGGCAATCTCATTAAATAAGAGAGGGAAAAGACTATGTCACCCACATGGATATTTTTCAGAGAAATAAGTATCTGCAAGGGTTGTTGATAGGGAATTCATCCTCTGTCCCTTTGTGGATTTGAATGTTTACTGCCAAGCCTTGGGGTGCCTAAAATCCTGCCATCTGAAATGTCAAATCTTCTATTCTCTATGCTGGTAGTGCATACATGCCTCCCAGCGTAGGAGGGCAGGGATCTCTTATGTAATTTCTGAATCACCCATCCCCACCCCACCAGGCAAGGCAGTGACAGGCAGGGGGTCACCAAAGGGAGAACAGGAGGGCTCTCCTCCTTGCCCTGCTGTAGGAACACAGAGACACAACAACCACAGAAAGTTAAAGAGTTGGAGGAAAATCCTGGAAATGAGCAGCCTGATGCAATCTCGCAAAGGCAAAACCCATCATGCAAACAATCACACTCCCTTGTCAAGCATGATTTTTCCCCCCTGGAAGAATAAACAGTGGTATGAGAAAAATCCAAAAGGCAGAAAGTCAGAAGCATATTTTTAAAAAAAATATGAATCATAAACCCAAGCATTTTAGCTTAGACATTTTCCTCGGGGCGGAGGGTGGTGTCTCCAAGGAAGTGCCTTTGTTTTAACCCCTGTGAAAAATTTGTGCTTCCAATCATTTACCTGAAAAGAGGTAGGATGCAGGGCAATTTATTTCTATGGTCAGAAGAGGTGCTGCATTGTAGAGACACAACGGGAGGGAAGCTACTTATACTTGAAAATGTAGGTAATGGGATCCTTTGGTAGTTGTTGTTTTTGGTGCCTTTGAGCCTGTGTTCATTCCTGAGGACTGTTGGATTGGTCTCTGCAGTTTTCTTGGCAAGGCATCAGAAGCATCAGAAGTCATTGCTTCCTTTCTAGGATTGAATGACCAAGGTCACCAGGCTGGCTTTGTGCTAAGGCAGGACTAGAACTCACCATCGCCTGGTTTCTAGCCTGGTGCCTTAACCACTAGACCAGGGGTCAGGAGCCGCATGTGGCTCTTTCATCCCTGTGCTGCAGCTCCCTGTCGCCGGTTGGCTCCATAATTGTTAGGGCTTTTGGTTAGAACAGGTAGAGGAAAAAGGACGCCACACTAGGAGGAGACTCTATGGTGGGGGAACCGGACTTCAGGTCAGCTTCAGAATTGAACGGGGGATGGGGGGTGGCTTCCGGTTAGGACCTTTGGGGCTTTTGAGTGTTTAAGGTTGCCGACCCCCCCGCACTAGGCCAAATTGATTCTTCCCTTTAGTAGTAGGGCTCTCTTAGCTAGAAACACCCACAGGAAGCACTGCACTTCATTCATTCCCTCTGTCCTGGCCCCAGCCATCATTCTCTTGAGTGATGAGAACAGACCAAGCCATTCAGCAGATTAACTGGTTCCACTAGGAATTTTTTTTTTCATTAACAAGTGAATTAATCATATGGCAAATTTGGTTTGTAATACAAGTATTTATAATAGTTGCTGCCTGACTGTGCCATCTTCAGAGGCTGTCTTGTATTTTTCCCATTTAAAGATACACATATGCTCCTAGGATGGTTACCCAGCATGGTTTGCTAACTAAATCACAGTAGCTTTACCCACACATTAGGCTAAAACATAAATCATAAATGATTGAGTCCACATACTTGTACTAAAACCTAACCAATCAACACTTATTATAAAGCCAATCTCTCTTTTCCAGATCAAACTGATCTCTTTTATGGTTATATCCACATAAATTTCTTGGCAATAAACTAAAATTGTGTGCTACTCCATTCTTGAATGTCTAAACATTTTCACTAAAATGTATAGCACACAGATTTCTTGGTGATCTCCTTTCAAAATAGAACAGAATGGAAAAACAGAGTTGAAAGGGTCCTTAGAGGTCTTCTAGTCCAACCTCTTGGTTAGGAAGGAAACCCTACACTACTTCAGGCAGATGGTTATCTAATCTCTTCTTAAAAACCTCCAGTGATGGAGTATTTACAATTTCTGGAGGCAAGTAGTTCCACTGACTAATTGTTCTGTCAGGAAATTTCTCCTCAGTTTTAAGTTGCTTCTCTCCTTGATTAGTTTGGCCAACAAACCACTACCAGTTTGGCCAAACTGGTCCAAACTGGTAGGAACCGACCACTGGGCTGAACATCTGTGTCATCAGTTTGTAATGTAAGACTATTTTAGCTGATTATTAACCCAAATATTAAAATCAAATGCTTTAATCTTTTTTTCAGGTTTATGTTCCCAAGCAATAGTTCATTTGAGATATCTGACATAATTTTCGGGTGACTTGAGGTGAAACTATATATAATCTTAATTGCACTATTTAAATTAGCGTGCATTTTTTTATTGTTGTGCAAATAGTAGTTATAAGGAGCCCTAAGAAAAGGAAATTCAGATTTTTATCTCCCTGTACTATGCCAATGAAGGCAACCTCCCTGGAGTTTCTATTTGCATATCAAAGAAAGCTTCCATAGACTTGGAGACCTACAGGCTACCCTTGGCTTCCATTTACATAGTACAAAATATGCATATACTTTACATCTTATAGCAACTTGAAGTAATGAGTTTGTTTTAAAAAAAAATTATTACAGAGGGTTCAGGAATCAATCACTTAGATAGTCCCAGTTCCATAGCAACAACATTTCAGCCGCATGTGAAATTCAATGGGTTATGTCACACTCCAGGGCAGTAAGTCGTGACTCTAAATCTCTTTAGAACCTAATTTTGCATTCAGGGCTAGCTAAGACTAGAAATTATCAAAATTCAGTATGGCAGACACGAAATAACTTACATAGAGATCTGCCTAATGCAGAACATAGGAATCAAAGCCCTAAATATATTGTCAACCTCAGGGTTTTAATCTTAAGCCTTTTTTTCTTACCTTTTTGGTTCAACAGCTTTTTGGCTACTCACTTCTCAGCCTGGAGATCAAATGGTATCTGCTCTAGGTTTATACAAAGGCAGTGCTCATTCCTGCTTGGCTGATTCAGGCTTTACATCCAACTGGCTTTCACTAAAAATTGGAAAATCTGCTTATTTTCCCGCACGTTACAATGTTAATACTTACTTTACTTTATTGTCATTGTATGTATATACACATTATACACATACAGCGAAATTCACATAACACCCAGAGACCAGGACCAATACACATAACAATCCCCAAACACATCCCATCCACCAAAAAAATTCCCCGCCCCTAAACCACCCAAGCATCCACACAACAGACCAAGTAGTGCTGTCCAATAGCTCACTGATGGTGATCTTTTAGTTCATTGTTAAGTGCAATTATAGCTGTGGGATAAAAATTATTCAGAAGATGTGCGGTCCTAGTTTGAATTGTTCTGTATCTTCTGCCAGAAAGCAACAGTCTAAAAAGATTGTAAGCAGGATTGGAAGAGTCTCTGAGGATGTTATGCAACTTCCTCAAACAGCGAGATGCAAAGGTGTCATCCAGGGCTGGTAGCTGGAGCCTGGTGATATTCTGGCCAGTTTTAATGATTCTCTGTAGAGCTTTCTTGTCCACTGCAGAGCTGCTCCCATACCATGCAAGAATGCCGTATGTCAGGACACTCTCAATAGTGCTACGATAGTAGGACAGAAGTAGATGCTGAGATAGATTTATCTTCCTTAGCATTCTCAGGAAGTACAGCCTCTTCTGTGCCTTCTTAACAAGCATGTTAGCATTCATGGTCCATGAGAGAGAGAGCCTCTGAGATATAAATGCCCAGAAATTTAAAACTATTACCTCCTCGTCATTTATGTATAATGGTAAATGTACATCTTTCTTCCTCCTGAAGTCAATTATAAGTTCTTTAGTTGTTGTTGTTTTTTGGGGTGTTAAGTGTAAGATTATTTTCTTTACACCACAATGTCAGCCTTTGTACTTCCTTCCTATAAGCAGACTCATTGTTCTTATTAATGAGCCCCACCACTATAGTGTCATCCCGTGGCACGACAAAACCGGGCTCGTCAAAATAGTGGTGATTAAACCGCGTCGCTAAAGCCGCGACATCATCACCGCGCGTCATCACCGCCGTGACAACAGCGCGGCGACAGAAGGGCGTTTTAAAACAGCGCGGTGGCAGAAAGCCGATTTAAATTAAGGTAAGGGTTAGGATTAGGTTTAGGGGTTTGCTTTAGGGTTAGGTTTAGGTTTAGGGTTAGGGTTAGGGTTAGGGTTAGGGTTAGGGTGCTTCGGAAGGCGCAGATTTGCCCTCCACGGTTATGTTATAGCGGTAGGGTTGTGTTTTTCTTAGCACTTCGGACGGCGCGGATTTGCCTCTGCACTTATGTCGGTGCGGATAAGGGCTTCGCGGTTTTGTGGTGGAACCGTGTCATCCGCAAATTTAATAATGTAACCTAATGTTACAAAGAAGTCTTTTGAGTGAGATTGTTGATTTTAGATGTTCTTTAGATCACTCCGAGCCCCCAACCTTTTGGGCACCAGAGTTATGTAGAGAGAAGTTCTTCCACGGAGTGTAGGGGGCATGGTTTCATGTGCTGCCTGCATCGCGCAGATGGGGCTTCACTTGTTTGTATGGCCTGGTTGCTGGCATACCACGAATTGGTGCCCGTCCATGAATCTCTGCTTTAGAATTTCAAAAAAATGGACTGCTGATACTTTAATAGTGGCTGCCTTTTAATATCCACAATGCCTAAAAATGAAAAGCCGTGTTATAAAATGAAATACAATGACAAACTAATAGAATGTTCAAATGCTGTCAGCCGATTCAACTATAATTTCTTTGGAATTGATGATATGTTTTGGAGGTAACAAAGATTCCAGTAAGTTATTTTTGTGCATAGTAAAATTAAATGATCTCATTTTTATTTTAGAAAATCCAACAGAAAGAAATACTGCTTAATTCAGTTGTACTTTTTATGCCACATAATATTTAACTGTAGTTTCAAATGGAGAAAAGGCCACTGAATTAACACAAACATTCTTCAGTGGTTCACCATATGTTCACAATATTTTAAACATCAGTATCACAATTCAGAGAATTAAAATAGCTTTTTCGTTTTCTAACATACATTCGGGTTTTCTGTATTTGGGGGTGGGTAGTGTTGGTTTTCAGGCAATGCCTATTTTCTGCCTATAATCTTGTTCTGCTTGCCACAGCATGAAGATAGCTTCTCATGATATTATCATGCTGAGGTACCTAAAGTCATTGTGTGTTTTTTGCTCTTCCTCCATGCCCAAAACCTCCCAGGCAGACAATCTCGTGTATTTTGGGGACAAGACAGGGACAGGGAAAGCAGAAGAGCATAAGCAGCGTCCTTCTAGATCGAGCCCCTGATCCATCTAGTTCAGCTGGCTGTTCTCACAATGCCCAATCAACTACACAAGGAAGCCCATTAGTCTCCCAGCACATGATCTTCAGAGGCAGCTACCCTGTTTTCAAGCTAATAGGCAATGATTCCCATATCTTCCATGAATTCAATTCTTTTTGAAACCAACCAAGTTGGTAGCCAGCACTACATCTCATGGTTGTGACATCAAAGGTGAATTGGAAATTCTATTTTTTTTAAAATAAAAGTCATATTGTCCTGATTTTTCCAAGATTCAATTTGATAGAACAAACTCTGGTTCTAGTATTTTGGGAAAGGAGAAATAGCTTGACCGCCGTATGTAATTTTCTATAGCTTAGCCATGTCCCCCCTTATTGTATACCTTAGCCATGTTCCCTCCTTTCTAGCCAACCCCCCCCCCCCGGTCAAATTTCATAAACTTTCTTCATAGGGAAACTTCTCCAGCCCCTTGATCATATTAGTTGCCCTCCTCTGAACTTTCTGTAGTTCCTTTTTGAAGTGTGGCAACTGCACATAATATTCCAGACGCAGTTACATCCTTGATGTACATAGGGTTACTGTGATATTGGCTACATAGGGGGTACTGTGATATTGGCTACTGGTTTAACAGCTGGTTTGCTGAGCGTGTGCTTTGCACACACCTGCTCACTTCACTCGTGCATGTGCCTGATGCACACTATGTGCAGTTTACAGAAAACTCACCTTCTGCATTACTGCTGGTGAGGAATACAGTTGAGGTGCCAGGTTCCACACTGCCACGCCAATCAGCTGGGCTTTGGAAAAGGAAATATAGGTTTGTATAGTGCAAGGGTGGGCAAGCCCACTTCAAAGTCGGAGCAGACTGGTTCGCTCCCAGCTGATAGTTGAAGCTACTGGTTCGCCCAAACCGGTAGAATTCCACCTCTGGATATTGGCATCTATAAGTAATCTGTTCAACTCCCTTTGATCCATCAAGTCTACTATGGAAATATCCTTCATCAGGATATTGGGCTCTGGGACTCCATGACAAGTTTAGCTTGGCTGCAAGAATGGAATGGAGACTTGGTCTTTTTCTCTTTACATCGAACCTTTAAAATTCAGTAGAGTATTATTCAATTGCTATTTGATATTCTGGTATGTCTATTTTGTGGTAAGTATGTGTGTGAATGCATATGTTCTAGAGACTGTAAACTAGGGACACACAGCGTCTACATATACACAAATGCAGAACAAGGGTGAAGAGGCTTTTTGCTTGAGCCAAAATTATCCTTGGGGGAAATTGGGTACAGGAGGGGAAAAAAGAAAAACCCAGAGGCATAAAAACATGAACTACTTCTAGTTTTTCTGTTTTGTATTTCAAATCAATCAGGCAGATTTCAGAGTGGGCAGGGGGAAGAGTTGACTAGATGTACTAATCCTAAACTCTGTAAAACAGTTTAATAGAAGCTGCCATCTAGAGGTTGTCTATAAAACCATTTCAGAAGACTGTCAGTCTCAAGAGATAGTGAGCGGTGATTTCTTTTTCCATTGAAGGGTGATGCTGGGAGACAGGAAGGAACAGCATGAAACCCATCATCTGCTCTTGTGAAATTACCCCTCACTAAACCGTTGGAAGGCAACAACACTGCCTAGCCTCATTGATAAGATGAGATGTAGGGACAACGCAATTTATAGTGGCATACTTTCCTTCTCACACAAAGACACAAGAAATGTACATGAACATGGAGGAGGACAAAGGCTCTTCTGCTCCCCTTGGATCATCTTGTTTTATCAAGGACAGAAGTGGGACTACTTGTCCACAAATCCTTAGCGAACAGAAACTAACACTGCTGGGATTGATGATCACTATTTCATTCCTCATGGGACAGGATGGTGCTGAGGATGGGGAGCTCCTGATCTATGGGAAGTACATTTTGAACACTGGAAGACAGCAAGGCTCAGTTCCTGTTCACCAAGAATTCAAAGAGGGACATTTTGTTTCATTTCCAACTTCTTCTTCTTCTAGTCATACAATAGCAATAGGAACACAATAGCAATAGTACTTAGACTTATATACTGCTTCATAGTGCTTTACAGCCCTCTCTAAACTGTTTACAGGGTCAGCGTATTGCCCCCAACAATCTGGGTCCTCTTTTTATTGACTTCAGAAGGATGGAAGGCTGAGTCAACCTTGAGCCAGGCAGGCAGTGAGCAGAGTTAGCCTGCAATACTGCATTATATCCACTGTGTGGGACACAGTGGGTCAGTAGCTAAGAGGCTGAGCTTGTCGATCAGAGAGGTCGGCAGTTTGGGGGTTCGAATCCCTAGCACCGCGTAACGGAGTGAGCTCCCATTACTTGTCCCAACTTCTGCCAACCTAGCAGTTCGGAAGCACGTAAAAAATGCAAGTAGAAAAATAGGAACCACCATTGGTGGGAAGGTAACAGCGTTCCGTGCGCCTTCAGCATTTAGTCATGCCAGCCACATGACCACAGAGATGTCTTAGGACAGTGCTGGCTCTTTGGCTTTGAAACAGAGATGCACCGCCCTCTAGAGTCGGGAACGACTAGCACATATATGCGAGGGGAACTTTACCTTTAACCATTGTACCACTACGGCTCTTGGATGGTAAACGGTAAATAGTCCAGATACTTAACCCTTCTCCTCCCACCCCCCAAAAAATCAGAAGATCCACCCAACTTAATATGATTACAACTATTATTCCAGGAAGCTTAAAATTATTCAGACTTCCAGCTCTTCTATAGTACACGCATGTTTATATTTGTCAATTGGTCTAGGGTTGAAAAGCTAAACATTCAGATAGCCACTCATGGATTGAAGCTCAGAATTCATTCTTCAAATATTTTGCCCACATTTATCTTTTGGTTGGAACCAGCCATTCCTTTACTTAAGAGAGAGCCATACAAAGGACATTAAGATATATAAGTTTTAAAAAAAGAATAAATCCAAATCAGATCCCCCTTTTTATGTACTTCAGCTTGCTCTCAAGAAATCTGAGCCACATGAACATGTGACTGTCAGCAGATGTTTACATTTTCAGCAGTTCGCCTTTTTACTTGCCAGAATCTGTCTTGTTTATGCTAAATGTGATCAAGAAAGCAGATTACAATGTATTTGTCTAACAAGAAATCTTAAGCAGACTGAGGTTATAAGGCCGGTTATATTTGACTGTTTATTTTAATGGCATTACTGTTTCTCTTGTCATTAAAAGTTTATCAACTATGGTGTCTTTATATCTGAGTATTCTTAGCATCCAAATTTGCAAATTTTTGCATCTTGTTATTAACCATTTGTTCAGAGGAAATGTAGCTCAGTAGTCTTTTTCTTCTAAAGTGGATAATAAATGTTTTTTTATCTGACACAGGGATACTTTAAAAGAAGCACATAGCAAAAGCAGCACTCACAAAATATTGGAACATCTTTAAGTTATTGTTATAGTTTTGTTGTCCTCAATAAAAAGAACCTGTTGGTCTTTGAGGTTTCACTGACCAGGTTATCTAAGTCTGGTTTTGAACTCCAGTCTCCACTTTTTCTTAACTTTATCTTTTTCTCAGCTGGCATCCAGGAAGCTAAAGGTGTGAAGACTGCACCATTTTGTTCCTCTTTTTAAAATGTGTTTGTAGAAGTTAAAGGCCAAAATCCTCCAGGTAGCTTGTGACTTCCTCATCCCCTACCAACTCACTGCCAAAAAATTTAAAGTAAGAAGAGGAGATTTATGTTTGAGCCTTAAATATAAAAAGAAGTCCACGGGGGTGCTAAAACAGAAGGGAAAGTTGTAATGAATGCAAGTGAATGAATCAGCAAGGTCAAAAGGTCTTTGCTTGGCACTGAATGAGTACAAAAGCACAGGGGGTGCCTGGCAGACCTGCTGGGCAAAGGCATTTCCCTCTCTCTGTGAGGAAGATGGGTGGTTTCTAAATTTGGCAAATAAAAAATAAATAAATCCAGGATGCATCACCATGAAGATCCTTTCAAGCACCCAATGTCAGTTTGCTGTTGATGACAGTGTAAGGAGAAAGGAGTAATGACTCTCCCCATGTCCCCAAATTCTGTACTGTATAAGGAAAGGAACAACATATGGAAAGCAGGCGTTGGATGGCTTTTCTGAGCTCTCCTTATGGATATCCCTGCCTGCTTAGTTTTGGAGTCCTAATAAGGTTGCCCCAATGCTGCCACCTGCTGGGGCAGGAAGAGTGGCAATTATTTCCAAATATGAATGCATAGCTAGTGTTCAGGATTTCCAAATGACAAGCAAATGTATGCCCCATTTGTTTTCTGTGTCATGCGGGGGAATTCACAGGAGAAAGCAATTTTGCTTGGAAGTGTTAGCGGTAAAAAAAAGAGAAAGCAGCCGCCCCCCCCCCCCCAAAGAACACAAGGGTTGGACACCATCAATGTTGACACCAACCACAGCATAGAACAAGTCAAAGAAATAGTGCAAGGTCGGATGATTAGATTAGATTAGATTTAATGAATTTATAGGCCACCCAATCCCGAAGGACTCCAGGCGGCTTACAACAAATACATTTTAAAAATAGCAAAGTTAAAACAGATGACATGGAGAGACCTGGCTCATAGAATCGCCAAGAGTCAGACACAACTGAATTAATGACATCATCATCACTGTTTTCTTTCTCCATTTTTTGAGACATTCTTGTCTGCAAGTCATAATTTTCTCTAACCACTCTGTGGCTGTTTTCTCCTGTTGTTGTTGTTGTTAGTTAGTTACAAAGTCATGTCCGACCCATCACGACCCCATGGACAATGTTCCTCCAGGTCTTCCCGTCCTCTACCATCCTCTAGAGTCCATACAAGCTCACGCCTACTGCTTCAGTGACTCCATCCAGCCAACTCATTCTGTCGTCCCATTTTTCTTTCACCCTCAATCATTCCCAGCATTAGACTCTTCTCTAGTGAGTCCTTCCTTCTCATTAGGTGGGCAAAGTATTTGAGTTTCATCTTCAGGATCTGGCTTTCTAAAGAGCAGTCAGGGTTGATCTCCTCTAGGACTGACCGGTTTGATCGCCTTGCAGTCCAAGGGACTTGCAGGAGTCTTCTCCAGCACCATGGTTCAAAGGCCTCAATTCTTTGGCGCTCAGCCTTTCTTATGGTCCAACTTTCACAGCCATACATTGCAACTGGGAAAACCATAGCCCTGACTGAACATTACAAGGCTAGAAAATGTATGGCCTGCTGCAAGGCATCGCTCTCTGAGGGTGATGGAAGGTGCATTTGAGCCGCCTTCACTGAAGAACAAACTTCATTTTTGTTCCATAGGTCACATCCCAGCTTGCTTCAAATATAAATGAGAAACTCATCATCTTCACTATCAAAATCCATCTAAAATGCAAGGTTCAATAGCAGAAATAAAAATTGCTTCTGGATATATTCTTTCAGCCATTATTTGAGGGAAAAATAGTCTTCCTTTTTAGGTAAATGTGATATAGTGTTCTGATAATTTTTACACATATCCATAATTTTCACACAGAGTCTCCAGATTTGAATAATATGGAAAATCTACCCTTCTGGTTCAAGAATTATATTCAATGGGGGGGGGGGAGTGGGGGTGGAGAGAAATACAATGCACATAACAATGTTGTCAATTACTTTTTGGTTTAGCGTATTGTACAAAAACAGCCCAAGTGTGTATAGGTGGGAAATGATTTGCTATCACTTGAAGGGACTCTTCACTCCTCAGCCTCTTCCAATAAAAACTGTATTTCATTTATTTCTACTAAATGGCACACACTCAAAGAAAAATCTCACAACCCAGAATTCTTTTCTTGTATTCCTAAAGTCGCAAAAGAACAAGAGAAGTTGCTGCCATCCTTTATAGAGCTGTGGCTTTTGATGTGCACTGCAACTTAAAGGCACAATTGAGCTGAACTTCTGTCCAAGAGGCTGGTCACCACCCTTCTCATTCATGGCAGACCTGAAAGGGGGAAAAACAACTCACCACTTTCAGTTTCTCTCCATTAATCCAGGCTTCGCTGTGATTTGCTGCTAAGACTTGACCTTGAGTTTACGTGCATTCCCAGCAGAGGCAGAGAAGGTGAGTTTGGAGCAATTATCGCATTGTATTCACCACATTTCTTTCACACCCCAACACCACAACACTGCTATGCTTGATCTTCCCCTTTTCCTTAGCAATGATTACAGAAACATGCCTGGCTTCACTGGGGATTTGTGTGCCTTTTGACAAACAGCAAACCCTGCTATGTGTTTCATGAGGTGTTAAGAGAGATCAAAAAGAATCAGGGAAAGTCCAGCTCATTATGCAAGGTTGTTGTTTTCATCCCCACCCACATTTTTCTTGATCAGAATCTTCAAATTATTTCTGTGTGGCGATAATGAATGTTCTAGTATGATGATCGAATCAAATTTCCCAGTCTACCTGAACCTGATGGCAATTTATCTTCATTTTCCAGGATGGAGCCCCAGAAGATTACAGCCTTACTCTAGTCTCTGTCTTCTTCTTTTTTCATCCCTATACTCTAAGTTAAATATTGCCTTTTCAGCATATACCCTGAAAAACACAATTTATTTCAAGTTAGTAGGTGGATTCATATAAAGAACCTATGCTATAACATGCATGAACCAAGGCTTCTGCTGTTACTATTGCTATTTACATCAAGTGTAGGAGAGACTTTCTCTCCCAACTCCTGAAATGTATGCTGTAGTGCTAAAGGGACTAGTCATTGGCCATATTCATACAACGTGCTTCCCCATTCTTAAATTAGTCATAGTTTCTTTTTGTCATCCAAGCCATTTGCACAACATATTGAATCATAATCTGAATTATGCAAGGTGAGCTTGCCCCATGCTCCGGTTGGCTCATTTGTGCTTGCATTGTAAGAATATAGCTGCCATGACTTTCTGAAGTGGGAAAACTTTTCATATTTCAATTGTCCACTTGGTGTAATCTTACTGTAGGCAAACGGTCCCCAGCTTTCCTGATTTCAGGAACTGGTTTTGTAAGAAAAAATGTCTTTCATGGATGCGAGGGGAAATGGTTTTGCAAGTGCAAGCCAGATCCCATACATGCACAAATAGCACTAGCAATAGCACTTAGAGTTATATACTGCTTTATAGTGCTTTACAGCCTTCTCTAAGGGGTTTTACAGAGTCAGCCTATTGCCCGCAACCATCTGGGTCCTCATTTTACCCACCTCGGAAGGATGGAAGGCTGAGTCAACCTTGAGCCTGGTGAGATTTGAACTGGCAAATTGCAGCTAGCAGTCAGCTGAAGTAGTCTGCAGTAGTGCACTCTAACCACTGCGCTACCTCACCTTCACTCACTCACTCATTGCTTACATGGACCAGTTCCCAACAGGCCGCAGACTGGTACCAGTCTGCAAACTAGGGGTTGGAGACCCTTGCTGTAGGCTGTGAGTTAGAACAGATCTCTACCCATGGAGGAGCCTCCAATCAGCCTTGAATAGACATTTGGCATATGACTCCTGCTCAAATCAACCAGCATGGCCATCGATGAAATATGATGGAAGCCGTGACTTGAAGCCTGTTTAGGGAAGGCTAGTCTAAACCATTTTTTAAAAGTAAAAAAAAAGGTTACCCTTCATCCAAAATAGTAAATATGTTATAGAGTTCAACAAACTCTCCAGATCCCAGGATCTAATCATCTAGGTTGGGTCCTCTCCAGTAGCATTTGAAGTTGACATAGAATCTGCAATGCACCCAACTTAAGTGGGAAATTCTGGTGAAATAATAAGGGGGGGGGGGTGGAAAGAAGAATCTGACATAATGCCAGTCTCCATATACCATCTAGATGAGACCTATGGATGTTTTGCGCAACGGTTCTGCATGCCAGATGGCTGGAAAGATTCCACAAGCTAGACAAAACATTTGTATCCTTTATTTTCAAGGATTTCGGGGAAGGACAAGGAAATGGTTGAGGCAGCGGGTTGTTGTTTTTTAAAAAAAATACCTGGTTCTAAATCAACCTAATGAGGCATGCCTGGAATGCTGAGAGAAAGCCAAAAGCTTCATTTTGTGCAGACTTGATTCTTATCTTCCATTCTTTCTCTAGATAAGGTTCTTTTTCAACCGAAAGGGAATTTGTCACAGTCCATTGACCATATCATAATGGGCTGCGGGTGAGACCTAATGCACACTTAATTGGGGCTATGGCTTTTCAGAAGGCAGCCATGGAAACAATTCAGCATTAAATGTTGCTGGGGTAGAAATTTCTCCCATGCATTTCCCCACTTTTTGTCCCCACCGCTCACATATATTCAAAACATAGGTCCTTAACTTAAGATCCTGCAACTATTATACTTCAACTTTGCTTATGCTTTTCGTAGCCACATCTCCATTTGTCAGCTACCACAGGTAAAACTAACAGGAAACAGGACTATGTGAACTAATTCTATTTCATTGTAAGGCCACGTTAACAGAATCTTTCAAGTCTGAAAATGCAAACATCCTGCCGCCACTTTAGATTGTTTGTTCCATTAGGGTGGGTTTTTCCAAGTTTCTTTCTTTGTTCAGCTACTGGGGGCTCCTGCCACTCTTGTCTGATTGTTTCCTAGGCAGTATCTCTCCCCCCGCCCCCATTTCCTCAAGGTCATTTAGCAATAGCAATAGCAATAGCAGTTAGACATATACTGCTTCATAGGGCTTTCAGCCCTCTCTAAGCGGTTTACAGAGTCAGCATATTGCCCCCAACAACAATCCGGGTTCTCATTTTACCCACCTCGGAAGGATGGGAGGTTGAGTCAACCCTGAGCCGGTGAGATTTGAACAGCTGAACTGCAGTCAGCTGAAGTAGCCTGCAGTGCTGCATTTAACCATTGTGCCACCTCGGCTCTTACACTATTTTTATGTTACTCCCATAGGGGGAAAAATTATTCAGTGGTTAAAATTCTTCAGCAGGCAGTGGAATCCCATCGTGGTTGTATTTATGACTGCTTACTTTCCGTTTGGTCTCTATAGCAGTGCTAATTTTTGTTCAGTGACCATCAAAGTTATAAAAATGCTGAAAAAATAATTTTACGGACCATTTAAAAACATTTAGAATCCTTGCAACAACCCTCAGTTATGTGATTGCCATTACAGTAAATGCATATTGTCCAATGTCTGACCTATGGAGTTTTTTTCCACTTTGCAGATCAGAATTATTGGAGAGAAAGGGATTGCAAGAGATTAAATTGTTTGCTCTTCTACATTTCAAGAGCAGTGCAATCATACTGGCAGCCCAGGGCTTGGAGCCATGGCAAGCTGCACAAACTTATACTCTATTGACATCTCTTGTTTTCCTGTCTCTCTGCACTGTGAGGTGGGAGGGAGGCGGGGAAAGCAGGCAATTTGTAGGCAATTTGCTTGACCCTTTTCTATGACTGGTACATTTACATTGCTCTCAATATTAGAAGAGTAAACAGCTTACTCTCTTGAAATCCCTCTCCAATCTCTGCTCTGCGCAGTGGTGGGAAATGTAAGGCAAAGAAAAGATTGTCTACAATGCTTTTTTTTTCTCCTACCTTCCCCCACAGAATAAAGAGATCGGAAAAGGAGATATTTCAAAAGACTACTGTAAGCATTTGCATAATATGTCTGCAGCTTCCAGGCAATGTTTTTTTACAATGTAAAAAGGAAGTGATTTCTATAGGTAATATTTCCTTTGCCTGACCCCCATCCTCCACCCTTCAAAGCAGAGAGATTGGAGAGGAAGTAAGAATAAGCTTTTTTGCACTTCTATACTTTGAGGGCAATACAGTCATGTCAGCAGTAGCAAAGGAAACCTCTTACAGAAATTGGTTGCTTTTTTTTCTCCCCGTCCCACTTTGCACAGTAGAAAGATTGGAGAGAAATGGATTTTAAGAGAATGGACTGTTTGTGCAGCATTTTTACCATTTTCAGCCTCAGACTGTGGTGTGATAACATTGTTTTTGATGTGTACAAGACACTCAAGCATTCTAAATGGTGGGAGAGTGGTTAAGGGGCAAGCAAAAGCCAAAGGTGTGAAACTGTATAACTTTGTCTCTTTTCCGACAGAAAGCCCAGTTGTGGCCCCGTGATTTTTCACTTAGCTACCAGTTTGCTATGTCTTATCTGAAATAATTTTAGATTTTCTAAAATAATAGAATTAATAGTCTCTGTTGTTTTTAATTACTGTCCTTAAATTATTATTTAATTGTTTTGTTATGTTCCTTTAATACAATCTATGGATGTTATTTATGTTTTTATTATAGATGGCTCTAAGAGTTTTTAAAGGAAGGAAGGAAGGAAGGAAGGAAGGAAGGAAGGAAGGAAGGAGAAAATTACTATTGTTTTTCATGCATCTTTCTAAAACTGATAGCAAAATCTTAGCTATAAAATTAAAAATTAGAAAAAGAGAACAAGGATGCAGCATATGTCAGCTAGGTGGAGAGGAAAGGGGGAAAACATTGATACTTTTTCTTTGAATGACTACAAAATTTAGGATAATGATGACTTACTTTTGCTCTTTTGCTTTCAATAACCTCATTAGTATCTTTGTTAAGTTATTCTGTACACCTAAAATGTGGAGTCTTAGAAGCTAGATAATAAGTACGTAACAACAGACAGAAAAGGTAATTGTAACCTTACATCTCATGAAACTGTATATGAATTGAAATTAATCTGCTTGCCAAGGCAGATAATACAGATATTATTTTATATGGAATGTGCATGATAACATTATTGGTGACTATCTGCAATTTTTGAAAGCTTTTACAGATTTTTTTCCTGGGAAATCTTGAAAAACATAGAAATTCTTTAAGATTAACTCATAAAAGCTTCCAGCAGCCTTAAATAATCGGGACAAGACAAGGAAAATGGTATTTCATCTAGTAGGGCTTATATTAATCACAATTCTTTCAACAGATTCTGAGTGTGATGCTTTTCATGTTCTAACCTGAATTAACATGCACACTGAACCAAAAGTAATATTTATAAAGTAGACTAAACATTATGATTGCCAGCCTGTATTCCCAACTTCACATGGCATTGATCAAACTGTGGTTATGAAATATTTATAAATATTCTGACTGCTGAAGTGGAAATATAATAGTGCCTAGAATTAGGAACCATAGATGTATGTTTCAGGGAAATTGGAGACTCAGAAGAACTCCAATAGTTCTTCTGAGTCTCCAATTTCCCTGAAACATACTTGGAAGAACTATTTAAGGCAGAGATGTTAAGGGGTACCAAAGGGGCAGAAACGAAGTGGGGCCCAAATTGATTAGTGCAAGGAAGGATTATCTAGGAATCCATGTTGTTGTTGTTAGTTGCAAAGTCGTGTCTGACCCATCACGACTCCATGGACAACATTCCTCCAGGCCTTCCTGACCTCTACCATCCTGTGGAGTTCATTTAAGCTCATGCCTACTGCTTCGATGACTCCTTCCATCCATCTCATTCTCTGTCATACCTTTCTTCTTTTGCCCTCAATCTTTCACAGTATTAGGCTCTTCTCCAGTGAGTCCTTCCTTCTCATTAGGTGACCAAAGTATTTGAAGGATCTTTAGACAAGGATCTTGTCTTCTAAAGAGCAGTCAGAGTTGATCTCCTCTAGGACTGACTGGTTTGATCACCTTGCAGTCCTAGGGGCTCGCAGGAGACTTCTTCAGCACCATAGTTCAAAGGTCTCAATTCTTTGGCGTTTAGCCTTTCTTATGGTCCAACTTTCACAGCCATATATTGCAACTGGGAAAACCATAGTCTTGACCATATGCACTTTTGTTGGCAGGGTGGTGTCTCTGCTTTTTAGTATGGTGTTTAGATTAGCCATAGCTTTCCTCCCCAGGAGCAACCGTCTTTTAATTTCTTGGCTGCAGTCTGCATCTGCAGTGATCTTGGAGACCAGAAAAATAAAATCTGTCACTACCTCCATTTCTTCCCCATCTATTTGCTAGGAATTGAGAGGGCCGGGTGCCATGATCTTAGTTTTCTTAATGTTGAATTTCACTCCAACTTTTTCACTCTCCTTCTTCACCCGCATCAAGAGGCTCTTTAGTTCCTCTTCACTTTCTACCATTAGAATGGTATCATCTGCATATCTGAGGTTGTTGATTGGAATCCATTCATTGATTTAAAATAACAAGGACATTCTAGGTTTCAGAATTTATGCTGCTTCTCATCATCGGTTTTGGGATTAAGTTTACAGCTGTCATTGTAATGAGAGAAGGAGGCCAGGAATGGTGGCTCTTCATCTACCCTTGTTACAGCACATCAACTGGCAACCAGATACAAGTGGGTGGAAACAATAATTTCAGGTTCCTGTTTGTAACCTTGTAGCTTCTAGTGCTTTGGCTGTTGTGTTGGTGATGGGAAAAAAAATCAAGAAAATAATTGTCTATAGCTCTGTGCCAAGCTTGAAATTGCTATGCATATGACATCACTGTATACGAAAGATGTAGTCTGAACCAGTGGGCTATTTAACTCAGTTCTCACTAATGAGTCTCCAAGGAAACAGAGGTTTCCCTCCCCCCCACTCTCAGTTGTGAGGTCCTCTTACATTAAAGATCTTGAGGACTGAAAGAAACAATTTCTCCATGTTCTCCCACTCCATAAAAGGTCCCCATGTCAGAAGAGAAAGACTTTTCTCTAACGTTTCCTCCCATTACCTCTCCCTTTCATATGATGACTTCAGCATATCAGAGGGACAATTATAAAGATCAAATGAGGTATTTGCTCAATAGAAATTTTGTAGTCACTTTTCTAAATGTCTTAGTCAATTAAAAAATGAGTTCTTCTAGAGGGATAAGCCTCTTTAGCGATTTGTAAAAGTTTCAGTCAGACTACATTCTGAGAAGCAAGAATTAAAGACCCTACAAAAGAATTTCTCCTTAGTTTCTTATGTCTATTTACGAGCAAGAATTGAAGGACAGGAATTTGTTGTTTATGGATTAATAATTGCAGTTGGGCTTCTGCCTGTAAAAAAGAAAATGTATCTGTTCCATAATGTGTGATTTATAGTATGTACCTCCTGCTCATTCATAAAATCAAGTTACAATGCAATATTTCTTCCTTGGTATAGATATTTTTATATTGATTTTTCAAAATCTCTAAAACACTGCTTTGAAATGGTAAGAGCAACAGTAAAATAATAAATAATGGAACAGGACAAAATAGGACAATAAAATAGTTTTCTAGTGCAAAGCTTTGCATAAAAACATTTCCTCCAGCTATTAACTGCTGTAACCCGACAAATGCGCACACGACAAAAGTGCACTGACAAAACCACGGCACTAAAACCGCGACATCATCAACGTGCCAACAACAGCGCGCCAACAACAGTGCGCCGACAGAAGCGCGATTTAAGTTAAGGTAAGGTTTAGGTTTAGGTTTAGGTTTAGGGTTAGGGTTAGGGTTAGGGTTAGGGTTAGGGTTAGGGTTAGGTTTAGGGTTAGGTTTAGAGTGTGCTTCTGTCGGCGTGCTGTTGTCGGCACGCTTCAGCGCTCATTCATCGGCGTGGTTTAGAACTCGTGTTTTTGTCACCGCGGTTTAGTCGAGCGCACTTTTGTCGGTCGCCCTTTTGTCGGTGAACCATTAACTGCACGAGCCAATCTGGGTCAGTCACTGGGACCATAGGTTTTCTCTTCCAGGCTTTTGGACTCTTGCTGGAGTCCATCCTCAGGGAATTTCTCTCTAGCAAAGTGGGAGCCATTTCTGTGTGGTATATATAGTGCCTATTGTAAGTGGATTTTTAGATGTTGATTGGAGTGTTAATGACTGGCTTTAAGTCAATAGCTGTCATTTGTTAGTACTTGATAGACTGGTCACCACTTCTGTTAACCAGCAGTGGGATTCACTTACCTTCCCTACCGGTTCGCAAGTGTGAGCATATGCGCACATGCTTAACTCGCACATGCTTGTCTGTGCATGTGCACTACCTTCTGTGCATGTGCAGTGCTTGTGCATTATGTTGAGGCAGGTGGGCAGAACCTACCGTAGATAGTGCTACCTGTTCGCCCGAACCAGAGAGAACCGGCTGAATCCCACCTCTGCTGTTAACTGATGAGGGGCCTGTTTCCCAGGCTTCAATCACTTTCCTGGCTGTTTTGTGCCTGCTTGTCCAACAATCTTAGTAGCTGGAAAATTGAATGTGTGTGCTTGTTCATTGCAGTGTTAGATGTCTCCTTGTCGGACCACTCGCTTGTGTTCTTGCAATCTGGTGATTAGCCAAATTAGAAGAAAAAAAATCAAGTATAGAAGACAATGTTCCTAATAACTTTTTAATAAAATGTTAAAAGACATCAGCTCTAGCTCACACTATCCTAGATTATCGTATTATCTGGGGGTTGATTCACATTGCAGCCTTATGACATGTAGAAATCCCAGTTCCTGTTCTACTTGTGACCTTTTCAAGAAAATAATTAACTAATAGAGATGTGCCAGTGGCTGTAGCAGATGATAAGAGAAATCCTCAGGTAGTCTTCACTTATCATTGGGGCTGAAAACTCAGTCACTAAGTGGAAAATCATGTGACCATGATGGACTTACAACCTTACTTCCCCTTTAAACATTCATTAAAGGGGGTGCATTCATGTGAACATCATAACAAAATTCAATATAATTGTTGTTTTAAAAAGAAGGGTATAATTGTAGTAAATCAATGGCACACGTTTTGTCATTTTTATGGCCTCCTTTTTTATACTTAACTTTCTCTCTTCTCCCCCCCCCCCACCTGATGTGCAGCAGTATGGTATCTTCCACATGATTGTGGAATGCTGTTACAGCTATAAATGCAAGAATTGCTTGTGAAGTTGTGGTTTTTTCACTATTGTAACTTTCAACTGTCTTTGCATAAGGCAGTTGGTGAGTGAAAATTACCTGTTTGGGAAAAAAAGTCCCAAACTTTCAACAGTAAATATCTACATTTGTGGAGATAGCTCTGTATAGTAATACAATAAAAAGCTGTGCTATACTTATTGTGTAATGATCTTATTTATTTAATTTATTGCATATTGATTTATTTGCAATATCTATTTTATTGTAATACACCTTTTATGCTGTAGACATGAATTCTCTTTAGTTGAAAAGATCTGATACAACACTTCTAAATACTGTACTCACTTGAACTAGGATATTTAGCTCTGCATATTTCAATAGCTTCTTCTTCCAGCATCTTGTATAGTTTTTAGTGCCACTCATTTGTCTTCTGCAGGATACATTTGCTATCCCTCTGGCACAGGACAGGTAAATTCATGTAAAATTTGTCACATGTTCTGCAATTTGGACACGTTTGTGGAAGATGTCATATTGTCACATTTCAGGCGTGGGGAAAAAAGAGAAAGTTAAGTATAAATCAGGGACCCATAAAAATGACAAAGAATGTATAATTAATTTACTAAAATTATAATCATATTTTTAAAACGGCAATTATACTGAATTTTCCTATGATATTCAACTGTAGACTTTATCTGTACATTCTTGACGGCTAGGAGGTTCATTCTGCCATCAGGGGGGAAAAAATCCTTTTCCATCAGGAGCAGTCAATTTACTTCTCAAACTCTGCCATAATTTTCTTAAATTTAGCCACTTAAAAAATCTGGTGATGATCTGCAATCTGCTGCTAGAAAAATCATGCAAACTATCATCATGCCTTGTCTACTACCATGTCTTGTCTATTACCTAGTTTATATATCTATAGCAGGCTGTCAAACTCAGGGCCTGCAGGTCGGATACATCACACGATGGCCATGCCCACACCTGGTTTAGTGAAGGGGGGAAAAGTAATGATACATCATGTGATGATGCCATGACAATGCGAGTTTGACACTCCTGATCTATAGCAACATGCTTGGTATGCACAGAGAAATCCCAAGAGTTTCTATTTAGTCTAATTAGGTTATGGCAGATCTGCTTTACAATGCTTCCTTCTCAATCTGAAAAGCAAAATAACAAGATGAAGGGGTTGGGACAAAGTCACCTTGTTATTTTGCTTTCTAGGGGAACCAAGTTGGTCTGGATCAAAGCATTGATGATATCCTTGTTTAAGTATAGTTAATTCTCTGAACTCCAGCAACAATAGCCAGCAACAATGACTCATTGTCTCCATGAGTTTATACTTCAATAGACACAAAAGTTATTTTCATTCCACAGTTCCACTACCCAGATGCATTCCAAAGCTTCTAACTCCTCATAAAACTTTACCTTTTCTCCTTTGCTAGTGTTATTGTGGTTATTTCCGCACTGTTTACCATTTTCTATAATCATCCAATGTTTTCTGCCAAAATAACCTCAATGAAGACATTTTTTTTTCACTTCCATTATGACTGGATGACTCTATAAAGATGCCTTTAAGTCATTAATAGGGAAGCAACTTCATTATTTCTTCTTCTTGTTATTTCTGTATTGCAGCTCTTTGACTCATTCTAGTTGTTGTTTGGATTCCTACAACCCAAATGTGATAAACAGGAGTGGAACTCAGCCGATTCAGACCAGTTCAGGCGACTGGGTAGTTCCGGTGAGCAGTTGGCCCCGCCCACCTGCCCCTGTCCTTTCCTGTCCTATATTTCCCTGGTTTTTAGCTCAACTGATTTCCGTGGCACAGTGGATTGCCCCGGGTCAGCTGTTTTACTCACCAGAGCTAACATAGAAGGTAAGTTTTTAAGATTAAAATGGGTGGTTTTTGAATGCTGCAAGCGGGCGCAAAATATGCATTAGGCATGTGTGCATGCTCACTGGACTGGTTGTTAAACTGGTTGCAGAGGTGGGTTCCTACCAGTTCGCACCTATTCGGTAGAACCGGTTTGCCAAATCTACCAAACCGGTTAGAAGAGGTTCCACCAGTGGACCCGGAAAGCAGGCCACACCTACAGAAGAGGTTCCAAATTTTTTTGAAACCCACCACTGGTCCTTGGATATGATTATTCTACACTATAATGCTCATATTTATAAAACTCAGTGCCTCTGTGAAAGGTAAGGATGACTACTGCGTTTGTGGTGCAATCAGAACATTGTGTGTGTTGAAATTGTTTTAACGCAAACCAAAGATGCCTTTTAAAAAACAAGTTTACATCATATTCTTATGCATGCCAGTGCTGTGTGTGAGGTAATTTAAGGTGGTTCTGACAAGTGTCGTCAGCATCTTCATATCCGGTCACATGGGCGGCAAGCCACTCCCATCCGGTCACATGGACGGCAAGCCACTCCCACAAAGGAGGCCACACCCACAGAGTAGGTTCGAACAATGTCTGAAACCCACCACTGACTGGTTGCATCCCACCACTGGTGGTAAGTCCAGTCACTTACTCAGAGGCTGCTAATACTGCACTGTGCAGGTTCATATCACAGGCCTAGCTGAATTCCCACAGGAGGGCCATCCAGTATTGAGGTAAAGGCATCAGACTAGAAACTAGGAAACTATGAGTTCTAGTCCTTCCCTATGCACAAAACTAACTGGGTGACTTTGAGCCAGTAATTCTGTTTCAGGCCTAGGAAACAGGCAATGACAACCCACTTCCAAAAAAACGTGCGAAGAAAATTTCAGGGAACTTGTCAGGAGTGAAAAATTGACTTGAAGGAACACATGTGTGCACGCATCCCTACAGACACAAATAAATACACAAAACTCTCACAAGCATAGATTGTGCGCAATTAGGGAAACTGTTAACACCTTGTCCACACCACTGCTCCCCCACAATTCTTCACAAATTGGTATGAGATCAGTAATTGTCTTCAGTTCTGCTAACTTCAAAACTCAGAGAACATTCAACTAACCAATAGGGTAATATCAGAAAAGTAATTCAATCACTGTCTCCCCATCCGGGTTATTATAAAGAATAAAGTAATGAAGAAATAACCCCCCCTGCCCAAAGGAAATAAACTAAATTGCTATTATTTGAATTAAATTCAAGTTAACTGTTTTCCTATTAACTTCCCTTCTGCTCTGATCTTGGACAGAAACAATTAATTTGCTAGACACATTTACTATTGATATATTACAATGTACAGGTAGTCCTTGACTTAGAACTACAATTCAGCCCCAAATTTCTGTAGTTAAGTGAGCCATTTGTTAAATGAATGTTGTCCCATTCATGACCTTTCTTGCCATCATTGTTAAGTGACTCACTGCAGTTGTTAAGTTAGTAACATGGCTCTTAAGTCAGTCTGGCTTCCCCATTGACTTTGCTTGTCAGAAGATTGCAAAAGGGGCCCTCGTGACTTTGGGACCTTGCAACTGTCATAAATATAAGTCAGTTGCTAAGCATCTGAATTTTGATCACATGCTGCAAGTCTTAAGGGTGAAAAACGGTCATAAATAACTTTTTTCAGTGCCACTGTAACTTCAAAAGGTCACTAAATGAACTGTTGTAACTTGAGGACTATGTACAGATCCCTATGAAAATGATCCAGATGAATGATATAGACAAACTTATGATACTACGCCACCTTCAGTCTGACCCAGTGGTGGGTTTCAAAAAATTTTGAAACCTACTCTGTGGGTGCGGCCTCCTTTGTGGAAGTGGCTTGCCGGCCATGTGACCTGGTGGGAGTGGCTTGCCGGCCATGTGTTTTCTTTCTTTCTTTATTTCTTTCTTTCTTTCTTTCTTTCTTTCTTTCTTTCTCTCTCTCTCTCTCTCTCTCTCTTTTTCCTTACTTTTGTCTCTTTGTTCCTTTTTTCTTTTTTCTTTCATTTCTCTTTCACTCTTTTTCTTTCTTTCTTTTTCTTTCTTTCTTTCTTTCTTCCTTTCTCTCTCTCTCTCTCTCTCTCTTTCTCTTTCCTTACTTTTGTCTCTTTGTTCCTTTTTTCTTTTTTCTTTCATTTCTCTCTCATACTTTTTCTTTCTTTTTTCTTTCTTTCTTTCTGCCTTTCTCTCTCTTTCTTTCTCTCTCTCTCTCTCTCTGTGTCAGTCTGTCTGTCTGTGGGGGGGGGCAGTGGTGGGTTTCAAAATTTTTTGGAACTTCTTCTGTAGGTGTGGCCTGCTTTCCGGGACCACTGGTGGAACCTCTTCTAACCGGTTCTGTAGATTTGACGAACCGGTTCTACCGAATAGGTGCGAACTGGTAGGAACCCACCTCTGGTCTGACCTAAGCGTAGTACATAAAATTATCTGCTACAATGTCCTACCTGTCAAGGTTTGCTTGTTACACTAATTAGAAAAGAAGAACAAAAAATATACAGTGAAATGTACAGTTCAGCCACAACAATACAGAGCACACAATAGATACAAACTTAAGGTAAACCGCTCCAAACTCGACTGCAGAAAATACGACTTCAGCAACAGAGTGGTCAATGCCTGGAAACCACTACCTGACTTTGTTGTTACATCCTCAAAACCTCACAGCTTCAACCTTAAACTGTCAACTGTGGACCTCACTCCATTCCTAAGAGGTCTATAAAGGGCATAGATAAGCGCACCATGCCTACCATTCCTTTCCTAATGTTCCTTTTTATTCACACCCATTTCAAGTATTCAAAATCATGTTTATACTTATATATGTTATCCAATACATGCTTGACGAAATAAATAAAATAAATAAATAAGATTATATGTTCTGTTAGGTTTGCTCGTTACACTAATTAGGAAAAAAGAACAAAAAATGTGCAGTGGGAATTATTAACCTGGTTAAGAAAAACACTGAATCTCAAAGGAGTGCTTATATAGTCAAGCTATTTATTATAATATAGCATTCAGTATTCTCATTTGGTATACTGTATATAAGATCTATATCATAATTGATCCAAGACAGCATGATTATAAAATGTATTGATAAAGTCATATCTGAGTCTCCCCCCCCCCCTCATCACTTATTACAATTATGTAACAGATACAAGACCAGGTCAAGAATAGTAAGGGTTTTAATTAATTAGTACAAATGCAAGACAATCCATTTCTCTTTCTAGATAAATAGTAAATGTTAATCCAATGAAAGCACTGGAAAGTTTCACTTCCCACCAAAACTTTCCTGGTTTTCCTCCATGATGCCTGTGGGATGAGGATAGGGGTTAAGAAGGCAGATGGTGAATGGAGTGCAAGGCCCATCTCTTGTGTACAAGTATCAATATTGCTTGCATGTTCCAAGACGTGGGGCTTGTCTGGCAATGCTCCAGTCACCATCTTGCCACTTTTGAGTCCCTCTCCTATAGATGCTAACACAAAAACATCTGGGTCCTGAAGAGCGAGTTAGAATGGCAAATAATAGCATGACATCAGTGACATGCGGTGAGCTTCATGGCCGGTGAGGCAAGTGCGAAAGCCCTGCCGAAGCCCCGCCATTGCGTCCGTCATAGAGTGGGACATGTCCCACTCTATGGCGGACATGGTGCCGGGACTTTAAAGCCCTGCCGCCGGGGCCCTGCTGCCACTTTAAAGCCCTGCTGCCGCGTCTGCCATAGAGCGGGACGTGGCGGCAGGGCCATGGCGGCAGGGCTTTAAAGTCCCGGTGTTGCATCTGCCATAGAGCGGGCCGCGTCCCACTCTATGGCGGACGCAGCGGCAGGGCCACGGCGGCAGGGCTTTAAAGTCCCAGCGTCGCATCTGCCATAGAGCGGGCCACGTCCCACTCTATGGTGGACGCAGCAGCAGGGCTCTGCCGCCGGGGCCCTGCCGCCACTTTAAATCCCTGCCGCCGTGTCTCACTCTATGGCTGACTGCACGTCCCTGCATGACATAAAAGAAAAAAAAAGTGTAGGTCAATGCCCAGTATAATAAAATCTGAAAAGAGCTGGAAGGCTAATTTTCACTATACTGTAGAAGACAACTGGATGAAAGGGACATATTGCAACTGCTGCCAAAATACAGCCAGATGTGCTCAGGATGATTTAGCCACTTGTACCGGTATAAGACAAAGAATGGGGTGACCCATGGAGATCCAAGAAAGTCATCCTGAACTGAGAACTCCACTCTCACTCCCTTTTGTACCATGCCTGTTCATGCAAGCAGCAAACCTTTGGGGTGGCTTTGTTTGGGTATGGCTGTGCTGAGTCATACAATTCATTGAACAGTACAAGATGAAAGCATGCTATAAAGTTGTGCCACTGAGGAAGTTATATAGTCTGCACAGAAATGATTTTAGTCTGAAAAATAACGCAACACACTATCATTCTAATCGGAGGGGAGGGGAAGCTGGTAGAGAATCTATATATGAAGAGATTGTATTAAAATGTTGAGTATTTGAGGGGCTGCCACAAAGAAGAGTGGGTCAAATAATTCTCCAAAGCACCATAGGGCAGGACAAGAAACAATGGTTGGAAACTAATCAAAGAGCGAAGCAACCTGGAATTAAGGAGAAACTTTCTAACAGTGAGGACAATAGCTTGCCTTCAGAAATCATGGTGCTCCATCACAGGGGTTTTTTAAGGAGAGACTAGACAGCCATTTATCTCAAATAGTATAGGTTCTCCTGCTTGAGCAGGAGGCTGTACTTGAAGACCTCCAAGGTCCCTTCCAGCTCTGTTCTATTCTAAAAACTTAACAAGCTTTCTAGAAAGGCTATAAAACTTCTGATGTGATCTTATGTTGTCAAATTATTGATAAAGTTGTAAATATATAAGATTCATTCTGTCATCAAGCATCTCACAAAGTCTGCTGTCGCCGTTTGAACATTACATGCCTATTTCTATCAAAAATTGAATGATTTAATGTTTTGAAATTTTTTAATATGTTTAAAATGATCGCGTTATATTTTATTCTTCTTGTATTTTGAATATTGGTATTGAAAGTAGACATTTGGCTAAAAGCAAATAAAATGTAAAAAGCCATCAATTTAAAATTAAAATTAATTCCATCAAACTACAGAATCCCACTCTGTAGTTTCTATTGCTCCTTACAGATAAGTTTTTCTTGATGTCCAGTCTAACTGTACATAAGAATATTATTTTCAAATAAGGTACTGAAGTACATTAGTCAATGCTATAGCTTCATCCACAAAAGGTTATTCAATGTCAAACTTGTTCAGCAGTTTTGCTCCAAACTGTACTTGATTGTCATTTTCTACCAATATATATTTATGTATCATTATGAATGTTTGCATGTCACTCTTCTTTAGTGTCATGCTTGACAGACACAAACATTATTTGCAGCTTATCCTTCTTCCTGTCATAAATTCTGGCTATATTGCTAAGCTTTGCAGGAAATTCTTAAGGTGCAACTAGTGAAAACATATTGAAAAGTATCCTTTGTTCTCTTTTAAAGAACAACAATACCAATTAAATTAGAGCTACGCTCATCAGGGCTTTACCGAAATCGAAACATATGCCATCTGCTCACTTATTCCTTAAGCTAGTTCTTCAGTTTTGCCAAGGATATTAATTTTAAATTCCCATGGGCTGAGCTGCAGCGGTGCCTGCTGTAGCATTTCTTACCTTATTATTTCTCAGTCCTTTTCCTGGATCAGCATTTTCTATGATTAATATCATTCTCTGAGAATTGTATTTTAGCACTGGAAAGAGAGAGTGAAGGAGGGAGGAGAGGGAGAGCGACAGAGAGAAAAAAAAAGAGAGCGGGGGAGAGGGAGGGAAAGAGAGAATGCCAATATGAATCTTGAAAATAATGCATCTTCAAATGATCATCTAGCTAGCTCATATGCCTCTGGCAAAGGAGAGTCCATCATCTTACAGGGCAGGCTTTTCTCCTTAGGATTCTTTTTCCTTAAAGGTTACTTGAAATTTGGTTCCTTGCAATTTCCAGACGTTCGTTTTAGCTCTGCTGTCTGAAGTAACCAAAAATAAGTCTGCTTCGTTTTTAGCTTATGGTAAGTCAGTAATTGGAGAAATTGAGTCTGCTTAATTTATTTGTTCTTTATAACAAAGCACTAATCTTTTTGCTCAAGCGTTTGCAGAAAATAAAGGTGTTTTGTCCGAGTTCAAAACAGAATGCTGCCTTCTATGAGTTCAGTTGCTATATTGTGGTGGGGCTTCAATAGGGACAAAGCAAAATGCCAATTCTAGGTTTTGGGAATCCAGAATTCAAAAGAGTTTTGGTTGTTTTGGAACAGGGATGGGTTCCGGCAGAAACTACTGCCGGTTTGTGCAGGGACGCGCTGTGCACATCCGCTTCGTGCACATGCACAGTACAACTAAAATGGCTCTGCACAGAAGCAAAAAGCAAGATGGCGGCACCTGTGGCCCCACCAGGAGAATTGATTTGGGGACGTGGCGGATCTGGGTCGCTACTGGTTCCAGCGATCCAGGTCACCAAGTTACTACCAGTTCGGCCAATAGTTTTGGACATAGGAAATAATGTGATTCAGAACAAGCCTCTCCGGATGAAAACACCAGATGCCAAACCTATTGATCACCAGGACTTTTGCTTTCCAGATCTAGTATCCCTAATCTAGCTTCCCTTGAACTCAGAGCAAACCTTTTCCTGTGCATATTTGGTATTCTAGTTGATTGTTTTATGGCAGCCTATCAGAACAAAGGTGTACAAATAAAACTATTTGGAATCAATAGTTTGCCTAAATCAACCAAAAAGCGCTTTTTGGAGGAAGTATTTTGGGGAATGGAGAAAATATTTACATTCTAAAGGTTTGGTTTTTTTTGAAAAGGGGGAATGGAAGTAACTGGGGGAATCTCCCCTTTTCTTTCCATTTTAAACTACATCTCAACATGCTACACTGAACCAAACTGATTTTTTTTTTTTAGAACATTAAACTCCAATAAAATGAGATAGTTGCTTAAGATGGAAGAAAATTAGATTCTGCCATCATCACCAAAAGAAGTTTGAGTCCAGTACTGAGTGAGCACAGATCACTTTCAACTTCCTTTCCATCTTATTTTCAGCCTTTGTCTAGTGACAAATAGTTCCACAATGGTCCATTTGCAATGCCATGTGCTCCTTAAAAACCCACTACTTTCCTGAGAAACCCTACCAAGATCCCTCATTCCCGTGGTCTAAGCCAGGGCTGTCAAACTCCTGGCCCATGGGCCAGATGCATCACATGCTGGCCACGCCCACGCCTAGTTTAGCAAAGGGGGGTGGGAAAGTCCCGATACATCACATGACACTGCTGTGGCGACGTGAGTTTGACACCCGTGGTCTAAGCCAACAGCTGTAGAGGCATGACTTCTGTCATAGGATTCATAGGAAAATTTGAGGATCACCCCCCCCTCCATCTGCAAGATATGAACAATTCCCAATTACACACAAAGCAACTTATAGTGCATGTGTGTGATCCAGAGTGTTCTGAACTGTGTCCAGAAGAAAACAGCTCCATTCTAGATCCAGTTCAGCCCCAATCAACTGGAACACACACACCAACAATTTCTTTGGCACACATATTATCTGAAAGTGGTTGTCCAACCCACATCCCATTTGCCCCAAGATGTTCTAGGCACTGTATGTTTTCTACTCCCCTAGTTTTCATTAAGTTTGAGTTTATCTCTCCAATTCACTAACATTATGCAACTTTGTAAACAGCAATTCTGAAACCAAGGGGATAGGAATGCCTCCTCCCTGGGGTTAGGGTACAATCAAATTATGCCGATAATAAATAGAACGTGACAACAGTGTCTAGTGAAGATGACTGAACTGAGAGAAAAGCAAAGGCATCGTTTTAACTAAGCTGAATGGGACATACATAAATTTACACAAATTACATAATAGTGGTAAATTTAGTAACTGTTTTGGGAGGACAAAGGCTTCAACTTCTGTGGAACGCATTCAACCTGATGGCTAAGTGCCATTTACATAATGGGATTTAATTCAGCCTATACGCAGATTGGGCTGCATTGTGAAACTCTATATGACAAAAACAACTTCAAGAATAACTTTAAGCAGAAAGGAAATGTCAGTAGAACTAATGCAAAACCGGGCCGGCCCCACTCTGCTCTTACCTCGGCACCTGCAATTAACCGATTAAAAACAGCATACTGTTAACACATTTCTTTGAATCAGATATGAGGCTGGGCCTGAATAGCTTCCACAAATCAATCTATTCTGGCCCAAATCCAGAAACCAAATGGCACCTCCCGCCATAGCACAATTGGTTGAACTTTTAATGCTGCTGTAAAAAAGGGACCACCTGCCTAATAGTTGGACTGAGCACAGCCTCTGTGTGGCTTTAGTTCAAGGGTGTCAAACTCAAGCCTTGGGGGGCAGATCTAGCCCATGGGGTACTTAGATCTGGCTTGTGTGGCTGCCCTGAAAACAGCAAAGAACTGGTCCAAGGTGCCTCTGCCAATGAAAATGGAGCTTGGGAGGGCCGTGCTCAGCCCGCCCAGGCTTCATTTTCAGCCACGACGGCCTCCTGCATCCCGCTGCCAGCAAAAACGGAGCCAGAGAGGCCACTCGTGACCTCCCCCGACTCTGTTTTCGCTGGCAGAGGGCTGCAGGAGACCATTGCGGCTGAAAACGGAACCTTGACAAGTGACATCGAGGTGCCACACCCACCCTGGGCACCCCCCTTTCACCCCCACTCAAATACAACCCTGTTGTGGCCTTCAATGAAATCGAGTTTGACACCCCTGCCTTAGCCTCCGTTCTGTAGGTCACACACTCTCTCCTCCCCCGAATAACTTCCAAGATTTCCATTGCATGCAGTCCAGGGTGTTTAGACTCCCTGGCAAAATGCTCCATTAGTAGCTGGTAGTACATTTCTCCATGAGTCATCACCTGTGTCAGCCTATTTTAGACCCTCCATTTGTTGCTAAGATATATTAAGACACTCTTTTTGAATGAATTAGAAAAGCAAAACAAAATCATTAGCAATGTGCGTACAGAAAATCCTTAAAGTGGCCCTGTCAGCCTTAATGATGGGAGGAGGGTTGTTTTGTTTTATGTGGGGTTTTTTTTTCAGGGGAAAGCATAGCAAAAGTTCTTCTCCCCTCTGGGCAGTTGCGGAAATGCTATTAGAGAAACTTTCTGTCCCCACTTATCTGATAAAACTGTCAGCTCATTGGCAGCCAATTTGTAAAACAGCCGCCTTTTCATCTCTACTTCAGAGGGGCTTGGCTCTCATTGGCTGTCACTGAAATTAAGCTTCAGATGGCATTGATCAAGCAAATTAACAATACAGATGGGATCTTCTCAGGGAAGATCTGTAATAGGGTATCACTTAATGGGGATGATTTACTAGTGTAGTTCTAATCCCAGAGAGCCCTTATGTTCCAGAAACACTCAAGGCATGTAGAAAATGCTTTGGCACTGCCATTCATTCGAACAATGCAATGAATTATTCAGCACTCTTAAATATCTTTTTATTATTTTAGACAGCAGTCCAGGACCAAAAAAAAAAATTCCAACTTCATCTGTAAAGAATGAACATTGATAATGAAATAACAATAAAGATAAAGGTTTCCTCTGTCCAGTCATGTCTGACTCTGGGGAGCTGTGCTCATCTCAGTTTCTTAGTTGAGGGAACCAGTATTGTCTGAAGACAATTTCCATAGCCAGGTGGCCAGTATGACTATATGCCAAAGGCTCACAGAATGCTGTTATCTTCCCACAGAAGTAGTACCTATTTATCTACTCACATTTGCATGCTTTTGGTGCATGCTAGGTAGGCAGGATCTGGGGCTAGTAATGGGAGCTCACTCCATCACATAGTGCTCGGGTCTTGAACCTGGGCTGTCAGCTAACTAGCTCAACCATCTTTAACATCTGAGCTATTATACCACCAAAATAAATATACAGTTAATATAAATATTGTGTCGCTTGAACTCTAACCCTTTGTTTACTGAAACAGGTAATTTTTTGCTTCAATCAGATACAATGGAATGTGTCATTGAGGGGAACTCTACAACCCTTAGGTTTAAGAAATAAATGGATACTTATTTATAAAGATAAAGGTAAGGTAAAAATGAATTCTTAAATAGAATTCTTTATTGACCAAGTGTGATTGGACACAGAAGGAATTTGTCTCCTTCAGTAAAGAATTCACTAAATATACAGGTTGCTGGAACTGTACTTTTATTTTATTTTATATTGCTTTCAGGTCAGTCTTATGTCCTAGTAACTGCATAAAATATCCATGCAATTTTCTAGGCATTTTTGAAAGTAGTTTGCCATTGTTGTCTTCTTAGTGTTGAGACAAAGTGATTGGTCCAAAGTTGGCAGGTCAACTAGTTGGCAGGTCATCACAACACTCCCCACTTAACCACCAGATCAAATCATACCAACTTCTTATATCTAATCTTCTACAAACGGTTCTTTAAATATGTTCAACTATAACTCCTATTATCTTATGCCATTCTTAGTAACCATCTCCAAATCTATAATTTATAGACATCTGTCATTCTCTAAGTGTTTCTAATGTTCAGTTTTCACAACTCTATATTATTAGCAGCGAGACTATTGCTTTCACTCTTCTGATTTTATTTGTCATTCAAATGCCCTACCTTTGTCTCTAGAATTGTCTGAGCCTTTTAATAGTTTCTGCCCTAGGATTAATCTTCTCCTTATTCTGCAATATGCAGCTCATCTTTATCTATTCTTGATCCCAAGAAAATAACTGTATCTGCTGCCTTCACTTCTTCACTTTCAATTGTCAGTTCACAAAACATAGAGATTGACATCATTTTTTTATCAACTTAATATGTTAATGTTAACCTGGATTTTTCACTTTCCATTTTTTTTCACTTGCATAATGAACTTTGCTTTCAGCTAGCAAGGTAGTATCATCTACATATTGAAAATTGTTAGTGTGTTGACCTCTTATATGAGTCCCACTGTCATTCCTTCCAATCCTGTCATAGTTCATATTGTTATAATATAATTGCTGAACAGACATGCAGTCCATATGCATCTTAGTTTTCTTCCTATTCTGTACCACTCTATTGCTCCAAACTCTGTTTTCAAAGTAGTGTTTGTTCCAGTGTGAAAATGCCTTTCAGATGTCTTTATGGTTAATCTCATTTGTCTTTATTACAGCTCATCTGTTATTACTTCTGAGTGTTTCTATCATTCTTGTGAGTTCTTTTGTCTTCTTAAAAACAGTTTTGGTTTTTCAGAGGTTGTGATCGTGGTTGCACTGGATTAAATTCTTGATTGAGGTGTCTTTTTCCTTTCTGCCTGATATTGAAAGCCTGTGTTCACTGTCCTTCTTGCTGCTGAAATCTTTTCAAAGCCAGTGCTAACATCAAATCTATTCCTTACATCAGTTATGGCTAGCCTTTTTGGTGCCAAGTGCCCAAAGCAAGCACATGCACACAACCCTAAGATGCAATATGAAGGCCCCAGTGCATGCGCCCTACCCCCCTCACCCATTTTTGCCTTCCAGGTTGGTGCAGGCTTTTCAGGGGGAAAAGGAGCAGGGTGGGGGCTTGGACAGCACACCATTTTGGCTTCCAGGTTGGTGCAGAATGCCTTTCAGGCCAAAAATGGGGTGCAGGTAGGAGCGGTGCATGGGTGTGGGATGCTTGCATTGCATTTTTGGGGTTTGTATGCATGGCAGAGACCAAAACACCAGCTGGCCGGCAGGAGGCACACACGCATGTGTAGTGGAGCTGGGCTGGGGTGACGGTTGGCATGCCCGCAGAGAGGGCTCTGCATGCCACCTGTGGCACGCATGCTTTACATCACAGCCTTACATCAATCTTATATTTTGGCTGTAAGTTCCCAAGATCAACATTTCCTTCCTTCAACTTGATAAGCTAAACTTGTATATTTAATGCCAGTACTGGTAATCCTTGACTTACAACAGTTCATTTAGTGACCATTCAGTTACAACATCCCTGAAAAATGTGACTTGTGACTGTTTTTTATACTTGCGACCTTTGCGTTATCCCCCTAGTCACATGATCAAAATTCAGATGCTTGGCATCTGACTCATATTTATGATGGCCACAGTGTCCTGGGGTCGTGTGATCCCCTCTTGTGACCTTCTGACCAGCACAATCAATGGGGAAGCCAGATTCACTTAACAACCGTGTTACTAATGTAACAACTGTCAGGCCTGCAGCGGTTCCTTTAAGAATCTTTGGCCTGCCACACTCTCATTGGGGGGGGGGGAGAGAGAGCAAGGGGTAGAAAGTATTGTTTTCAAAATAAAAAATTCCTTTCTAGAAGCTCAAGGTCATCTTTTGTCTCTGCACCTTTACACCTGACTGGAAGCAGCTGGGTGTGGATGCCAGCATGGAAGAAGAAGATTGGACCATGTGATGGATTGTGGGTGTGGGGACAAGATCATGAACTTTTAACTGGGTGGAATTCTGATGTAATTTCCAGAATTGGAATTTACACAGATGTGCTAAGATGTCTGCTTTATTAAATTGGAACTTTAAGGATAGTTTTGCCTTGGTTGATTTAATTATACATGATACTTGGAATGCTGACAACAACTGCAGTGATTCGGATAACAATAAAGGTCATAAAATGGGGCAAAATTCACTTAACAAATGTCTTACTTAACAGAAATTTTGGGCTCAATTGTGGTCATAAGTTGAGGACTACCTTGTTCCAGTTTGCCAAGAATCTGAATTTGGATAACGTGACCATGTGAATGCCACACCAGTCATAAAATTGTCAAGTCGCTTTTTTCAGCGCCATTGTAACTTCAAATGGTCACTAAATGAATGGTCATAAGTTGAGGTCTGCTCTACATTCCACACTACAAGACAGTGTATCCAACTCCAGTTGTTTATAATGATATTGTGACCGATAATACTAATTATTATCTGTTGCTGTTGAAATATTCAACAAAAGCAAAAGGCATATGATTTCCTACCCAACTTCCACTCAACGTGTATCCCTTAATGGAACTGCATCTATATAGATGGAAGAATGTAGTGAGGTGTCCCAAGGCTCTGTCTTAGATCCAGTATGCTTCAATATCTTTATCAATGGTTTAGATCAGGGGTGTCAAACTCAAGGCCCAGGGGCCAGATCTGGTCCATGGGGTGCTTAGATCTGACCCTCAGGGCCACCCTTGAAACAGCCCATTTTCTCTGGCAGAATTCTTGGGCCACCACAGGTACCCCTGACACATGACGTATAGCTGGCCACCCCCACCCTGCCTCCCGAGGTCAAACACAACGCTGATGTGGCTCTCAATGAAATCGAGATTGACACCCCTGATTTAGATGAAGGGATAGAAGGTGACCTCATCAACTTTGCAGACAACATCAAGCTGGCAAGAATAGTCAACACTCCAGAAGATAGCTTCAAGATACAGAAGCTTCTCAACAGACTTGAACACTGGGCCCTATCTAACAAAATTAAATTCAATGGTGAGAAAAGTGAGGTTCTACATTTAGGCAGGAAAAACCAAATGCACAGTTACAGACTAAGTGGCACCTGGCTCATAGTAGTAACTGCAGAATGGATGAAGTCCTAGTGGACAATGACTTAAATATGAGCCAGCAGTGTGCTGCACCTGTCAGAAAAGCCAACAGAGTCCTCGGCTACATTAACAGAAAGATAGAATCAAGATCACATGAAGTCTTAGTACCACTTTTTAGTGCCTTGGTGAGACCAGACTTTGAATATTGCATCCAGTTTTGGCTGCCACAATATTTAAAAGAAGTGGAGACCGTAGAAAGAGTGCAGAGAAGAACAACAAAGATGATTAGGGGACTGGAGGCTAAAACATATGAAGAACAGTTGCAGGAATTGGGTATGTCTAGTTTAATAAAAAGAAGGACATGATAATAGTGTTCCAATATCTAAGGGCCCCCACAAAGAAAAGGGGGTCAACCTATTCTCCAAAGCACCTGAAGACAGGACAAGAAGCAATGGATGAAAATGAATCAAAGAGAGAACCAACCTAGAATTAAAGAGAGATTTCCTGGCAGTTAGAACAATTAATCAGTGGAACAACTTGCCTTGATAAATGAACAACAATGAACAATGAAAGTTTTCAAAAAGAGGTTGGACAACCATTTCTCTGAAATAATATAAGGTTTCCTACATGAGCAGGGGGTTGGACTAGAAGACCTCCAAGGCAGGGGTGAAATTCAGCAGATTCTGACCAGTTCTGGAGAACCGATAGTGGAAATTTTGAGTAGTTTAGAGCAGTGGTCCCCAACCTTTTTATCGCCGCGGACCAGTCAGACGAGCCTCCCTCGGCCTTCCGGACCGGCGGGTGGGAAGGCGGCCATCCTGGCCGCCCGTTCCGCAGGGCGGGGGGGGGGGCTTCCTTCACACCAAGGCCGACAGCCCACGAGGCCGCCCCGCCTCCTCCTCCTTGGCCGTCGGGGGAAGGGAGGGGGAACCGACCCCGCGATCCGCTCGCTCGGGCAGCCCTTTTTCCTCACTGCAGTTTGGCGGGGGAAAAAGATGGCCCTGTGTCCTACTTCGGGCGGGCGGGCGGCTGGCGCGGCGGAGGCCGGCTGCTTCCGAGGGGGTGGGCCTCCGCGCCGCGCTCCATGAAGGGAAGAGGGGGAGAAGGCGGGCTGCGGCCGAAGGGCCCCCGAGAGCCCCGCCGGCCTGACACACAAAAAGCGCTGCGGCGGAGGGGAGGGGCGGGAGGCAGGTGACACTCCAGGAGGGGGGGCAGAGCTGCGCCGCGAGTCTTACGTAAAGCCCCCCCTCCCCGCCTCGGCGGAGGAAAACATCTCCCACCTGGGTGGGGCTGCGTGCGAAGCGCCTCTCGGAACGGCAAAGCTCCCCAAGTTCCCCCGAAACGGCCGCGCTGCGCCCCTCCCCCCCGCAACCTTAGTTTCTCCTTGGGAGGAAAATGCAGCGCCGCCGCCCCCTCCTGCCCCCCCTTGTCATTCCACGGGGCAGGCGGGCCGGGTGAGTCCACGGACAAAGTTTCGTCTCCCAGGCAGCCTCTGCCAGCAGCATCCCAAGTTCGGGCCGAGGCCGAGGCCGCCGCCACCGCCCCTTCCCTCACGGGGCGAGCAGAGCAAGAGGGCGGGGGGGGAGATCGGGCCTCCCCTCGCCCCCCCAGCCCCGCACATCTGGGGCGGCGGGGGGGGCAGAGAAAGGGCGCGTTCATGAGGACTACAAAGTTGCAAATATGGCCCCCGGCCGCTGCAGCGATCATGGCCCCCGGCCGCTGCGCGGCCCGGTGCCAGGTACTCCACGGCCCGGCACCGGTCCGCGGACCGGGGGTTGGGGACCACTGGTTTAGAGAACCGGCAAATACCACCTCTGGCTGGCCCAGAGTGGAGAGGGAATGGAGATTTTTGCAGTATCCTTCCCCTACCATGCCCATCAAGCCACGCCCATAGAACCGGTAGTATAAAAATTTGAATTTCACCACTGCTCCAACGTCTCTTCCAATTCTATTATACTGTTATTTAGTTATTCTGTTATTCATTTAGGTTTTTGCAATGCAGACAAATTAACATACTTATTCAAATTATGAATGAACTTTCCACACCCTAAGATGGTCACACATACACATTAGATAACCATATTTCAAAACAGTTGTGAAACTAGTCACAAAGTCCAATTTGTGTACTTCGGGAGATAATCCAAACTCATCTAACATCCTTCTGATTCAGCAATCTAGCTGCATTCCCACGCCACAGTTCCCTGTGCCTTCTATAGTTATAAAGGCTTTTTCCTGGCATCTCTCCATCTCACTACTTCTTTCAAGAATGTAGGCAAAAGCCCCCACAGCCAGTGAAGATGACATAACCAGGCAGCTTTTATAAAACAAGTTAAGTAGAAGAATCTATTCCCTCCTCCCTTTCTTTTCCTCTTGTTCATCCCCAAAATGTTTGTGACAGACTTTTTCCTTTTATGGTGCTATTGTATTATGATGTTGACCCCACCAGTATCAAGCCACCATCAAAGCAGCAATTGTTTTGTATTTTATCTCTAGAAAGCTGGCACAAGCTGATGCAGTTTAGTAAGAAAGATCACCTGCTGTTTAATGAGAAGGTACGTCACTTCATTATTCTTTGACTGGGAAGATACACCCCTTGTTCTGCTTGGATCTTCTGCTGTAGGGCCCCTTTTAACCTGTGCCAGCTGCTACAAGTGCCTTTGCCGTACTGGCAGATTTTAATAACTAAAGCAGCTTTAGACATTTGCCGTGCCTGTTAACCACCCATGAGGTCGCAACAAAGATACCGGCACCACAACTGTCAAGCAACACAAACATATTTTCCTGAAGACTCCTTTGAGACTCAACCTTTTTTTATGCCTGATTTTAAAAGATGACCTTGAGACGGAATGAGTTCCCGGTGACGGTGTTTTAGTTTCTGTAAATCTTACAGACTCTAGCCTGCACCCTTCCCTGGAGATGTTAATTCAAACTATTTCTCTGACTTGAGAAGCAATGCATGAAGAATGGAGTATTTGCACAGAATTAATATGAAACATGAAAGTTCCTGTCCTATACTTGTCTATGGGTAAAATTCAGCAGGCAGGGATAGAAAGTTTACAGTACATTTCCAGTCCTCTCTCCATATCCCAGTCTACTCCCGATGTACGCACTGCAATTTAAAGCATAATTTCAAGTAAGTAAATTTTCATCCCCCCCCCATAAGAGTAAATTGGAAGAGGCTATTCAATGGCAAGGAATGCCACTGAATTAAAGTGGTATTCATATACTTTTGTGCGACATATAATAGCTGTTTTGATCTTCTCCACCTCTGTCACTCAGTGGCAACATTTGAGTTGATAGGATTAGGACAAGTTGTGCAGTTCACACAAGGGGTGGGTTCTGGCCAGTGCTACTGCCAGTTCACTCTTTGCACTTTGCATGCATGCACAGTTCAATAGAAATTGTTCTGTGCATGCGCAGAACTAAAAAAATAAAAGATGGTGATGGTGACAGCAGCAACCGGGGAACCGGTTCGGAGGCGTGTCCAGCCTGGGTTGCTGCCAGTTCTGTGACCCAGACCAGCATGCCATTACTGGTTCGTCCGGTAGGAACCCACCTCGGGTTCACACTGTTAAGTCCTCCCCTAAGGGGGAGACCAACCAGAGAATTCATAAGAACAGTTGAGGGAATACCATTTGCTACTCTCCACTATCAGTTATCCAAGATGACCAACTTATGCTTTGTTAATGGTGGAGTCATGCAGCTCTGCATGCTCTTTTTAATTATTTTTTAGGATGATGAATACTTAGGGTACTAGTGAGTCATAAACCAGTTTCTCTGTAGTAAAAGAATTTGTTTCCATGGTAACAGCTAATGTTTCCAGAGGAATTTTCCACAAGACAATCTCTCCTGAACAAAACAAAAAAAATGCACGCATACACAACATATTTTTAAACAGGTGCAAAATACTGCACCCACACCATACCGCTGTTAAATAATCCATCATTCCAATGCCCACCTATACAAATGCAGGTTCGTATTCCCCGGGGACATAAACAGAGCACATGGGTAACATTTTGTACCTTCTAAATATATAAAAACTATACCTTGATTAAATACTTCGAGGGTTTTTCAAGAAAGCCTCAACCATGCTGGGTTTCTTCAAAGCAACATCCGAAATTCCGCAACTAGTTTAACCATTCTTGACACTTTTAGTAATTGAAGTGCTCATATCAGAAGGAGAACCAGGATGGGAGATCAGTTCCAAGAAAGTTCACGGCAATTAACTTGGCAGACAAAACCCATAAGAATTCAGAATTGATGATTAAGCCACCAAAATAGCTTAGAAAGACAGCATAATGCCCAGTGCTCAGTCAGTAGTTCTTGAGTTAATTTCTGCGACATTGGTGGCTAGATGCTGAACTGTTGCATAAGGATGTTGCAACCACAGATAACTCGATGCATAATATCTATTTTTAATCATCTTTTTGAGCCATTTGAGAAAATAAAGCATCTTTTTAAAGAGTTACATTTTCCAACAATAGGTACAATCATACTACAATATACTTTTTGGCTCTTTCCAGCTAATTAGGTTTGCCAAAAGTCTGGAGAGAATGGATTGAGTCATTCTGAAATTTTCAAGACCATCTAGGGGGCTTTTAAAAAATGATCAACCAACTAATTTTGGAAGCCTCCAAGTAAATTCTGGCTCTTGTATATTCATAAGAGCGTGCTATTGCATTTATAAGCATGGATCTAGCTAAAATCAGAGCAACCTCAGATTTAATGTTGAATAGTGCAGTATTATACAGCTCAGGCACAACTACTATATTACCAAATAGAAAATGTGATTCAGGATTTGGAATTTTAAATGTATCTTAGCTGAATACTTTTCTTCAAAAAATGAATTATTGTCAGAGCATATCAGTATGTTCCTACTGAAGCCAAGCTCACCCGCTTGTTTCCTTCCTTTTCCTTCTTGCTCTTAAATTCTCAGCCGCCCATTCTACATATTTGAAGAAATGGCAGGAATAAGGAGAAGGAGCAGCAATTACCACTGGTTTATCTCTGGTAGATATGAATGATGGACACTGAAGGAAGCAAAGAAATTGATTAAGAAGCATAAAGCTGGAATTACCAACAACCAACAACAAAAAATAGCATATAAAACAAGTGGCACCATGCTTGGTCCCACATTAGCTTCATTGAAATAACCTCTTCTCTAAGAGGAAACTGGGCCTATTTCACTCGCCCACCCCAGCACACTAATGGACTCTGTTGAGTCTCATGCTGCTGACATTGGTAGCAAAAACCCAATATCATCCAGCGCAGAGGTGGGCTGCTAGGGGTTCGCAAAGATTCAGGAGAACCTCTAGCTAAGATTCTGTGCAGTTCAGAGAACCCTGAAATCCCATTCCTGGCTTTCCCCCTACCCACCCTGCCCCTCCCTTCCCAAGAGTCCCCACACGGTCTGTTTTGGATGCAGGTAAGTGCATGGCACGTGCGGAGCTTGGGCAGGGCAAAAAAATGGACCTACCAGAAGTTCAGGAAGGGCAGAAATGGGCCCGTTTCTGGACTTCAGAGGGCCTCCGGAACCTGGGGAGGCTGTTTTCGCCCTCCTGGAGGCTCGAAGAAAACCACTTGAGCCCAGGGAGAGCAAAGGTCCTACCCTGCTGTGGTGCAGGAGTCTGACTAGGCCACACCTACCATGGCCAGGCCTACCCAGCAACCAGGCGGAGAACCCCTTGCTAAAAATTTTGAAGCCCACCCCTGCATCCAGAGCTCTGGACAGGATCATGCCTATGTGGCCTCTCTTGACCTATTGCTCCTGACTCTCCCTGTGGTTTATGGAGGATTGCAGGTTCTGAAAAGGGAGATCCTAGAGCACTGTTGTAGTAAAGAATGACTGTGCCTGGACATGACTTAGAGCTGCTAAAAAAAATATCACTTAATCCCACCTGCCTGGACAATTCCTGCCCAGTTTCCCATCTTTCTTTTTAAGGAAGATGGTTGCTTGGCAGCTTCAGAGGATCCTGGATGAAATGGATTATCTAGGCCCCCTTTCAGTCTGGACTGAGCTATGGAATTGATTGCAGTTATTGATGATCTCTGGTGAGAGCAGGATAGGAGTATTTCATCACTTGCTCTCCTCCATAGATATCTATGATTGCAGCCTTGCTCCATGCATGCCTAACACTTTATATCACATTTTGAATGACTTGCTATCACCACCCAATCCTATGCTGAAATTTTCAGAGCTTTTCCAAGTAGCAACAGAGATTGTATTGCATTTAGTTCATTTCATGATTGCTATTGAAGTCTAAACCTGCCATCATTGGGCCCAACGTTTGGGAAGCCAGGCTCTGCCTGTCACAAGCCAGGACAAAGGGTGAGTGATGGGGGAGTAACACCTCCTTAAAAATCTTGGTCCAGCTGGCCCAGCTGGTAGCACCTCGTAAGGACCCCTTTCCAGGGTTACAGGAGAAGACAGTCAACGGTTTTGAAGGCGGAAGAGGGCCCTATGCACCAAGGGCAAATAAAGTGGCAGAACCATCTTCTAGGAGAAGGGAAACTCTGATTACAAACCTCCACTGCCATGTGGCTATATCCACTCCTGGAAAAGGCTTCAGGAGTCAACCTTGAGGCAAAATCCAGAGCCGGAGTCCCGGAAGCAGTTAGTGACTGTGTACAACCAAGTTCTGGTAACTTCTGCGATTCAGCTGGAACCAATCGTATCGGCTCTGCCGTTCCATCGGAGTATTTCAGCGACGTGGAGATGGGGGGGAATCTGCTGCTTGAGTAACAGTCTATCCTCCATATTAAGCTACCCAGGCTTCGTACTGGAGAGGACACTCCAGCTTTACCTTTTTCCAGAGCACGATACCGTAGTCTTTTGAGACTGAAGGATGCCAATGAATGAATTGAAGTCTATACTTCTCAGGAAATATAGAGATTTGGCTTACGGAGAAAAAAACCCCAAAGTATGGCACTGCTTCATTTTCTACTAATGTATACGAACACATTTGTTTTTTTTCAAATGGCCAACATTTTGTAGGTATCTGTTGTAGCCTGGAAAACAAATGTTGTGGAACATCTCAAGTGTGGTTAGATTAGAAGTTCAGTTGTGGATGACTCTCTGGAGCACCTTTAGAGCTCCATGCTGGTTAATCTACATACAGAATTAGAATTGTATAACCACTAACGCATGCTGGAAGAGTTCAGTGCACAGTTTTCCTAGATAGTTTTGGAAATTCAAGTAACTTATTTACTTATGTGGGAACAACAGAGCTGTCAGGTAATGTTAGATTCTGGATATATCATATTTTTGTAGTATAAGACACACCTTTTTCCCACAAAAAAAGAGGCTGAAAATCTGGGTGTGTCTTATACACTGAATGCAGCATTTTTTGCCGCCCGAAACCCCGCCCCCTTCACCAAAATGGCTGTGCATAGCCTTTAGGAGGCTTTCAGAGTGCTCCTGGGGGCTGTGGAGGACAGGTATGAGTGTAAAACAGGCCATTTTTTCCTTACTTTTGTCACCCCAGCCACCAGGAGCACTCTACAAGCCTCCTAAAGGCTATGCATGCCCCTTTTTTGATAAAAAGGGGCCAATTTTGTGAAAAACAGGCCATTTTTTTGCCCCCCACCCCACCTCCCAGGAGCACTCTACAAGCCTCCTAAAGGCTATTCATGCCCTTTTTTAAAAAAAGGGGGGGCGTTTTTGTGAAAAACTGGCCATTTTGGGGAGGTCTGCAGAGTGCAAAAACTTTTTTTAAAATTTGCCTCTTCAAAATCTTGGTGGGTCTTATACTCCGGTGCATCTTATACTCTGAAAAATATGGTAGTCGTCCCGTTGAGGCTTTCCTCTTGGAATAGCAGTATGTCTTATTCCACTCACTTCAAGGTTGCTAAATTAACCCATCTACTGCTATCTAAGAGATCTATAAGAATTCTCTCAAACTTTACCTTAAAAACCACCCAACACATTAAATACTAACCTGATTTTACAAATGTCAGATGCCATGGATTAAACTCCAATCCATGTCAGCATTCATTCAGGTTTTTTAGTTGTGTCCATCATATTTCCAATTTTTTAAAAGAAAATACTGTTAAAAAGTATGTCAAATATGTAAAACAGTTACATACAATTGTTGCATGTAACAAACATATTTTGTACACATCTTTTCCTAAGATATATGTATTTGTATGCAACCACCACCAATATATATATTTCCTATGTAACCAGCCCAAATATACCTATTGGTGCATGCATACATACATACATACATACCAGAGGTGGGTTGCTCTTGTTTTGGCCCAGATCGGGTGAACCGGTAGTAATGGTGGCGGGAGGCTCTGCCTACCTGGACGTATGCACAGAACCATTGCACGGGCGTGCCCGAACCGGTAATAAAAAAATTGGCAACCCACACTGATACCTATGTATGTATGTACTTACATAAATACACTCTCCTGTTTATTTACATTACCAAGAAATATTTAAATATGGATACTCACATCTCTGTGAACTATGTGCTATTGTACTTAGGAGATTTTCAATCAGGCCCATCTTAATTTATGCAGGCGGGAAATGTTTATTTGTGTGCAACGTTTCTCTTTTGTTCATTTCCCCCATATTTGGCAGCCAGGCCTTGAGAAGAAAAATCACAGTATTCTACAGAATTTTTTTTTAGTTAGCATGTTGAAATAAATCACATCTTCTGTATCACTGTCCACTAATAGAATTTTGTCACCAAATATAAATCATGAATGAAAATCAACAACCAGCAAGCAAAAGGCTATTGAGGCTTTTCACAATGTTGTCAAAATTCCAACATTCAACCCTGTTAAATAAAAGATTAGAAGAATCCTTTTTCATTTCCCAACTTCTGCCTTCTCTTATGCATGCAATTGCTGCATCTCTGGAATTTGCATTCTTTTGAGCCTTTTAATAGCCAATACGTTTATGTTTCCTTTACATATAGATTGATGCTTTATTTTTAAAAAGGAAAATATAAGTTGTCCTTGACTTACAATCATTCATTTAGTGACGGTTCAAAATTACAACTGCATCGAAAAAAGTGACATGACCATTTTTCACACTTACAACCATCTGCAGCATCTTGTAAGTCATGTGATAAAATTTGGACTCTTGGCAATTAGCACGTATTTATGACGGTTGCAGTGTCCTGGGGTCATGTGATCATCTTTTGTGACCTGACAAGTAAAGTCATTGGGGAAAACCGGATTCACTTAACAATCACGTTACTAACATAACAACTGTAATGATTCACTTAACTGTGGCAAGAAGGGTTGTAAAATGAGGCAAAACTCAACTGTCTTGCTTAACAACAGAAATTCTGGACTCAATTGTGGTTGCAAATCGAAGACTACCTGTAAGTTTAAAAAAATGATTTGAAAAGAACCATTCTGTCTCCAAAGTGTTCTAGCTCAAAAAATAGTACTCCAGAATGGGTTACAGATTCCTCTGAGCAGGACTGCATTTACCAGGATACAATGAGCATGGGGAGTGGGGAAAGGTTTTGCCAATTCTTGCCCCATTCCTGCAAGGCTGGAGATCTATCTACCCCAGGTATTTCCAACTTTGGCAACTTTAAAATTTGTGGACTTCAACTTCCAGATTTCCTCAAGCAGCATGGGAGTTAACATACACAGCAGAGGTGATATTCAGCAGGTTATGGAGAACAGGTAGCAGAAATTTTGAGTAGTTCAGAGAACCGGTAAATACCATCTCTGACTGGCCCCGCCACCATCTATTCTCTGCCTCCCGAGTCCCAGTTGATTGGGAGAAAATGGGGAGTTTTCAGTAACCTTCCCCTGGAGTAGGGAGGGAATGGAGATTTTACAGTATCCTTCCCCTGCCACGCCCACCAAGCCATGCCATGCCCACCAAGCCACACCCACAGAACCAGTGGTAAAAAAATTTGAATTCCACCACTGATCCACAGGTCTTGAAATTGCCAGGTCTTAAACTTGATCTACCTCCTTTTCAGTCGGCGAAGGTCTCTGCTGTCCGAATCTCTTTTGTTTTCAGAAGAAATGCCTCTGATCTTGATGCTGTGACTGAGATAAACGATACTTTTTCTTTGCTTGCATTATTTGATTTATAGAAAGTCTTGTTATTTTGTTCTAGGTGTCTGCTATGGACTGTAAAAGGAAAATTAGGACTCAATAGCTTACACTTTAAGAAAATAAATAGTGTAAGGGGAGAAAATAACAGTGCAAGGATTGATGTCCTCTGAACTTAAGCATCCAAAATGTTTAAACCCTTTTCATCCTTGTTTCAGACCATTGTGAGCCCCAAATGTCTTAGCATTAACTGAAGCTGCTCATTTGATAAAACAGGTACGTCCAGTAATGGATTCCTACCGGCGTTCCTACCAGTTTGCTGTGCACACTTGAAAGAAAACAGCTGAGGAGTGGTAATTCAATGTGCTGTCCCTGATCAGCTGGGCTTCAGAAGCTAAAATAAAGGTAGGTATAACCCAGGGGCAGGTGGACTGGCCCACTTTCAAAGCAACAGAGAACTGGTTCGCTCTCTGACGGCAGAGCTAACAGTTCGGGAGAACCAGTGTGAACCGGTAGAAACCAGTGGTGGGATACGACCAGTACCCCTCCGGCATGGGCGTACCAGTGCCTGCTGGGAGCACCAGGTACATTCTGGTATGGTGCTCCAGAGGGCCCACCTGCCCGCCCACCCTCCTTACCTCTATTTGAGCTGACTAGGGCATTTGCGCATGCGCAGGGGGCATACAGTACCCATGCGACACTCCGCTGAGCAGCTGGAGCGTCACGGGTGGTGGGATGTATGCGCATGTTGGATACCCAGCCCCGTTGCAGCGTACCAGCTGCAATGGGAGCCAGAACCCACCACTGGTAGAAACCACCACCCTTCCTCTTGCAATAAAATTATCTGGACCATACTATTTAAAAATCTTTCAAATATGTTTTAACACTTAATATTTACCCAGGTCTTTCAAGCCTTGTATAAGTTTGGGCCTTCTTCCAGAAGAAGCAATGCATTTAAGACATGGAGCTTTCTAGTTATGAATTAAAACAAACAGGCCTATCTTCCATTTCCCTCAGTCAATTGTAGTGCTATAAAAGGAAAGACTACAATGAGGTTCTCATTTGGAGAGTTTTACAGCCACTTGGCCCAAGCTGTTCAAAGGCAACTACGATTGTGCAAACAGTTCCCCACCCCACCCCTTCAGTGGACAAGCGCTTGGCTCTTAGGGGAAGAAGCAAAGCAATTGCACCTGAGCAAATTAATTGCTCACACCTCAGTGTGATAGCTGCCAAAATACACTTTCTGAAAATTCCTTTGACATTTTGGCAATTGAAAAAACACACACACACACAGCACGGAAGCAGCACTCAAGCTGATGTGACAACACTCAGCCTATCCAAAGCGATATCTGAGAAAGAGAGAAAGCAATATTTGACAAAGAGAGCCAGTTTGGTCTAGGGGTTAAAGCTAGAAAGCAAGAGATTGTGAGCTCCAGTCTTGTCTTAACCATGAAAGCCAGGAAGGGTATCAAGGGCCAGTCACTTTCTCTCAGCCCAACTCACTTCACGGGGTTGTTGTTGTTGTTAAAATAGGAGGAAGAAAGTGTGTTGGATTTGTTTGCCGCCTTGAGTTATTTGTGAAAATAATAAAGGTCATAATAAATAAATAAATGGATAAATATGTGGCATATCTAGTCTGATGAAAAGAAGGACTAGGGGAGACATGATAGCAGTGTTCCAATGTCTCAGGGATTGCCACAAAGAAGAGGGAGTCAAACTATTCTCCAACGCACCTGAGGGTAGAACAAGAAGCAAAAGGTGGAAACTAATCAAGGAGAGAAGCAACCTAAAACTAAGGAGAAATTTCCTGACAGTTAGAACAATTAATCAGTGGAACAATTTGCCTCCAGAAGTTGTGAATGCCCCAATGTCTTTAAGAAGATGTTGGATAACCATTTGTCTGAAGTGGTGTAGGGTTTCCTCTCTAGGCAGGGAGTTTGACTAGAAGACCTCCAAGGTCCCTTCCAACTCTGCTATTGTATTGTATTGTAATAAAGATAAAGGTTTCCCCTGTCCAGTCAGGTCCAACTCAAGGGAGCTGTGCTTATCTCAGTTTCTTAGTTGAGAGAACCAACCAAAGTCCCTTCTCTTCTTTTCTCTTCTCTGAAATTTGTGTCAAAAGAAGAGACAAAATTGCTAGAAAATTCCTCCACTACCACTCTCCGCTTCTTTCCTTTTACACACAGCCATACACACATGCCTGGTTGCAGCAATTGTTCTCTTAATTTGATGCTCCACCTGGGCACCAGGCCTTCGGATCGGAAAGCTCAGCCAGGTTGTGTGGTGCTGGCATTAGGGCAACCAGCCAGGCTTGTCAAAAGCCCTTGAGGCAGGTAAAGCTCTCCCATTGCACTGATCCTTTCCTCAAAAAAAAAAAAAATGAGCCAGAAGAGGCAAATCAGCTGTCTCTGCCTGGAACTATCCAGTAATTGAGTGACCACAGATGATGCTTGTCAAAGCTCATTATACTTTAAATAAATTTCTTACTGCTAAGAAAGTGTTACTGCTAATAAGGCAAAGACCCGCTCAACTACAGCAGTAATTGCTACTATTATTTTTCAATGCCTTTTCCCCCCTTGTGTGGCCTAATAAATATAATATCTGCATCTTCTGCAACCTGGTAGCCTCTTAGAGGTTTGGGGGACTTCAACTACCATCCCCCTAGAGAAAATAGGCAAGAACTTTATGAATACTCTCTTAAATTGTAAAAAAATAAATAAAGATGGGATGTTAATCTAATAATCTATGAACAAATGATGGATTAGGTCCCATCAAATTTATGTTGATTCTTAGAACACAGACTTTCTTAGGAGCCATGGTGGCAAAGTGGTTGGAGTGCAGTATCGCAGGCTAATTCTGTCGACTGCCAGCAGTTCGATTCTCATCGCTTTTGACTCATTCTTTCATCTTTCCGATGTTTCTATGACATCCAGATTGTTGGGAGCAATATGCTGACTCTGTAAACCGCTTAGAGAGGGCTATAAAGCACCGTGAAGTGGTATATAAATCTAAGTGCCATTGCTATTTTTCTATGGCAATCCATCTGTAACTTGATCTTTCAGGTGTTCCACTTTGCACTATAACTGACTCCATCTACCTTGCTGCTAGTTACCCTCTTCATATTTTTTCTTTCACCTTTTCCAGCATTAGAGCTTTCTCGGGAGAGTTAGTCTTTGCATAATGGGTCCAAAGTTGGATAATTTGAGCCAGGTCATTTGGGCTCAAGTGAGAACTCTGGGGTGAGGCATTTGTTTGTTTTCCTGTCTGTCTATGTTATTCTCAGGAGTCTTCTCCACCCACAAATAAAATTCTGATCATGTAGACTCAACGCATGCGGAAGAAACTAGTTTGGCAAAGGCAACCCAACTGAGGCTGAACTTATTTATTTAGTTAGTTAGTTTGACAGACATGTACGAGATAATAGGTGTAAGTATAAACATGGACATCAACAGAGGAAATGGGTACGAATAAATGGGGACAGTAGGATAGGATTGATAGGCACACTGGTGCGCTTATGGACGCCCCCTTACAGACCTCTTAGGAAAGGGGTGAGGTCCATGCTAGATAGTTTAAGGTTAAAGTGATGGGGGTTTGAGGATGTAACAACAGAGTCGGGTAGTGCATTCCAAACATTGACCACTCTGTTACTGAAGTCATATTTTCTGCAATCGAATTTGGAGCGATTTACCTTGGGTTTGTATCTATTGTTTACCTGTGTATTATTGAGGTTAAAGCTGAAGTAGTTGTTGACAGGTAGGATGTTGTAGCAGATAATTTTGTGCACTACGCTTAGGTCAGACCTTAATCAGCGTAGTTCTAGGTTGTCCAAGTCCAAAATTTCAAGCCTGGATGTATAATGTATTCTATTGTGAGCAGAGGAGTTGAAATTCTTTTTCTTCTTACAGGCCAGTGCTATCCTTCTTGCTATAATTTTAGCAGAACCATAACTATGCTAACAGCTTAGGAGCCTGGGTGAAATGGACTTTGCTAAGATTGGCCTTTAGGGTGTTTTTGGTGCTGTTGGTACTTTCTTATGAAAATAGAGAATTGTTTTAATAGTTGGCTTTGAAATCATATTCAAAGAGTGCACATCATTGATTCCTCATCCTACTGGAGACAGGTATCAAGTGGGATGCCACACAGATCAGCTCTGGGTCCTCTACTTTTCAATGTTTTCACTAATGAGTTGTAAGAAGAAGAGACAGAAATGCTTATAGGTTTGTCAATGATACAAATTGGAAAGGATACCGTGTTTCCCCGAAAATACGACAGGGTCTTATTTTCTTTTTACTTACAAAATATGGCCTTGGGCTTATTATAGGGGAGGGCTTATTGTTTTGGGGTTGCTGGGCTGCTGCTCCCTTGCGAACTGGCTCCCAAAGAGCCGGGCACAGCCTCAGGGGTGAAGCCTCAGGTCAGTGCATGGAGCTCTTCCGGGCTGGAGAAGGGGGTTGCGCGAGCGCCTGTTCCGCCCCCAGCAGGCATGCCTCCTAGCCTCAACATGTCCGGGCCCAGTTCTCCCTGCAGCAGCCACCGCCTCACTCCGAGCATAACATCTTCTCCAGTTCTAGACTCCCAAACTCGGCTGCTGAGTCTTCCAGCAGCGGCCGCTCTAGGAGTGCGCTCTATGGTTGTGGGCTGGCTGCTGGAAGACTCTCTGACCAGAAGACTCTCTTACAGAGTCTTCCAGCAGCCAGCCCACAACTATAGAGCACACTCCTAGAGCGGCTGCTGCTGGAAGAATCGGCAGCCGAGTTTAGGAGTTTGGAACCGGAGAAGACGTTATGCTCAGAGCGCGGTGGTGGCAGCGGCTGTTGCAGGGAGAGCTGGGCAACTCCCCCCCCTCCGGCCAGGCAGAACGCCACTCCCCAACCTAGGGTTATCCCAAAGGCGGCAAGCAATGTGAGCGCCTTTCCTCCCCCCCCCCCCCCCCGGCTCCTGTGGCTTGGCACCTTCAGGATATCGCTATGTCGATGAGCGGTGCTCTGCCTGGCCAGAGGCAGGGGGGTTGTCCAGGGGGTTTATTTTCAGAGGTGGGCTTATATTTTTGCCCACACGAAAAATGTGGCAAAGCTTTAGTTTCAGGACAGGTTGTATTTTTGGGGAAACACGGTAGCTAATACTCCAGAAGAAGAAATACAATTGAAAATTATTTCAATTGTTTCGAAAATTATTTCGATGGACTGAAATGATAGAATGAAATTTGGCAGAGACAAGTGCAAAATCCTTCAGTTAGGAAACAAAAATCAAAGGCACAGGTGCAGGATACACAAAGATCTTGGAATGCTAGTTGATCCTAAACTGAATTTCATCTAGCAATGTCAAATGTCTTCAAAGAAGGTAAATGTGGTTTTAACTTGCAGCAATAGAAGTATAATATCCAAATCTCATAAAGTAATTGTTCTGCTTTATTTCAGATTGGTTATACTCTCCTAAAATATTGTGTTTAGATTTGGTCACAACATTTTAAGAAGGTTTCAGAGATACAACAGTACTCTTTAATTGCTTAAGAGTTCTTCCTTGCTGAATGACTTTATAATATAATCGGTCTCCTTGACATGTTGATGCAGTTAAGTTGAAAATTTCAACTGCTGAATTCCTGCTTGTCATGCTTGTCAGTTTTTATGATTTCAGGAACTCTGTTAGGGAAATATTGGCAGCTTGCAACACTATCTCCATGCCAAGTTGATAAGAGAATCTCTTTTGCTTTAAGAGCTTCATGGAACAGAATACAAAAAGCAGCATTTTATTAAATTGCACTGAGAGCTATCATATCTGGGCTACAACCCCCACCCATCCCTTGATGCAGTGGTGGGTTTCAAAAATTGTTTGAACCTACTCTGTGGGTGTGGCTTCCTTTGTGGGAGTGGCTTGCCGCCCATATGACCGGATGGGAGTGGCTTGCCACCCACGTGACCTCACACACAGCACTGGCATGCATAAGAATATGATGTAAACTTGTTTTTTAAAAGACATCTTTGGTTTGCGTTAAAACAACTTCAACACACGCAATTTTCTGATTGCACCACAAACGCAGTAGTCATCCTTACCTTTCACAGAGGCACTGAGTTTTATAAATATGAGCATGATAGTGTAGAATAATCATATCCAAGGACCAGTGGTGGGTTTCAAAAAATTTTGGAGCCTCTTCTGTAGGTGTGGCCTGCTTTCCGGGTCCACTGGTGGAACCTCTTCTAACCGATTTGGTAGATTTGATGAACCGGTTCTACCGAATAGGTGCGAACTGGTAGGAACCCACCTCTGCCTTGATGGCAACAAAAACCTACCAAAATATCTCTTTGCTCCCATGTAGGGATTGTCCAGATTTCTGCAGCCCAAATATAATAAACCAAGTCCTTGACTTATAACCATAATTGCGACTGGAAAATCCTTTGCTAAGCGATGCAATTGTTAAAGTCAGTCACACCCATGTTACAACCATTTTTGCCATGGTGTTGTGAATCCATGTTTCTCTATTTACTCTGATTGTCAGAAACTGGCTAGCAAAGTCACAAGTGGCAATCACATGATCTTGGGATGCTGTAAAATGCAAGCCAGTAGTCAAACACCTTGATTGTGATCAAATTACCTTGGGTACAGTGCAACAGTTATAAGTGCAAGAATGAGCCTCAAAGTCAGATGACAATGATCAGCACCATGGTAACTTATGTTGTTGTTCTTAGTTGCGAAGTCATGTCAAACCCTTCGCGACCCCATGAACAATGTTCCTCCAGGCCTTCCTGGTCTCTCAATCTTCTGAAGTCCATTTAAGCTCACGCCTACTCCTTTGGTGACTCCATCCAGCCACCACATTCTCTGTCATCCTCTTCTTCGTTTGCCCTCAATCTTTCCCAGCATTAGGCTCTTCTCCAGTGAGTCCTTCCTTCTCACTCTCAACCCAAAGTATTTGAGTTAACTTATAGCAGTCACTAAATCAATGGTCCTAAGTAGAGAACTACCTTGCTTGTACAAGTCTCTTGACTATGGTCTTTTGACTTTCTTTTTGTCTTTTGACCTTAGCTAGAGGTTTTCCGCATTACCTGTTGGATTTTTGCTGCAGAATAAGCAGGCATAGATTAACCATGGGAGTATCCAAATGCTGATTCTAAACTAAGATTCCAGGTGAACTGCTAACATCATTAGAACACTTTGATGAAATTCACAGCAGGAGGCAGCACTCAATGAAAACCATGACTGATCTTGAAGACAACTCATTAGAGGTGGATCTTGATAGCAGTGGTGTCAGAAGGATCCAATCCTTTAATCAAAGAGACAAACCCCACCACCACCATTGCAGGGTATGCTCCAACATTTCCTACATGCATGTGATGCCACAACTTTTTAGAGATAAAGCATAGCATTTAAGCTTGCTTCATTCTTAGCATGCTTTGATTTGAAATCTACTTAATCACTGCCTAACAAATCCCAAACCCAGCAATGATAATGCATAGCAGGGAAATTTTAGCAGAGGCCAGGAGTTTATGCTTGGTAGCTCTTATGCATTCTTAAGTAGTTTAATTAGCAATGTAATTTCCTGTTAGACTCCCAGTGCTCTTTTGAGAACAAAGCTGAATTACAATTACAGCTCTTCTTGGCTGGGGGGAAAAAAAGGAGCAGCAGGCAAGAGCCCAATGAAGCATACTCATTTTTCTGCAAAAGTGGTATAATGAGGGAGGAGCAGAAACTTAATGCAAGCCTATGGAACTATTCATAGGCATGGCCCTTAAACTGAAGTCATCATGCGTATTTACATGTTCGGAGCAGAAAAAGCCACCTATGCTGCAAAAGCAAAAGGCTTGCACTTTGTTGAAACAGAATAGGCGGCTGAGAGAATTGCCTTTGTTTTCCTTGGAAATTCTCAACTGCTATAACAAGTGCCACTCTTCCATCATGTCTGGTCGTTTGCTAGTCTATTTTGCAGAAGCCTTGGCTAGACAAACTTTGTTTATTTTGAAAGATGCTTTCCAAGAACTGCTGCATGTGATGGAGTTGATGGGTTTTTTTTTTAAAAAAATAATTTTTATTTTCTTATTTTCATACAAGTATCCACAAGTATACCATTACATCTTAACAAACAGTATTATGTATTATCCAATGTTATATCAATTTCTCTCACCATCTACCCACAGCAACACTACCTCCTCTCCTGCTCTCCTCCTCCCTACCTCCTTTCTTCCCTCTACCATCGCTCTCTTCTCTACTTCCCCTTCCTCTCTCCTTCTCCTCTCTCCTCTTTCCACTCCTTCTCTCTCTCCTACTCTTTTCCTCACCTCTGCTCCCTTCTCTCCTATCCCCTCTCTTCTGTGATGGAGCTGATGTTGATTTAGACTTGTAAATAGAGTTCTAAGCATCTGTTCCAGGGATTACTGCATAAAGACAGCCCATGCTTCTAGGGGGTCAACAAGCTTGTGCTCAATCCAGAAAAGACCGAGTGGCTGTTGTGCTTCCCTCCCATGAATTGCCCAAGTATTCCATCTCTCAGGCTGGGGGGTCAAATTATACGCCCCTCAGACAGGGTTCGCAACTTGGGAGTCCTCCTGGACCCACAGCTGACCTTCGAACATCATTTGTCAGCTGTGACCAGGGGGGCATTTGCCCAGGTTCGCCTGGTACACCAGTTGCGTCCCTACCTGAACCGGGAGGCCCTCACAACAGTCACTCGGGCCCTTGTGACCTCTAGGCTGGAATATTGCAATGTGCTCTACATGGGGCTCCCCTTGAAGAGCATTCGGCGACTCCAGCTAGTCCAGAATGCTGCCGCGCGAGCGATTGTGGGTACACCTCGGTTCACCCACGTAACACCTATCCTCCGCGAGCTGCACTGGCTACCTGTTGATCTCCGGGTGCGCTTCAAGGTGCTACTTATCACCTATAAAGCCCTTCATGGTAGTGGGCCTGGGTACTTGAGAGACCGCCTACTGCCAATTACCTCCACTAGATCGATTTGATCGCATCGATTAGGCCTCCTCCGAATCCCATCTTCTAGCCAGTGCAAACTGGCAACTACCCGGAGGAGAGCCTTCTCGGTGGCTGCTCCGTCCCTTTGGAACGAACTCCCCGTGGAGATTCGGACCCTCACCACCCTCCAGTCCTTCCGCGCCGCTTTAAAGATCTGGCTGTCCCGGCTGGCCTGGGGTTAAGATTGTAGCCCCACTCGAATTGTGCGATTGTTGTGTTTTCTTTTTAACATGCTGTATTGTCTATTGTTTGTCTTCTCCCCCTCCCTCTTTTGAATTGTGAGCCGCCCTGAGTCCCCCCAGGGAAAAGGGCGGCATACAAATAAAGGCAAAACAAAACAAAACAAACAAAACAAATCTTAGATGCCCAGAAAGAGAGAGCCAATGAAGCAGTGGAAATTTATGTCCCCCAAAGTCTGTCCCGAGAATGGAGTTAAATGTTTCTTTCCTCTGTCCTCATATAAGTAGAAGGGTTAAAGAAATAGGAGACTCCATCAATCAGGGAAAGCAGTAACTTCCACCTGAGAAGTAAACCTGGGCCAGCATCACCTGCCAAAACCGAAGATGGGATGAAATCTTTACTTGGTTTCAGGTCCATCTCATTTCAGCCAGAAGACAAGCAGCTTAAGGTTCTTGTGTCAAACCGCCATTAGACATATCTGGATCAACAACTGGAGAAGATTTGCGGGGGAGGGGAGAGACTCAATCCAGGCAGCAAGGAAGTTTCCAGCAAAGACCATGGAACAAACCATGCATTACTGTGGTTAAATGTCCATATTAAAATTAGGAATGCTAAAATGTCATCTGGAGAGAATATAGTCAGGCTGTAAAATCACTGTAGGAAAACAGGTGTAATATACTTTATAAGTGGAAGTAAACTAAGGAGCTGTGGGAAGAAATGAGAAATATTGTGAAAAGTGAACAATTCCCAAAATAAAAATATCCAAGTGGCTTTCAAAGCAACTTTTGTATAGTCAGAGGAAAACAGAATGAAAACTTTGTACTTTAAGGACAGATATTCAAGTGGCAAATGCAGATTTTTCAATGTCAAGCCACAATGTCAAAGGATTACAATTAAAAAAAAAATCAACAAAAGTCTTGTGATTAAAAATAGGGAAATTGTAGGAAAAAATTCAATGGTGGTGGGAATATTCAAGCACAATCATACTGTAGATGGCCTCCGAGAGAAATAAAGTGAGGAGAAAGGAAGACAGAAAGACAAGGCTGGAAGTCCTTTACAAAGAAATTTACAAAAAGAGAAAAATATTAATATACAGAGAGCGTATTCAGAAGTAGACTCCATTAGAAAATGAGGTATGACAGTCAGAAAACCCAGTTGTCAAATAAAAGAGCACAGCATATGTAGATAAAATATAGGCTGAACAATTTGAAGCTGGAAGAGCAGACATGCAGAGTTAATGACTCTATGTCAACAAACACAGAACCCAAGTTTGTTGCTTAAAAATTGGAGATCGGTATATAAACCTATAAAAGGGACTCGGTGGCTCAGTGGCTAAGATGCTGAGCTTGTCGATCAGAAAGGTTGGCAGTTCGGCAGTTTGAATCCCTAGTGCCGCGTAACGGAGAGAGTTCCTGTTACTTGTCCCAGCTTCAGCCAACCTAGCAGTTCGAAAGCAAGTAAAAAAGTGCAAGTAGAAAAATAGGAACCACCTTTGGTGGGAAGGTAACAGTGTTTATCTTTATATAAAACTATACCAAAAAAAAAAAGGAAAATGGAACAAAAAGTACAAATTATGGAATGATTCAATTTAGAATTTATTAGAATTTAGAATTTCAATGTAATTCAATGTAATTATAGATAAATATCTAAAGAATGTTGGTGGTATAGTAGAGTTGTTAATCAGGGATGTGAACATAGATGTGTAGGTAGACAATGCCATATTATTGACTGAAACCTGAAGATTTTACAGTGAATGCTACACTGATTGGGCAATATAGTAAAAACTATGGATATGAAAATAAATGCATTCAATCGAAATAGCTGTGTTTGATAGGAAAAACGGATTGAATGAATACATGTATGCAGAAATTGTAAAAAAAGAACTAGTTTTAAGTATAAGTATAATCTTTATTGTCATTGTATTTAAATACAACGAAATTGGCTTTAACCTCACTGGTGCAAAATTATAACAGAAACAAAAAAAGAAAGAAAAAGAAACTAGCATGTGCATGGAGTGATTGTGGTTGTATTTAAAAGTGTCACAGCCCAAGGATAGAAACTATATTTAAGCCTGTTTGTTCGGCTGGCTATACTTTGATGCCTTCTGCCTGATGGTAGAAGTGCAAAGAGACACTGACCAGGGTGCGAATCATCTCTGAGTATCTTCCTTACTCTGCTAAAGCAGCGCGATCTGGCGATGTCAACCAGTGGTGTCAGAGGGCAACCAATGGTTTCTTGTGCCGAATTGATCACTCTCTGTAGTGCCTTTCTGTCCGCAGCTGTTAAACCCCCATACTATACTATAATACAATATGTGAGGACACTTTCTATGGTAGACTGATAGAAAGAGGTCATCAGCCGTTGTTCCACCTGATTTTTTCACAGGACTCTAATGAAATGAAGTCTCTGTTGGGCCTTTCCAATCACCAGAGACGTGTTGTTTTTCCAGGTGAGATCTTGACTAATAAGCACTCCCAAGAATTAATACTAGTATATGAAATTATCTGCTTTAATTGAATGTGTACGAAATAGAGGAAAATGGATGAAGACATTTCAAGATATGCAAATGCTGATGAAAATGTGAAAAGAATGTAATGTCTGTTATGGGGAATACTTTAAAAAAAAAAAAACCAAAATAGGTGTGCACTCTTGCTTCTATAGTGGAAGTGCATCAGTAGTGGGATTCAGCCAGTTCACACCTATTCGGGAGAACAGGTTGTTAACTTTCTAAGCAGTTCAGAGAACCAGTTGTCGGAAGAAATCTCATTTTGTTTTTTCCCACTTTACAAGGCTAATCCTATAAAGAAGGCAGGAAAGAAACATTCTGGTGTTGTTTCTAGCCTAATCTTTATTGTCCTGCTTACAGAACCTTCCTCTCCGGTTAACCCTTGTTATATTCTAACAGCTAAGATGAAGCGCCCATTGACATAAGTGATGTTGAGTTGGCCACGCCCACCCAGTCACATGACCACCAAGCCACACTTACTCAGTTGGTAATTAGGGCAGAGAACCGGTTGCTAAATTATTTGAATCCCACCACTGAAGTGCATTCAGACATCTATGTAGTAAACAGTTACAGTGTCAAGAATAAATGGGTGATAAATGTGAGCAGATCGAATACAAAACGAGTGACTGACAATAGAAATTCTAAAGTGTGCCAGAAGATCTCACACCATTTTTACATTGGAACAAAAAACAACTTTGAGAACTGAGCTTGGAGAAAGAGAGTGCTTCAAAAGAGTGCCCAGATTGAGATAAAAATACGTAATGTCTGTTTGTCTGTTGAGTGATTATGAGTGTGACAGGGTTGGAATCTGAAAATTGGAGATCTAAATACTAACAACTGTCTTGTTAGCTGAAAGCAAAGCTCATACAAGTAAAAATGGAAAGTGAAAATTCCAGATTAGTGTACAATATTAAAAGGATAAAGATAATAGCAAGTTTAATATGATAGCAAAGAAGATGGTGGACAATCCCAGTTTATCAGCTTGATATTTGATTCATTTAAAGCAACACAAGACATGATGCTCCCTCATCACAATGTCTTCCTGTTGTTTTGGGACTCTGGATCCCAGGTCTAAGAGGATGACTAGGTTTTCTGGGTGGAAATCAGGGGTGCTTTCCTGCCAGTTCTAACCTCTTCTATAGAAGAGGTTCCACAAATCTACAGTGCCATTAAGAACCGGTTCCAGCTCCCTCCCCCCCACCCGTCCACACATCATCAAGATGAAGAGCGAGAGGAGGAATTCTGGGAGTTGAAGTCCACAAGACTTAAAGCTGTCAAGTTTGAACATCCCTGGGTTTTTTTTCTAAAGGGTTAGGGGTGCAAGGGTAACTTGACAGCTTTAAGATTTGCACACTTCAATGCCAGAGTTCCTGAGCCAACATGACTGGAGGAGGAATTCTGGGAGTTGAAGTCCACCAGTCTTAAAGCTGTCAAGTTTGAACACCCCTGGGTTTTTTTTTCTAAAGGGTTAGGGGTGCAAAGGTAACTTGACAGCTTTAAGACTTGCGTGCTTCAAATGCCAGAGTTTCTGAGCCAACATTTTGGTTGCTAAGCAAGAGCGCTGTTAAGTGAGTTTCACCATATTTTACTAGTTGGCCATGCCCACCCAGTCACATGGCTGGCAAGCCACTCCCACCCAGTCACATGGCCAGCAAGCCCCTCCCACAAAGCAGGCCACACCTACAGAAGAAGTTCTAAAAAAAATTGAAACCCACCACTGGTGGAAAGGTATATGACAAGTATCAGGATAGTAAGATGGGCCAAGAACCTTTTTTTCCCTTTTATCATCACTTTTTTTCTAATTTGACATATTCTTCTAAGTTTCTATTATTGTAATTTTAACTAATCTCCAAATATTCTGGACAGATATGAGATTTGAAGTATACCCTTTGGTGGGCCTTTGAAGTACTCAATGAGTTTCTACTCTGATACTGTATATTATAATTGCATAAGCAAGAAAAATCACAACAACTTGAACATGTTTTAAATAGAAGTCCTTATAAATTGAAGCCTTTTAGAGCAGTGGTGGTACAGCAGTTAGAATGCAGCATTGCAGGCTAATTCTGCCAGCAGTTCAATTCTCAGTGGCTAAAGGTTGACTCAGACTTCCATCCTTCCAAGGTCAGTAAAACAAGGAACCAGATTGTTGGGGACAATATGCTGACTCTAAGTCGCTTAGAGGGGGCTGTAAAGCACTATGAAGCGGTATGTAAGTTTACATGCTATTGCTATTTTCCTGTTATTCCAGACTGAATAACTAATTTTGCAGTCACCTCTCTTTAACCTACATGAACAATTTGCCTCTGCCTGAGTGTGAGAGATGGTACTTGTGGAGGGAAAACTGGTGTGATGGACTACAGTGAAGTAACAATTTCCCAGAAAGGAGAGAGCACATTTCGGAAAGGCAAGAGAAGGGAGAGACAAGAGGAAGCACAGCACAGCGTCCAATAGGGAACAGAGAGAGAGGTAAAATGATTAAGATGAGAGTAGTAAGGGTTTAGTCAGGCAAGATTCTGTCTACGTAAGCAAATAAAGGACTGAACTCTGACTGAATTGTTCTATGTTGTTTTGGGGCTTCGCCCAACACTGAGTCTTGATTAAAATACAGTGAATAAGGTGGAGAAGAAAGTGTCAGGAAGTAATAGATCAATCTCTGGAGATTTTCCCCAGCTTGATGAAACATGTTCTCTGCATGCTGTGACTATGAATTGACTCAACAAAAATGAGCATTTTTAATAGCCAACCTGGCTTTGGGGAAGTATGATTTGAAGAATAAGATTTTACAGTTCAATCCAGAATTTCTATCTTGGAGGAAGAATGTTAATACCGCCTGAATTTCAAACTTTCTTCTCTGTGGAATACATTCCTTCCAACATTAGGCAGTTTCTTTTCGATAAACATAAATATGCGTATTTAAAACCATTTCCGTGTTTGATAATAATACAACTGTCTGCTTGCATCTTAGTTCTGTTTTTCACTTACTAAACAGATTCTTTGGTGCAATCTGAAACTACTTTCATACCTGGCAGAATCTTATCTGAATGTCTGCATCTACTCTCATTTTTTTTAAAAAGTTGCAACTAAATGCCAGTTTCAAACGTAGAATTTCCCCCCACTTTGGTTACCATCTAAGCCTGATGAACAGGTCTTGAAAATTTGAAAAATTGTTTAGTATTTTGTGGCCTCGCATTAGCCTCATGAGTAAAATGTAGCTTTTTGAACTTTTGTAGTAATGGTAATTTGTTGTCTGAGAGATCTGAGAGAGAGCTATCTCTCCCCAAATCCAGAAAAAAAATCCAGAGCTAAAACTATCATTTCTTGCAATATATTCCAATGCTTTCTGATACTAATTTAACATTTCTAAAGGACACCTATGTTAGTTTACTGTAAGAAAACCCAGAGACCTGAAGATTGACAAGGCTGAGGGAGGCTTAGTTCCAGAGATACAAGAATAAAATGAAGCTAAGAGTAGCACTGTCATAGAAGCTTGTTTCAAAAGAACTCATTGTAAATTTTGCTCAGCATCCTGAGACATTCTGTAAAACCTAAGAATTCAGGGTTTTTTTTTTCTGTACCAAACATCTCACCCTAGGAAGAGAAAGCTCATTTGTTTTGGAAAAGGCTAGTTTATTATGTGTATCAGTATTACACCGAATACTCCAAGGATCACATCCTCTCACATAATCTTCTTCTGCAATAGTACCATCTTCACAATCCTCCTCTAGGTATTACTTCAGCTGGAAAAGGTAGAACTCAATAAGACTGAAAGTGTTTTTTAAAAATACCCACACTTTTAAATTATTTCCAAAAGATGGGTTTATATTTTCAGTGCCAGTCAGGCATTTTCATGCCTTGATTTTAAATTTCTTATGTTGTTAGGCTCCTTTTTTTTACTTTGTTGGTATAGTTATTTGTGATTTTTTTTTCAAAACTGAGAATTTATATGAGAGTCGTTTTAATAATGAAGAGTAGGTAAACACAGTTAGAGTATAAATAAACAAAGAAAAAACCCACTCTTCCCCAGTAGCATAAAAGAAAAAGGAGTGAACCATTAAAATTAGCCACTAGTAGAATGGATAAGGTCTTCTCCAATTTCAGAGCTTGAAGGAGAGGCTAAAAAACAGTAAACAATTCTAGGAAAATATTGTGGGTTCCTGGGCAAAGAATGTGATTGTTTTTTGATGGATCAGTTTACACTGACACACACACACACAATGCAGGAAGGTTGAAATGTAACTGAAAAGCTGCTTTCCTTCATGGAGGTCAATCAAATTAAAAACCTGATACAAGAGTAGCATTTCAGTCTTTTACTCATGGACACATATGATGTGAGAAAAACTCCAAGGACCTTGTGTGGAATTTGTTTGAGTGTTGACCCTCCTGACCTGAAATATGATTCTTATGTTTCCTTTCTCTGTACCGGACATTGACTTTTGGCTCAAATATCCTCCAAGGAAGTGATGGGGTAGGAGCAAAGCATTTGACAGTCAAGTCGTGGCATTCCTCACTTAATAGCTACAATTGGGACTCCATCACTAAGTGCAGTGATTGCTAAATAAAACATCTTGTGATTATAATGGGCTTACAACCTCACTTCCCCTTTGGTTATTGAACAAAACATCATATGACTACAACTTATGATTTTACTTTTGCAAAACATGGTGATTGTATGACTGCAGGGTCAAATAGTGCCAGTCATAAATGTGAGGCTTGGTCACAAAGCTGGGGTATATATTTTTTACACCATCGTAACTTCAAACAGAGGGACACGGTGGCTCAGTGGCTAAGACTTGTTGATCAGAAGGTCGGCAGTTCAGCGGTTCGAATCCCTAGTGCCGCGTAACAGAGTAAGCTCCAGTTACTTGTCCCAGCTTCTGCCAACCTAGCAGTTTGAAAGCATGTAAAAAGACAAGTAGAAAAGTAGAGACCACTATGGTGGGAAGATAACAGTGTTCCGTGTGCCTTTGGCATTTAGTCATGCTGGCCACATGATCACAGAGATGTCTTTGGACAGCGCTGGTTCTTCGGCTTTGAAATGGAGATGAGCACCATCGCCTAGAGTCAGGAACAACTAGCATATATGTGCGAGGGGAACCTTTATCTTTACCCTTACCTTCAAAAAGTTGTTTAAAGGATGCAGTCAACAAGGAAGGACTATCTCTAATTAAAACAGACTGGAAAAGTAATTCTATTTACCCCATTCAGGGGTTTGCTGCTCAGCAATAAGAAAGTTTTTAAGAGCCACTAAAGGCAGGGAACACTTAAACATTGAAACAAAACAATGAAAGCAGAGCAAAGAAATCAGTTGGTTAAACATCTGGAAAACTGGAGCTTTTTCACAGTGCAAAGTGGAAGTATGGAAGAATATTTCAGCCATTGATAGATTGTGTTATTTCACTGTAAGGTTTCTGAATGACATTGCACATAAAGAAGAAAAGTTAAATTGCAAGATTTGGGGTTTGCCAGATACTTGGCTTTTGACTCTGCAAAATGGATGAGTTTGCATGCACAGACTCATTCTTTTTCCCCCATAAGCCATTGTACAGGTCTTTGATAAAAAACATATTGAGAGTCCTTTTCAACTTTAAAATATTTTTTTATTCAGAACAAATTAAAATATAAAATATGAAACTCAATAAAAATCCAAGAAGACATAAAAGAAAAAAAAAAACCCACAAAAGTCAGAACATTAAAAAGGGGGTGCATCAAAAAACACAACACATTATATAGCAATAGCAGTTAGACTTATATACCGCTCATAGGGCTTTAAGCCCTCTCTAAGCGGTTTACAGAGTCAGCATATTGCCCCCACAACAATCTGGGTCCTCATTTTACCCACCTCGGAAGGATGGAAGGCTGAGTCAACCCTGAGCCGGTGAGATTTGAAACAGCCGAACTGCAGAACTGCAGTCAGCTGAAGTAGCCTGCAGTGCTGCATTTACCACTGCGCTACCTCGTTCTTATACACATCTTATCCCCTTTAGTTGAATATATACTGCAATTACCATAATTCCCACCCCTTGTAAAGCAGGACCATCCCCAAAAATTTTAAACTACTAAATCTATTAGCAACTTGTTGACCTGTCTTCTATATGTTACACTAGGGACAGTAGTTAGTTAGTCAGTAGAAAGCAGTTAGCAGGAAAAACAATAATAGTAAAACAGAAGAAAATTAAAGTTTCAATCTCTCTGTTAACAAGCTATTAGTTTAATCCACTGAGAGAAAATTTACCACGGCATCTTAACTATCCCGGATCATCCCAAAAGTTATAAAAAAATCGTCCTGGTCAAAACTCCATGTTTGTTTCTTAATACCCTCTTTGTCAACTGTTTAATTAAATTTAGTAAATTCAGTCTCTAGAATGTCTATCTTCCAGTCAGAGTGCAAGCAGAACTAGTTACAAGTGTTGGAAGAAATGTCATCTGGGTCCAAGTGGGAGAAGAGGACTGGAACACGGAGACGGCTTGGAAGATGAGCTGAGAGTGGCGCAGTGGTTAGGGTGCAGTACTGCAGGCCACTTCAGCTGACTGTTATCCGCAGTTCAGTGGTTCTAATCTCACTGGCTCAAGGTTGACTCGCTTCCATCCTTCCGAGGTGGTGAAATGAGGACCCAGACTGTGGGGCGATATGCTGACTCTGTAAACCGCTTAGAGAGGGCTGAAAGCCCTATGAAGCGGTATATGAGTCTAACTGCTATTGCTATTGCTATTTATTGCCTTGGAGCTCCTGGTGAAAAGGGAAGAGATGCTGAAGTCCCCTGATTCTTTATGCCCTCTCTGGCTTTGAACGTCCTGGGGCATAGGAAGAGTATCCTGATTGGTTGCGTCAGAGGTCATAGCTAGCTTTGTAGGTTGTGTGCTAAGTTTGGTTGAAACTTGGTGGGTGGTGCAATGAAGGCAATGCACTTTCAGGGTAGATCTTTGTTATGTAGAATAGACAGACTCAGGACTTAATGGCCCATTGACAAAGTTTGGGGGCGGGGCTATTAAGAGTGAGTCCTGTTTCCTACCTAAAAACATGTTTCTCCATTGCTAATCCAGGAAAATATGTTCTGCCTTTTCAATATTTCATTTTCTAGAAGAGGGCTGGGTGCTAACTTCCTACACTCATCCAGGGAAATATTGTCAACTCATAAAGCTCATGAATTAATTAGGGCATCTTTCGGAAACCTGGCGAATATAATATTCTGCCTTTTAATATTTCCTAGGATAATTTCATTTTTCTAGTAGAGGGTTGGGTTGCTAACTTCCTTTACAAGTTGCCTGCAATAAATCCATCCAGTCTCCCTCCGTCTTCATAGAGGAAAGGAATTTGTCTCCCTCTCTTTCAGCTGAGGCCGTAATATTGGAGACGAATACAGATTAACTTAAACTTCTGAACAACAAATGAAATCTACTTTGCTGGCTCTTCAGCCATGAGGCTATCTCTGATTTGGAAACGGATCAAAGTCCTTTATCCAAAGATAAAGCACCAGGTTGTAACATTCTTTGAAGAATTATTAAAGTTTGGTCAAATTTATGTAAGAGCAAAGCAGATAAGAAGCTGCATATTTTCCACCCTTCTTTTTTAGATTTCAAACCCTGTTCAGCCATTTTAATCTGTAGAACTTAATCAGGAAGCAAAGGGGGGAAAAAACAATTTTCCTCTATATTTCAATCCAAAATTATAAGAAAGATTCAATAGAAATAAACTCCAGGTATTTTGCATATTCAAAAACTATAGAATCCAGTGGTCAAAGTCTAATGTCTCTTCACCACCATTCCTAATGTTGCCGTGCTTTCCATATAGAGTTATCCAGAACAACATATATCAGAAGGAAAAAAGAGAAAAAGCAATTAGAGTCCAGGAAGGGGTTGAAATGAATCAGCATGCAACCACTGATCAACTTTTAAAGCAAAAAGCAAAATAAAACAATAAGTAAAAAAGTGAAAGTTAAAATTCCGGCATGCTTACGAAACGAAACTGCTTGACGGGAAAGTGGATATGCCCAGTGACTTTTCAATCATTTCCAGAGGGAATTGGAATCATCAAGATCCCCCTCCTTCTCCACTGGGTTCACGATTGTCCAAAAGTTATCGTTGAAAAGGTTTTTATTTTCCATTTTTTCATTTTCATACACTCACATTATACTGTGCATAGCCAGGGCCATACAACATTACACAGTAATCACAGCAATTCCTCTTGTCAACAATACCCCCCAAAATAGAAACCCAATATACCTCTTCCACTCTCCATACACCTCTTTCTTCCACCCCCCTCCAACTTTCTATTTTCCCTCCATCATTCCCCTCTACCCTACTTCCCCTCCCCCTACCACTCCCCCTCCCGACTTCCCAGAGCCCGTACACGGTATAGATTTTTAACAAACACAGTCTAAAAATATTGAGAAAAAAGAAATAAAAAAGGGGTTAATAACATCTCTACAATGATCTTAGCTTCTTCCTGCTACACTAACTTTGAACAGTTTAAATTATGATTGTCCAAAGTTATATTGGTTCCCTCCTAAGTGCTCCCATTCAAAACCAGGGAGCAACATTGCCAAAGAACCAGCTTTAGCAGTGAAATCAGTAGATCACCGGTAAGATAAAAAAGAAACTGAGCAGCAGCCATCTTGAAAGGAGGGGCAGTCCTTTTCAACTTTTGAGCTCTGGAACCTCCATTCTGTTCAAGGCCTCTTTGCTCCTGTAAGTATTTTTTAGGCTGTTTAGAGGCTTTACAATAATTCTTCAAGAAACTTTCCTCTTAAGGAAAGACCCATGGATATTAATTAATATTTATAAGAGAGTTATTTCATATTTGATTCATATTATCATTTCATGAGATGAAAATCTATCTTGGAACTTTTATATATAATGGCTTGGTGGGCGTGGCTTGTGGGCATGGCTTGGTGAGCGTGGCAGGGGAAGGATACTGTAAAATCTCCATTCTTTCCCCACTCCAGGGAAAGGTTACTGCAAAATCCCCATTTCCTCCTGATCAGCTGGGACTCGGGAGGCAGAGAATAGATGGGGGCAGGGCCAGTCAGAGGTGGTATTTATCCTTTTCCAAACTACTCAAAATTTCCGCTACCAGTTCTCCCGAACTGGTCAGAACCTGCTAAATACTACTTCTGTTATTTTCTCCAAGGAACTCAGGGCGAAATACAGATAACATATCTTTCCACCACCTTCTCAGTGTGATTCTCCAGACATTCCTGGAGAACTGCATTGCTATTTAAAAATGCAATTTATAAAATTACCTCCTTTTTGTTGTAGAAAAAGTCAACTTTCCCACAGAAAGGATTTTTCATAATTAATTCCAAAACATTTCAGATTTATCTTCAATCTGTTTCTAACTTTCTAAAATGAAAGTCTTAATTTTTTTTTTGCTGGTTTTTTCCCCCAATTTTTAAAAGTTCCCAAGCTTCTGGTTAAAATTTTATTTTATTAAGGATTGAAGGCCTATGGGTGCTTAGATCTGGCTCACCACTGACTTGTAGGTAATCCTTCCATCCTCTCTTTGATCTGACAGGTCGAGAGAACCAATCTACTCATTGGTTCTTTGTTCTTTGCCATGGTATCTGCTTGGCTTTTCACAGAGCCATCTTCAGTCTGCCATTTCTTCCTCTGGAAGTCTGCACAGATATCTTTCTTGGTGCACAGCCCACTCAGCTCCTTGGTAACCATCTCAACTGAAGGCAATGAAGCAAGTCAAGAGATGATGAGAACACAGGTGGAGCCAAAAAACCTTTCCAATCCTGTCAAACTTAATCAAACCCCACTAAGAGTTTATTGCTGACCCTACATGGCCTCTTTCCCACAGTCATAAAGCAGAGGAGTCCTTGACAGAAATATGCAAAATGACACATAAGCAAAAGGACCACCCCAAAGGTACTTTTTTTCCCCAAAAGGCAACTAAACTTCTTTTTTTGAAGACTTTCATTTCTCATCCAAGAAACATCTTCAGTTCTGACTGAAGATAAGTGAAGGGAGCTGAAACATTCTCTAAGACTTACAAAACAAGATAATATACACAAGCCTCCCTGATTCACTTGAGTAGAAGAAGGTGGGAAGTAGGCAAAGCACAGTCAGGCTTGCAAGGTTCTGTTCATATAGCCAATAATACAGTGGTGGGTTTCAAAAATTGTTCGAACCTACTCTGTTGGTGTGGCCTCCTTTGTGGGAGTGGCTTGCCACCCATGTGACCGGATGGGAGTGGCTTGCTGCTCATGTGACCGGATATGAAGATGCCGAGGACACTTGTCAGAACCACCTTAAATTACCTCACACACAGCACTGGCATGCATAAGAATATGATGTAAACTTGTTTTTTAAAAGGCATCTTTGGTTTGCATTAAAACAACTTCAACACACGCAATGTTCTGATTGCACCACAAACACAGTAGTCATCCTTACCTTTCACAGAGGCACTGAGTTTTATAAATATGAGCATGATAGTATAGAATAATCATATCCAAGGACCAGTGGTGGATTTCAAAAAATTTTTGGAACCTCTTCTGTAGGTGTGGTCTGCTTTCCGGGTCCACTGGTGGAACCTCTTCTAACCGGTTCGGTAGATTTGACGAACCGGTTCTACCGAATAGGTGTGAACTGGTAGGAACCCACCTCTGCAATAATATAACCTTTGCATAATCCCCGACCTCCGGTCCTTCCGACGCGCCCTAAAAAGTTGGCTTTTCCAGCAAGCTGGCCTGGCCTGAACAAAATAAAATAAATGATTGATTTAATTGTTAATTTTAATCTAATTTTTAAAATGTTGTTGTTAATATTAATTGGGTTTGTTTTTGGATACTCTATCTAATTTCCTTTTCAACTTTTGTAATATGTTTTTTTTTAATGTTATATGCCACCCTGAATCCTTTGGGAAAAGAGCGGCATATAAATCCAATAAAAAACAAACAAACAAACAACAAACAAACAAAAAGGGCTCCTGATCTCCATTTTCGACTGGGACGGCCTCTTGCAACCATCTGCCAGCGAAAATGAAGCTCGCGACCCTCCCGAGCTCTATTTTTGCTGGCAGAGGGTTTCAGGAGGCCATCCCAGCCAAAAAGAGAGATTGGGAGTCTGTTTTCGCTGGCAGAGGCACTATGGGGCTGTCCTTCACTGTTTCCAGAGTGGTCCCGTGGGCCAGATCTAAGCACCCCACAGACCTTGAGTTTGACACCCCTGTTATAAATGAATCCACTAATAGGGGGAAAATGTTTTCTTCATATGTTTGGCTCTGATGAGTAAAAGCATTATTAGTTGAGGACCTGCAGCAGTCATCACAAGAAACTATGGGAAGCTGATTCAGTTGATCCTTTGGAGTTAGGGCATATTACTGTACTTCACACAAGACTCCTAGATGTTAGGAAATTATATCGCTTAAAAAAACACTCTCCAGTGCAAGAAAGATGCAAGAAAGTTCAGATGCTTGACTGGAGGGCAAGGTCTTCTCTATCAATCATCTCTGCAGTAATAGAAGAAAAAAACTTTGATCTTTCTGGAAATTGTTATGAAGAATATGCTGTTTTATGGCTAAAATTCATGCTGGAGCAAAGCTGAAAGGCTTAACTTAAGTCAAAATTAACATCATTCTTCCAGGAAGGGGCAAAACTATGAATTAAGAGGTCAGTCTTCTGAAATATAAATTTTAGCCAATTCTAATATGAGTCTGGAGAAGAATCTCCAGGTATAACAGATAACAAGATCATCTTTATACACTGTATTTGGGGTGAAGTCTTTCAAGAGCTCTTAGACATTTATCATATTCACAACTATATATTATAAAGCAAAAGGCTGAACACTTTGGCCTTGAAAACATAAATGTGGCAACCACAAAATCATTTCCTTTGCAACTAGCAAATTGAATTATTGCATTAGAGATCCTTTGTGCTCAGCAATGTCTTTGTTTTTCCATGATGTAGATGAGCAGAAGATTATTCAAAGGCATTTAAACCCTTTGACTTTTTCAATATAGGTAAATTGGAGTCTATGTCAGTGTGGAGTGATACAAACTTTGTCTTCATATAGAAAACAAGCTGTACATACACAAAGGGTGTTTGGAGGAGAGCATAAAACACTAACTATTGCGCAGAAGCTAAAAGATATTGGACTAAGATCCACACGTGGTTGGAGAAAAAGACACAAAAACATATAGACTTAAACCACAGATTTTGGGGGGGGGGAATTGTACCAGAAATATATAATAGAGATTTGAAATATTTGATTGTAAATGTTTTAACAGCAGCTAGAATCGTATTTGCAAAAAATTGGAAAAATGAGAAAATACCAACGCAGGAGGAAACTATTCAAAAATAATGGAATGTGCAGAAATGAGTAAATTGACATTTGAAATTAGAGAACAAGAAGATGAACAGTTTTACAAGGTTTGGGACTTGTTCTCTCAACGATTAGATAAATAATCATGGTAATGGAAAATGTTGGAGAACTTTTTATATTTTAAGAATAATAGAATGATATATGCAATACTTTAAGGGTTTAGCATTGTTAAACAGATTAGAACGATGTAATGGAATGATATAGAATATTCTGTTTAAAATGTAAAAATAATAATTGGAGTTGAACTATTGATGCAAAATGTGTGTATCAATACTTAGAATAACTCATTTAAAATTAAGGAATAATAATTACAGTTGAATAATTGATACATAGTGATAATAATGTACTTATGTTTATCTAATGAATAATTTGTGATTCGATATATAATTGTAAGTGGTGATCATGGAAAGGACGCACAAAATCTTGTAACCAAATGACACGCGATATGAAATGGAAGAAGGTTATATGTGTTTTATGTCTTTGTTGAAAAATAATAATTTATAAAAAAGCACCTTCGGGAGGGGCACTTCCCCGCCGCACTTAAAACGGCGGTGGTGAGACCCCTCCTGAAGAAACCATCCTTGGATCCAGCCGTTTTGAACAACTATCGTCCAGTCTCCAACCTCCCCTTTATTGGGAAGGTTGTTGAGAAGGTGGTGGCCTTCCAGCTCCAACGGTCCTTGGAGGAAGCTAGCTACCTTGACCCCTTCCAGTCCGGCTTCAGACCTGGTTACAGCACAGAAACCGCTTTGGTCGCATTGACCGATGATCTCTGGAGAGCCAGGGATGGAGGCCATGCGTCCATCCTGGTTCTCCTTGACCTCTCGGCGGCTTTCAATACCATCGACCATGGTATCCTTCTGCGACGACTGCGGGAGGTGGGGGTGGGAGGCACTGTTCTACAGTGGTTCTCCTCCTACCTCTCGGACAGGTCGCAGTCGGTGTTGGTTGGGGGGCAGAGATCGTCCCCTAGGCCCCTAAAATATGGGGTGCCTCAGGGTTCGGTCTTATCCCCCCTACTATTTAACATCTACATGAAACCGCTGGGAGAGATCATTCGGAGGCACGGGATAAAATACCATCAATACGCGGACGATACTCAGTTGTATCTGTCCGCCCCGTGCCAACTCAATGAAGCGGTGGACGTGATGAACCGGGGTCTTGAGGCCGTTAAGAACTGGATGAGGGCTAACAAACTGGTACTCAACCCGGACAAGACCGAGTGGCTGTTGTGTTTCCCTCCCAATAATTTGGCCAGTGTTCCATCGCTCAGGCTGGGGGGTCAAATTTTACACCCCTCAGATAGGGTTCGCAACTTGGGAGTCCTCCTGGATCCACAGCTGACTTTTGACCATCACCTGTCAGCTGTGACCAGGGGGGCATTTGCCCAGGTTCGCCTGGTGCGCCAGTTGCGACCCTACCTGAACCGGGAGGCTCTCACAACAGTCACTCGAGCCCTTGTGACCTCTAGGCTGGAATACTGCAATGTGCTCTACATGGGGCTGCCCTTGAAGAGCATCCGGCGACTGCAGCTAGTCCAGAACGCGGCCGCGCAAGTGATTGTGGGCGCACCGCGGTTCGCCCACATAACACCCATCCTCCGCGAGCTGCGCTGGCTACCTGTTGATCTCCGGGTGCGCTTCAAGGTGCTACTTACCATCCATAAAGCCCTCCATGGTAGTGGATCTGAGTACTTGAGAGACCGCCTCCTGCCAATTACCTCCCTTCGACCTATTAGATCGCACAGATTAGGCCTCCTCAGAGTTCCATCCACCAGTCAGTGCCGACTGGCGACTACGCGGAGGAGGGCCTTCTCTGTAGCAGCTCCGACCCTTTGGAACGATCTCCCCGTGGAGATTCGTACCCTCACCACCGTCCAGACCTTCCGCAGCACCTTAAGATCTGGCTATCCCGTCAGGCCTGGGGATAAGGATTACGCCGCCCCACCCGAATGTTGAATGACTGTTGTGTTTTATTGTTATTATTTTGTTTATTCACGTATTGTGTTATATTGTCTTGCACTCCCCTTCCCATGAATTGTAAGCCGCCCTGAGTCCTCTCAGGGAAAAGGGCGGCCTATAAATAATAAACAATTCAATTCAATTCACTAAATAAATACTTTGGTGATCTTTGACAACAGTCTAATTCCATATCCAGTTCTAGTCAGATATTAAGGGTTATATACTTAACAAATTGTAAGGTTATCTTGTGAGTGTATATACTTTAGTGGCAGTAGTGGGTTCCGGATCCCGTCGCAAGTGGTATGCTGTGACAGGGCCGGGTGTCCACCATGAGTACACGCGCTGCGCATGCGTGCGCACCCACTACCCTGCAACACTCCAGCTGCTCAGTGGAGCGTCATGCAGGCGCCATATGCTGTGCATGCGTGCGCAAATTGCCCAGTTGGCTTAAATACAGGTAAGGAATGCGGGCGGGCCCTCCAAAGCACCGTTCCAGTACGGTGGCTGCCGCTCCTAGCAGCCACCCATACGCCCATACTGGCCGGAACCACCACTGTTTGGGGGAGTACATAAGTTATGTAAAGTATACAGCAAGAAATATAACTAATAATATAATTAATTAAAAGGCATTGAAATAAGAGGAGAAATCTTATAGAAGATCTTACACATTATTTATGGTACTGTCTTGTTTCTGCTTCAGCACATGGAAAAAATTTAGAATCCTCTTTATGGGAAAATCACTTTGGTTTGATTCACATGTAAATGAATATAAATTCATTTAAACAAGGAGATATCAATATAGAGGTTAGAAAGTTTGTGCAGGATGTTAAACAGAGATGATCTTATCAAAAGTTCCTAATGTGCTCCATTATTTCATCTATTGTAAAATCAATGCTTTAATATTCTTACCGATGAATGCTATCATGTTTTCTTTGAGTCTTCTCTTTACTAGGCTAAACATATCGAATTACAAGAAGCAATCTAGTTAGGTCACCAGGACAAAAGGTTTTGACTTCTGAGCTTTTGGACTCATGCTGGAGTCCATCTTCAGGGACTTCTCTATAGCCTCAGGCCTAACCCTGTCTAACCCAGATTGGATCCTGCACTATTATCTTGGGACACATCTATTCGCCTTCATTCGTGATACCCATTTCCCTTAGCCATTCATTGTGTGATTTAGTCTCCAGACACCTTGTTATCTTTGTTGCTCTTCTCTGTGTTCTTTTTAGGGCCTCTATGCCGCAATGCCTCTGTATGAAATATCAAAAGGTGCCAAGTGTCTATGATATCCATTGTCATCCTAATTTTCCAGCATGGATTTGAATCCTGTGATGAGATGGTATCTACAAATCTCAACAGCTGCTGAATTTTGAGGCATTTTTCTTAAGTTACTCAGTAAGGACAAATAATTCTTACAAAGGTAATTAGAAACATATATAATATGTTTAATTAATATATGTATGTGTGTGTGTGTATGTGTGTATGTGTAGTGTATGTGTATGTATATATATACACATGATACATATATCATATAGCAATGCTGTACCTGTTTCTTTAAATCATACTGCAAAATGTGATTGGTTGCTGTTTTCCTCAATTGGCCATAAGAGGAAGCCAGAATGACTGTTAGCTCTCTGTTTGTTAGATGCTGAGCTGATTTGATCTGTGTGTTTTGGAAGCTGGCTGTTAGAAAGTGCCATGAGCTATTGTATGTTTTGCAACTGTTAGCAAACTTTGAATACTGAACTGATTAAATGATACTGGACTATGTTATTTGGATTATCCCTTAACTGAAAGACATTGATGACTGACTGTCTTATCCATGTATGACTTGGACTGTTTGATGGACTCTGATACCTCTATTTCTATGAAAGTAAAAGCCTATTTAAATTGCAGTGTCTCTGTATGCTGGTTTGTGTGTTCTCCAACACAACTCTCACAATGCTTCTCTGAACGTACTCGCTCTCCCAACAGAGAGCTTATCTAACAGGCTTAATTTGCTTTGCACTGTAATCTGTGTGCTTGACCTATAGTAAAAATGCAGGTAAAGAGAAAAGGGGGGCAAAACCAGCAATAATTAACTGTTAACAGCAGGTTTTGAAATTATAATTAAAAAAACACCTGGCACATTGGTCAGGCATCTCAGTGTAACAACATAGCTTCATATGTGCGCCTCACTGACTTTATGATATGCTTCAAAATATTTGAGGATTTCTTGCAGGTTTAAAATTAAGACACAGGTATTGGTACATTAAAGAGAACCCCCTGTTGCTAATATTTTATGTTTGCTTTGTTGTTGGATTGTCATTTTATGATTATGTAGTTATTTTTGCATTTATTTTGGTTGGCATCCAAATGAAAATAAAAATAAAGATTAAAGAGTTGGGGAACTGAGTAGATGCTACACTAAAAGCAAAAATCTACTATCCTGAGGATTAAAGTTTATGGACAATTTATTAATGTTAGCTTTTATTTTGAAACCTTTGACTACGATTTAATTTTTTAGTGTTATCTCCTCATCCTTCCAATGCAATCCAACTTTGTAAAAGCTCTTCGCATTTAAAACCCAGTGCTTCGGTTAGGGGCAGTTTGATAAAGATGTAACATTAGGTTCACCGACAAATGCACGCTCGACAAAATCACGCTCGATGAAACCGCAGCAAGACAACCACAAGTTCTAAATCGCGCCAACGAATGAGCGCAGAAGTGTGCTGACAACAGCGCGCTGACAGAAGTGCACTCCAAACCTAACCCTAAACCTAACCCTAAACCTAACCCTAAACCTAACCCTGAACCTAACCCTGAACCTAACCCTGAACCTAATCCTAAACCTAACCCTTACCTTAACTTAAATCGTGCTTCTGTCAGCGCGCTGTTGTTGGCGCGCTGTTGTCGGTGCGTTAATGACGTCTCGGTTTTCACGCCGTGGTTTTGCGGCACGCTTTTGTCGTGCGCACATTTGTCAGCTCACGATAACATTATAGGAGCCACATAGGCAACTGAGAGTAAAACATTCTGTGCAGTATAGGAATCCAGATGAAAGCATTTCAGACAGATGGCTGCCTAGATGTTAACTGAGCACATACAGTGAAGAGAGCCCACCATCTCTACAAATTATTGTACCTCCATATATACCAAGGGTTTTTTTTAAGAAAAGAAAAGAATAATAGCAAGGCCTAAAACAGAAATAAAATACCAGGTTGGTGTAGAGATGTCGTTAAAGAAATTAAATGTGATGCAACGTATCAAGTGATTCTTGAGAACGTATTCCTGTTAAACAATATTTGTTTGCAAAAATGCTAACAAACACTAACTCCCTGATTTTATATATCATTAGGTAAAGGTAATTCCCCTTGCATGTATGTGCTAGTCATTCCTGCCTCTAGGGGGTGGTGCTCATCTCCGAGGTGGCACAGTGGTTAAATGCAGCACTGCAGGCTACTTCAGCTGACTGCAGTTCAGCAATTCGGCTGTTCAAATCCTACTAGGCTCAAGGTTGACTCAGCCTTCCATCCTTCCGAGGTGGGTAAAATGAGGACCCGGATTGTTGTTGGGGGCAATATGCTGACTCTGTAAACCGCTTAGAGAGGGCTGAAAGCCTTATGAAGCGGTATATAAGTCTAACTATTGCTATTGCTATTGTTTCAAAGCCGAAGAGTCAGCGCTGTCCGAAGATGTCACTGTGGTCATGTGGCCAGCATGACTAAATGCCGAAGGCACACGGAACACTGTTACCTTCCCACCAAAGGTGGTCCCTATTTTTCTACTTACATTTTTACATGCTTTCAAACTGCTAGGTTGGCAGAAGCTGGGACAAGTAATGGGAGCTCACTCAGTTACACGGTGCTAAGGATTCGAACCACCGAACTATCAACCTTTCTGATTGACAAGCTCAGCATCTTAGCCACTGAACCACCATGTCCCCAAATATCATTACATTTTAAAATAAAGCATATTTTAACATTCTCAACACTCTCACAATGACTTACTCACTTTAATATTGATATAGATAGATGCAAGTCAGTTATGTCTGCTTGTTTGTTCTTTGAGTACAAATTGAAGGGGGGGGGTTGGTGGTTCATCAGCACAAAATTATACAGACAGCAAAACTGTAGCTGAGCCTGAAAAACATGTAATTTTCCAGAGTGCATTATGTTCCAAAGCTGTGTTATTTAAAGTTGGTCAAACAATATTGACTAGATTTAATCAAGATCAATCATTGACCTGATTATGTGTCCTCTAGCTGACCGTGGCATGTAACCATAAGCCTGAATCTGATAAATACAAGCTTCCTCATAAATACAAGTATTTATGCACATTTATGCACATCAAATATAAGTTCGAGTCTGAACAAAGAACATATGTAAACATATTCACACCAAAGTCTGCACTTACTTGCAGTTAGATCAACTTCAGCAGTGTATTTCAACCTCAGCAAACTTAAGATTTGTGAACTTCAGCTGCTAGTATGGGTGGGGTTGAAAACCAAACACCTTAAAGTTACAGGGGTTGAGAAACATTAAGCTAAAGGTAAAAGTAAAGATTTTCTCTTCATGTGACATTACCCTCAAGGATACATAATCAACCCCAGTATTATTTGATTAGCTTTAACCTGTTTGGAAATACATTTCATTCTGAAAATTCCTTTGCTATTTTGAGGCTGGAAATGAATTAGACCCTCAAGTATCTTACTCACTGATTTTCTAGTAAATTTGTGTTAGTGCTATGTTTCATTATATTTTAAAAGAGACACATGATTACTGCTTTTTGTTGTTGTTGTTGTTAGTGTAGCAAATAAGTGAAGTTGATTCCTTTTGCCCTGATTGGTGATTCTATTTATGCTTCTGGCCAGTGGTGTCTGCAACGTATGGGTAAAAAAGTCAAGATGGTGAACATAACAGTGTGATCAAACCTGTACCAAAGGTACTTTTTCAAGAAGCAACTGGACTTTCCGGTTTTTTTTGAAGATGTTTCACTCCTTTGGGACAACCATGATCTGGGTGACCGAGAATCTCCAGAGATACAGATCAAACCTGTACTTTTTCCCGCTCACACTGTTGTGGTCTCCATCTTGATCTTCTTTTACTCTGCAGACAAGCCTATTCTGATCTATCATCTATCTATCTATCTATCTATCTATCTATCTATCTATCTATCTATCATCTATCATCTATCTATCTATCTATCTATCATCTATCATCTATCATCTATCTATCTATCATCTATCATCATCTATCTATCTATCATCTATCATCTATCTATCTATCTATCATCTATCTATCTATCTATCTATCTATCTATCTATCTCTCTATCTATCTATCTATCTATCTATCTATCATCTATCTATCTATCTATCTATCTATCTATCTATCTATCTATCTATCTATCTATCTATCTATCTATCTTTTATACACCACTCAACTCCTAACAACTGTTAGATGAACATATTGACCTGATTTTAAGAAGGGTAAAATAAATTACACAAGATCCTATTTTTCTATGTTCCAGACATGAAGTTGGATTTCTGCAAATCAAGGATAATGATTATCAACCAGGTGTTGCCCATTTTACTTTTGAAATACACACTTAAGGTTGTCAAGAGAGGCTTAATACATAGCCCAGGATGTCTGTAGTATATGGTCAAAAAAACCAAAATGTTGGCCAAGATGATATGATCAAAGCTGTGGTTTTTTTAAATACGGGTTGCATACAACACACCAAAAAACCCAGGTGGTTCAATTTCACTGTCCTGGCCACTATCTTGGTTTGTTTTTACTTTAACCTGTGACACCTCTGTGGATAGTAAACTGTAAGCCTTGTGAGGGAGTAGATATTTGGATTTCTGAGGGAAGCCTTACTGGAAGAGCAAAAATCATAGCCAGGAATAGTCTTGGCCTCAAGCATTTAGTTGCTTCAAATAAGAGCACTGACTCTACTTCAAAAAGTCAACTACATGGTAGTGGACAGGTTGAGTTATTTTAAGAATGAAGTAAAAAGGGGGTTTTATTTCCTCTGACTGTAAAGATGACATATGACATTTTTTGTGTGACATCCAAAGAAGCAGCTCATGGCAACTGCCCATTCAAGCCAACTGTAGGGCCAAGGTTATGCAACTTATTTTGACAAAAACAGGAATGCAGCAAAGCAATGTTCCTTAACCACCAGACAGCTGGGCTGTCTTGTAAGAAGGAGGCAACCTTTAGCGGGCCCAGATGACAGGAGCCTTTCTCCAGTGACTTTGCAAAAGCTAAAATGTTTCCCCCAAGCACTTAACCGTTAGCAGGACTTGGTCTTATTTTCATCCTTTTTTAATTGCACAGATTTTATTGTTGTGCTTTATAGGTTTGCATCTTGATGCATGGCTTGTGATTACTGCCTTGGGTGCTTATGTAAGCAGAAATGTGGGATATTTATAATCATGCTGTCAAAGGATAAGGGGAGTTTGCAGAAAGAAGGGCTTAGAAGAGAGAATTCAGTCCTGAACATTCCGAACCTGAGGCAATCACAAAAGGTAGTTTTACTATATTCCAAAGACAAAACAGCAAATCACAACCCTCCTCCACTAATTCTACTTCCAAAACTAATCCTATCATCAGGGTTGGAGTAGAAAATATTATTCTCAGTGCACCTAGGTTCTTAGAGAGAGGATTTCCTTTACTCCTTTCATCACATGTTCAAAATTCTGCCTGTTGTCAATGGTAGGATTTGTTCCTCTCCAAATATGATCACAATTTCTTTGTGATTTCTGAGCTTAGGAAAATGATATTTCAGCCCTGCTGTGTCCTCAGGACAGGCAAGGAAAAACCAAATAAATGTTCTCTCTTTATTTTTCCCCTGAGAACCACCAACTGCTGCTCGCTTCAGCTGTGAGTCCAGATTAACAGAGCAACATTTCATTTTCTTCCTAACATGTTACAAGAGCTTTTATCATTTATTTCATAGGTTTCATATCTTGTATTTCATCAGGGAATGCAAGAGAAGTAAGGAAGTGACAAAGCAGCATATCATAGTACCAGAAAAAACAACTTAAATCTTCCACAGCCACAAATTGACTTGGGTGGAGTTGCGTAAAATCTTGGGAGGTGTGACAGGTCAGATTTATCAAGACAACATTTTCCAGAGCTTTTCTTTTTTTAGTTCAATGGCTTATCTTTCCGGATTTTAGAGCAACCATAGATGTTCACAAAGCTAATAGCTGCAGAAGCCCGATATGACTTATCTCAATGTGTAAACATCAGGACTGAATTGCCAAAATGCAGGATATCTGTTAGCAGAAGCAATTTCAGGATTAAACAATCTTCTGACTTTTGCATGAGTAACTCCTCTGCCCCCACAATCTGACAGTTAGAAATCTAGGCAGGAGGAGGCAACTGCACCAGGCAGAGGATGTGTGGGGAGGACAGAAAGTCTTCTCTCAGGGTTGCAGAAAACAGTTTGCAAAATAGGGTGTTAAACGTTCAGTCAGAAACACTGGGCTTAGGCATGAAATGCTCAGTTGGAAATGAGGAATATGAAGTTAGGTAGATCTTCAATCAAATATAAGAGGATGAAGCTTTATTATGGAAAAGAGCTCGGGATAGTTAGTGTAGTTGGGGCCAGGCCACAAGGTGGCCTTCATATAACCTCTTCCAACCTTTTCATGGTATGAGACTACAACTTCAATTATGTGTGGGCTAGTAGCCATCTGGATTGGGAACAGGGGTGCTATTCACTTACCTTCCCTACCGGTTCGCAAATGTGAGTGTGCGCACATGTGCTCCACCTTCCGCGCATGCACTTTGCTTAAAAAAGAGACCTAAATGGGATGCCATAGATCCGGGGCAGGTGGGCAGGGCCACCCATAATTTCTGCTACTGGTTCGGGTGAACCGGTCAGAACCAGCAGAATACCACCTCTAATTGGAATAAAGGAAAGTGTGGTATAACAACTTCTGCAGAAAGAACTGGAAATTGTTTGACTAGCTTTACTTGGATTTAGTCTTGACTCTGCCTATGGCTTACCAAAATCCTAGATCTCTTCTCAACAAACTGGCCCTTTAAGCATGTATGGTAAAAGCTGAGTAAGGAATAATTGTCTACAACAGTAGTGTCAAACTGGCAGCCCGCGGGCTGTACAGGCCACGCCCACCCCAGCTCTGCAAAGGGAAAAAAACATCACATGACGATAACATGACGCTGCGAGTTTGACACCTATGGTCTGCAACTTTTTGAAACAGTAATTGTGCGGCCTTGAAGACACATCATAACAGGTTGGTGGGAAGCAAAATGTTCTCCTCTTTGCTTATCAGATTCATCACAACTTCTTGCCTCCACCCACATAAAAGGCTGATACCAACTTGGGAACCACAATGTAAGAATTAGCAGAAGGGGGGAGGTGCTTGGGAGACGGGAAAGGGTAGAAGGAAACACACACATAAAAGGGGGTGGAGTGGAGGTGTGTTCTGAACCATTCATTTCAGTCAGGAAAACTGGCACTTACAAGGTTTAAAAAACATCAATTGTGGCCTTGAGCAAGTAAGATATTCTAACACATTTTCCAATCTGGTGCTGCTCCAAAGTACAGCACTCTGTTAGTCTCCTGTTGGACATGATAATTGGGAAATTCTGGGAACTTGAGTCCAAGATCTCTGGACACTGATTGGACTTTATTTAAAGAAGGCAGATTTACTGCAGCTTGATGGCTCCTGTTAAGAATGCTTAACTGTAAATAGATGCATTATATTAAAGAATAATAAAGTATAACCCAAAGAATATCATAACACACTCTTTTTAGACATCTGGATACTTTCATTGGAGACAAGTAAAATGTCTATACAGTTCTGGCACTGGGAGAGGAAAAGAGATAAAAAATGTTAATGCAAAACATTCAACATTAAGGGCGATTTTTCAGACTGGAAGTTCAGAGCCTATTTATAAACAACCGCTCTAAGCAATCAGAGACAAAAAGAAGGGCAGTGCAAGATTATCTCAGGAGATGGACAAAGTCATTCATCCTCTTGATTTCCTTGTCAGGGAGTTCCTCCCTAGAGAAACAGAAGAATACAGATAGAGGATTGTACGGTCATCCAGCTTTCAGGCTCATTTATATAGGAACATATTTCTCAGCTTCAGGGAAGATACAAACCAGAGCTTTGGTAGTTCGTAACTAGTTTGGATAAAAGGACATTTTGGTTTAAGGCAGCTGATAAGAGTTTCCAAGGAGGCTTGCTCATGTCTGTGGATTCTTTTGTGGTCATAGGGTATTGTAGATGTTTTGACTCCCACAGCTTGCTTTAAACTGTTGATATCCATCATGGCTTAGTTCCACTGCACCATTAGCACAACACTCCCATTTCAGATGATTCCATCGTCCTGGAATTAAAATGCTTTCATCTTTGTGCCTGAATCCTGCTTGCACTTACTTTAAGAACTGAAGCTTTACAGTGAAATCCTACTCTTTACTGTGCAATTATGGGGCTTTATGGGGCTCACTCCTAGGAAATATACAGTGACAGTTACAGTACAGTGTTGGATTGTTGCTGCCATCTGCTGGCTGCATCGTGTTAGTTCACCAAAAAAATGCAAGGGGTAAAATCCAAAACTGGATTATTTTGAAAGTAAAACAAATGTGCTTTTTGCTTGGGAACCCTTCATTAATAGGCATGGCAACAGCAGTAGCGTGTAAGCATTCTACTATAGGAATTGATTTGGAAAGCAAAAAAAGAACATAATGTATCTTGGATTTGCTTAGGGCTAAAGTCAAACTCCCTAATCGGAAATTCCATTCTGTGTTTCCCATTGATAGTTATGGAAATAAAGTTATCATTTTTAAAGAAAAATTCTCCCACAGGAACTAAAGGCGACTTAATCATGCCAAATTTTCATCTAAAAAGCTAAGTATTTTCTGCTTTGAGACTTACAAGTTTTTATTTAAATGAAGTGGGGAGAAGTTTACTATCAAACTTTCCTATGATGAGCTACCGTGTTTTTCAGAGTATAAGATGCACCAAGGTTTTGAAGAGGCAAATTAAAGTTTTTGCACTCTGCAAACCTCCCCAAAATGGCCTGGTTTTTTTTTGCAAAAATGGGTCCGTTCCCCCCCCCCCAAAGGCATGAATAGCCTTTAGGGGGCTTGCAGAGTGCTCCAGGAGTGGGGGGAGAGCAAAAAATGGCCCATTTTTCACAAAAAACGGACCGGTTTTTGTTTTTAAAAAGGGCATGGATAGCCTTTAGGAAGCTTACAAGTGCTCCTGGGGCTGGGGTGGTAAAATTGGGCAAAAAAATGGGCTGTTTTTTGCTCATTTCTACCCTCCCCAGCCCCCAGGAGCTCTCTAAAAGCTTCCTAGAGGCTATGCACGGCCGTTTTGGTGAAGAGAGCAGGGTTTCAGGAGGCAAAAAATGTTGTATTCAGTGTATAAGACGCACCCAGATTTTCAGCTCCTTTTTTAAGGGAAAAAGGTACATCTTATACTCCAAAAAATACAGTAGTTAGATCTAATAAGTTTTAAATTAAAATGTTCGGATTTGGTTTTCAATAGAAAAAGAGTCTCTTTTGAGATTTCCAGGAAAAATACACATGTATTTTGAGGGCAACTCTCACAAAATGGCCCAAAGCCATTTAGGAGAGAGGTGGCGTAGACATTTTATAAATAAATAATATTCCAGGACACAAATAGTCCTGTAAATATTCATAAGTTAGATGCTATCATTTGTGTGAGTAGGGATGCTTCAAATAGGAACAGGAGGACTATGATGTATATTTACTACCTTGAGTTATTTATAAAAAATAATGAAGGCAGATTAAAAAGTATCTAAAAAATTGAAATGTGTGCAAATTGCTTTTCTTTATCCCCAGTTATTTTAAAATGTGTGCGTGCGTGTGCGTGTTAATTTGTACAAACTATGTAATATCACAGGAATATCTTAGACAAGATGGCAGGCTTTCAACAGGTATAGTCATAAATATCAGATATGCAGATACTGAAAACCTTATTCTGACACTGGCTTACTTGGCAGGCGTCCTCCATAGGATTTGGCAAGATTAGTCTCTTTATTGCAAATAGAAAAGAAATGAAACCATAAACACTGGGAAGATTTCTCCATTGCAGAACAAAGAAATCAAAGCCTTTTTAGAAGATTGTACTGCTGGCTTTCAAATCTAATCTTTTTCCTGCCACCTTTCTAAATCAATGAACAACTTGGTGCTTCTCTAGATGGCCATAGAAGGCACCTGATCATTGTTGGCATGATGGTTTTTGTAGTATGAGAACTACTAGTTCCTGCTTCATTAACTTCATTCCTTCCTCCATTCCCCATTAAAGAATTTTGGTAAATCAGAAGAAGTTTGTTTTTAACTTGAGTGCCATCAAATCTATTTTATTTATTTTTATTATTAAATTTGTTAGCTGCCCATCTCACGACAAGGGGACTCTAAGTGGTTTACAAAATTAAAACTCATAGAAAGCACAACATAACAAGAATGACAATAAGGGGGAAACAAACCCCAGCATTTTTTAATTGCATGTACTGGGTTTCAAAGTCTTCAGCCATCAGGCTTGTCCTTGAGAGAGCAAGAACTAATAAAAAGTGCTGGACAGTGGTAAAAGTACATAAGGTAAGGTAAAGGTTCCCCTTGTACATATGTGCTAGTCATTCCTGCCTCTAGGAGAAGGTGCTAATCTCTGTTTTAAAGCCGAAGAGCCAGCGCTGTCCAAAGACGTCTCCGTGATCATGTGGCCGGCATGACTAAATGCCGAAGGTGCACGGAACGCTGTTACCTTCCCACCAAAGGTGGTTCCTATTTTTCTACTTGAATTTTTTACGTGCTTTCAAACTGCTAGGTTGGCAGAAGCTGTGACAAGTAACAGGAACTCACTCCGTTACGCAGCACTAGAGATTCAAACCATCGAACTGCCGACCTTTCTAATTGATAAGCTCAGCATCTTAGCCATCGAGCCACCACGTCCCTTCAAAAGTATATAGTAACATATTCAGTACTTTTATATATATGTTATATTTATGCTGATAAGGAGGTGATAAGGAGGAGACCTGTAGCATAATGGCTAAGACGTTTGCCTAAGATGCAATACAGCACAGGTTCGAATCCCAGTAAGGGTACGGCTAGCTGATGAGAGCTAAATAGCTTGAAATAGATCTATACTAGTCTCCCTTTATTTATTTATCAGCACAAATAAAACACAAATATAACAAAGGCAACAGTAACAATATTGGGTTTCTGTCGTGATGGACTCTTGTGACGAGCCGATTGACAGATGATGGAAGCAGTTAGCTTCCTCCCATAATTGGGGCTTACCAGGGGTTGTGACACTAAATATATATATATATATATATATATATATATTATATATTAATAATATATATATATATATTATTATATATATATTTTCTGAGGTTTTCGCGGGTGTTAGTATGTAGGTCTCTAGTTGTTCGGGTTTTCTCCCGCGTAGAATTGGAGATGTCTTGGCGACGTTTCGACGAAGTCACATTCGTCATCTTCAGGCTGCTGCTGACTACTTCAGGTTTGGTGTTTCCAGGAAACACCAAACACCAAACACCAAACCTGAAGTAGTCAGCAGCAGCCTGAAGATGACGAATGTGACTTCGTCGAAACGTCGCCAAGACATCTCCAATTCTACGCGGGAGAAAACCCGAACAACTAGAGACCTACATATATATAATATCCTTAAGTGAAAAGAAAAATTGGAAATGCCAAGTAATTTCATAAGGAGACACAGAACTAAGTCATAAAAACTATGGATTAAGTCAAGCACATCCCTCCATTATAGTTTATTTTATGTGCAAATCAGACAAATATGGATAACACCAGTAAAAGAATTCTGATTTAACATTTGTGCTGAATGCAACTATGTCCTGTGTCTCTCTGAATTAGGAAAAAATCAGTAAGGTGAAGGTCTAGTCCTAATCCACATGGAACAGTCCTGAATTTTTCCAAAACAGATTACAGCTGTGGCCAAAGCCAGTGTCAGTGTGCAACAGCAATAGCACTTAAGCCTATATACATTCCAAAGTGCTTTACAGCACCTTGGAAGGATGGAAGGCTGAGTCAACCTTTATCTAGTGGGGATTGAACTCCTAGCTGTGGATAGTTATCTTGTGACATTGCATTCTGACCACTGCGCCAATACAGCTCCTCGATCCGTGATGGCGAACCTATGGTACGTGTACCAGAGGTGGCACACAGAGCCCCCTCTGTGAGCACGCGCACGTCACCAGATGCTCTATGCATACTGGCCAGCTATTTTTACACGCCAGAGCGCTAGAAACGTGAAGACCAGTTGGCCGGCGTGCAAATGCGCACCAGCCAGATGGTCTTCAGGTTTTCAGTGCTCCGGCACGCACGGTCCATTTTGGGCACTCAGTGCTGAAAAGGTTCGCCATCACTGTTTTAGATACTAGATTGGGATTATGGAGAACCATGTTCAGGGCTTATTTTAGCCATGGAAGTTAACTGGGCACTTTGGACTATTTAACCCCAACAACAGAATTATTGCAGAGGAGAAAAATATAGGGTTGGTACATATACTGTGGTAAGCTCCTAGAAGAAAGGCTTGATACAAATCTATAGATTAAACGAATCAAATTAAATGCTGTCCTAGTAAGAATCACCATTAAATAACCACATCAGTATTTTTTTTAACTTTTTAACATAACCCAGAATAGGACTTTTGGATATGCTCATATTTTTATGAACTTTTCAATTTAATCAAACTATTTACCAAAAAGGTACATTTTCCCATCAGAATGTGATAAAAAATATTTCAAAATATTCCCAAAAAGTTTGTTAAATTTGCAGGATACTGCCTCATCAAATAAAATGACCTATTCTAGCTGATGAAAGAATGTGAATGTTATAGTTTTGATATTTATTATGGCAAATTATTTACATGTCTTCGCTCATTTCCACCCTACCTCCTAATTATATACATGTATTATTCATAATACCCGACATGCCTTTTGATTATACTTTTTTGACACTGTTGTCTACTCCTAACATTTCCCATTTTCTATCTTGCTTTTTTACTTCTCACACAATGTAATTCTTCCCTCTTCATAGTGCGCCAAAGGGTACTGTATTGCCAAATGGCATCAGTTCCTCTATTAAAATATTGGCCTTTGTCTAGCACAAACATCTTTCTCTCATCTTCCATCAGCTCATTTCTCTTTCAGAATTATTCACATCTTTCATTGTTCCAACAATACAATTTCTAAAATGCCTTGTCTTTCCTCTCTGTACATGATTCAGAAAAGGATAAAAACAGATGCTGCTGCTTTAAATTGGAACTGAGCATGCCTGGCTGTGGAATTCTGGGAGTTGAAGTGCACAAGTCTTAAAGCTGCAAACTTTGGATTTTAAATTGAAAGGCTGCTCGGAAGGAGGTTTGCAAAATGACATTCAACATTTCTGGGTCAGCTGAACAACAAACTAGAAAGAAAGAAAGAAAAAGAAAGAAACAAAGAAAGAAAGACAGACAGAAGCACAGCAATTTAGGCCTAGAAGGCTACTCAGAGGTCATCTAGTCCAACTCCATGCTGCAGCAGGAAACCTTACATTGTCTGGATTATTTTGGTGCTTCTAACAGAGAGGAAAATTGCCAGAAAGGAGAAGAAGTTTTCTAGGACAAGGCTGCCATGCAGAGGAAGACAGAGATAGTCTATAGACTACAATTGAGCCCAAAATTTTGGTTGCTAAGCAAGAGGGTTGTTAAGTGAGTTTCATCACATTTTACCCAATTCATGACATATCCTGGTGAGTGTCATCAAGTTGGCCATGCCCACAGTCACATGACCACCAAGCCACACCCACAAAATAGGTCACGCCCCACAGAATAGGTAGTAAAACATTTCAAAACCCATCCCTGCTTCAGCCTATTGTGTGACTCTGTGTGTGGTGTGTATGTGTTACTAAATATTACTATAATCCTATATAAGACCAACCTCAATTTTTGTGGGGGAGAGATTAGAAAGAAAGGGATATGCCATGCTGAAATTGATCATGAACGTAATGAGAATAATGATAACTGTAGGAGCTAAAGTATAGCATGAGTACAGTAAAATGCACATCTGAAAAATACAAAGCAATAAATGACAGATTTGGAGCTCGGCAATAAAAGAACATATAATGTCATTTCTATTCAAGGAACAGAAGAGAAGGTATATTAACCTGAACATTTTCACCATTGTTCTTCAAGGGAAAAAGAATAATGAAATATACAACACCCATGTGTAGTTGTTTAAAAGTCTTTGATAAAAAAACAGAACATGAAAATAAAACAAGGGACAAGAAGATTTTTTTTTTAATTTCATTGTTTCTTCACTGTCAATACTGTCTTTTCAAAGCAACATGTTACAAACAAATCCTGTCAACTTTTCCCAGTTTTAAACAGCGACAATATTTACAGGCTGTTTCAAAAAAACATACACACACCCACGCGCTCATACTCTCACCGACACATACAAAGTACACATAACCCTATCCCTGGCAAGTTCTCCATATGCTGGTAAATGCAAAGCACATATTCCATTTTCCAACTCATTTTATCTTTGCCCTCACCCATCATTTAAGGTAATAATAAGCAGTTCATTATCTGGCTGAGTTCATAAAGGAGTAACAAGTCTGACTTTTAACCGTTGTGACTTTTGTCATCCATTTGGGTCATCTGTAAAGTTAGTATAAATATCTAAATGGTATTTTCAAACATGTTTGCTGATGAACGGTGTATAGAAATCTATGAAGCCTTTTAGAGCAGCCATCTTTTAAAAAATTTGGGGACAATTAGATATGGGCAGTAGCTCCCACCAAGGTCTTATGTACTCACCACCATTTTACTAAGGCACACATTAAATACTGCTATAATTCTTATACTGTCTAGCATTGCAGGGCTAATGGCATCAGTTTTCCAATCACCAAGTAGGACCAGACAAGTAGAACCTATATAATAGGTAAGAAAAATCTCTCTTAATAAAACTAGGTATATAAAACCATGGTGGTTGAACCTACAGCTAATATGAAATATTTAGGTATGCTCTGAAAAGCTCTTTCAAATGCACTAGTCCATTGGTAGAGTTATTACCACTTAAAATATATAGAACTGAAGGGCTGGCATCACTGCTTCATCCCATCTGTTAAGAAGGCATTTCAATGTCAGTTTGGGTAAAATGTGCCCCCAAATCTAAGATTTCAAAGGCCTCTTCCATAACACTCCGTACCATCTATTCAATATTTCACATAACATTGCAACTATGCAACTAGTCATTCTCCAACAGCAGCAAGCATGAGTAGAAAAAGCAACAAATAAAAAAAAAACACCTTGTAAAAGATATAATTTTTCAAAACATTTTCTTCCCTCCATATCTATTTCCTAGGTTACAAGAACATCTACAGAATATTACCTCAATATTGAGCAATAATAAGATTTTGTTCTTTATGAAAATTAAAGCATTTCACGAGGTAAAATAAATTTCTCGTTTCATTTCCCAAAATATTAACTGGGAAGCTAAGTATATATGTCTGTGATTTTACATTAAATTAATGCCTAGTTGGATTATCAGTTTATTATGCATATTTTTATAAACATTGATAGTAGGCAAATGAACTTTCATAAACTTTTTCTACATAAATATTATAGCTTAATCTAGAAATTAATTTAGTGGATTACTAGTTTTGTACAAGACTTAGTATCAAATGCAAAAAAACAATATTGTAAAGTTTTCAGAATGCTTGTCATAACTGTTCGGAGAAATTAAATGAAGAAAGCCACCGAGTCCACATATGAAAAACTGCAAAACAATTAATTTGGCTTCCAAGTTCATATACCACAACAAGCAAAGAAAAAAGTTTCATAAATACTTGTTAATCCTACATAAAGGATAATCCACCAAATTATTGGGAGATGAACATCTTAAAAATCTGCAAATAAAACTAGATATAATTTTCACAAATGCTAATTAGATGAGATTTATATGTATCAAAAGTGTGATTGAGATTGTACTAATCAAATAATTTGTTTTCAATTATTTAAACTAAATTTATCACATTCTAAATGTATCTAGATATATTAGAAGTCTTGAAATTATCCTCTCTTTCAAGATACCTGTTTAGTTTCAAATATAATCAGTAGTGTGGGAGTATCCTATGTCACAGAGTGCCATTTCTGTTCTATTAATAATTAAAAAAAGGAAAGAAAAATCTTATCAGAAAAATCCAATTTTCCATATTACAGTGTTCATTGCCTCATTCAAGTTAACCTTCAAAAGCACTCTCTTTGTCAATGAATTTCATATATTCAAAATGACTGATTAATCTTTTTGAAAGGTAGATTGCATTTTCTTTCTATTTTGGGAAGGTCAAAAAGATAAATGAATATTTAATTGTCAATTAAAATGTGAAGTAAGATGGCTGACCAAAACTCAGAAAATAATTTTTCTCTTGTTCATAAAATGATGAAAATATGTGTGGGCATTCAGACATTAGCAGGTGATGTATATTTTACCAGAACAGCAAAATCTTTTGGAAGCTTTTTTCTATATTTTATTGTTAATGCTGCTCCCTGGGACAAATGTTGTGATTTTCAGATTCTAGCAAGTTATCTGCAGCAGTGAATAGCTTTGCAAAATATTGTCAAGACTGTAATGCAGTAAGAATGGCATTTGGATTTTATTTTAATATACTCAGCAAGCCATAAAGGCTGTTTTTTATGGTGTCAGATTGTTATGAGATTATTTGAGTTTGAGTTCATTAAGTGTACGATGGTTATGTTTCACTGCAACTTCTTGTTTGTAAGATCACCCATGCATAATTAACATAGGAATAGTTCAAAAGTAAAAGATGGCTGCTTCTAAAAGCTAAAACTGCAAATTGTTTTGTTTCCCATTGAGCCCAAAGTTTCAGATCACTGAAAAAAACAATCACTACATATAAAACTTTCCATTAACATTGTGAGCAAGTCATAGAAATAGCAAGATAAAAATTGCAACTTTGTCCCCTTACTCTGTTGCTGTTTGAATAACTTGTTTCCCTGAAAACACACACTAAAAATTCCAATCAGTAAAAATCGATGATATGCAACATAAATCAATTTCACAGTTATATGCAAAGTACAATTATTATAGAATATATATAATTATTGAAAATGAATTCAAGTCACAGAACATAATAGCAACTAAAGGGAGCTAAAACGCAAAATGATACAGATAATATGATACAACATGCCTTCTGATTTTTATCCTTTAATTTTTTTAAAAAAGTAAACTATTTTGCTTAATAAAGGAATAAGTCCCAGAATAGAGATAAAGTCACAACCTTATTTAAAACAATGTATCTCATCCAGTTTTCCATGAAAACAAAAGCAAACATTTTTTTCAAAGGAGCCCAGTAACATATTTTTGTTGACTCCATATTAGAAAGTAACAAAAGAAGAAGAAAATGCACAATTGTATGATTGAGCCCATTATATAAAAAGATAAAATTTATGCTATCAATTGGTTTTTACCATGAGTTAGGCTTCCCTGGAGTTTTCTTCTGTAATTACTGGTTAATCTACCATATATTGTAAATAGGACAGAATAAATAAGTTGTTGGGAAATTTTTTAGCCAAAAATGAACCAATGGTCTTTCCTACCATCATATGAATATGATGGAGGAGGTGGATAATCCCAAAGGCAATTTAAATAACGGTATTTTCTTATATATATATATATATATATATCAATAAATGTTCTGAGCAATCTCAGATTTTTGTAGTGCATTGCCATAAAAAAATAGTGCAGTTTTCTCAATGATCTTTTTTCCCACTTAGAAGAAAATCTAGTATACTTGCAGTTAATGAGACATTCTATTCAGCTTCACACTGACCTCAACATTTATACCATTTTCAGCTGCTTTAAAAAAATGAACTGAATCTACATTAATGAGACAAAATATTTTTGGCAAGACAATTAGAAAAAATTGAGATGCTCCTGTTTTGAAACTTGGAAAATGTGGGGTTGTTTTAAAGCATTGCAATGGATAAAATAATGTATAAAGCAAAGATATATCCTTTTTACCCTTCATGCACAATATTTTCTTCAGTAGCTAACTTGAAAAATATCAAAAGCACCCCCTTAATTCTTTTGGGGACTGACATCCTACCCTTAACTTTGTTTTCAAGTCTCTTCCTATTACTTGAGCTGTTAGGGTAGCCTTCTGAGACTCCTTACTTCATTTCTAAACATTGTGGAGATGGACTAGGCATTAATTGTCCAAGATGGTCACACTTCAGCCCCAAGTTCCAGGACTCCGGTTTCAATCACCGCAACATATTTGTCTTCAATTTGGACGAGCAAGATGGTTTTGTCTATATGGGACCTATGCCCTGGATCTCTGCTGCAAGGCACCCAACGGTGAATCACCTAGCAGGGGTAGCAAGCAAAGAAATATACTCAGCAGTAATAGTAGAACTTTATCATTCTGAAGTAGTACGTGCAGGCTACGTGAGACGATCAAGGTTCAGCTTTGAGGTCTTACTTATCTATTTTGTTGCTCCAGCACAGAAATTATTTTGATTCCAATAAAGTTATATGCTATAATACTGAGAATAAAAAAATAATAGAAATATTCCCGTTTCACAGGAGAAAATTTATAGAAAGCATTGAGAACTGTAACAAGGGAGCAGGAAATGTCATACTTTGGTAAATAGTGCACTTATTTATGTATATTTCCCTTGCGTGGATTTAATATACTATGCTCTTACCTTCCAAGAAACTATGCAGAATTGATTGGTCTTAAGTTGCTGTTTTAAAACAAAGTTAAGATTTCCAGAACAAAAACAAAGACATATGATGCATATTCCTGTCTATCGTTATAATTTAGAATTTGTAAAATTGGCTTTTTCTTAGTGCTCCACTTTTTGAATTTACATACAATCAATATAACCTCTGAGCATGCCAATAGCAAAGGTGGATGAGGAATGAAACTTACATGGCCTTCCATGCCTTCCTGAGGATTCCAGTCTTTCCAGCTGTTTCTTCCAGCCCTTAGTCTTATCATTTCATCTGGCCACTGCAGTTCTTTTCTTTTGGATAAGTTGATCCCTTCCAAAACCTGGCTAGGATCTATTATCTTTAAAAAAAAGCAGCAGCTTAAAATTAGTGCTATGCAAGAACTGAGTTTGAAATTCCTCTTTTTGAAATTGTTCAAAACTTTTCCAACTCAAAAGTTTTTGCATATCTTTCCAGGTATAATTTGATTTCACACCAGACAGCAAAATAAGAAGGGAAATATATTTCCACAACCACAGGTTTCACATTCCTACAACTAGTTTGAGTAGAACACAGAGAAAATGAGATATAATTCAATGTTTCCCATTGATGTTTTTCTTAGCTTCCAAACTGGATCATCTAGCTTGCACTGCAAACCAACATACACAAGAAAGTCTGTTTAATGTAATAAAAATAATTGCTTAATTCTCCACCTAATAGAATTGTTATAGCATTATAGAAAGCTGTTGAAATAACTTTAGTACTTAACTTACACCATATGTTTTTGTAATACAAAGATCTTTATTCGCTGACCATGTCTTTGCCTTGTTCATCTCTATCCTTTAGCAAATGAAGCACCATTTTCAAAGAGTAGCCAAAGCATAGCACAGCCCTAGCAAATACCAGCTGCTAAGATGTGTTACATCTGAAATCTTTCGTGAATTCTGCATATTAGTTTTTCATTCCAGTGAGTTGCATTCCAGAAATGTAGGGAAGATTAAAAAATTAAACCCATAACTGTCCAGCCATAAAAATAGTCATTAGATAATAAAGGACATATAAACCAGATCAATTTCTACATTTCATTTACCTGAATTCTGTAAACAACATCATCCCTTTTGGTTCGTGTCTGGTTCACAGGGCTCACATTTGTGCCTGCCTGTGAATCAGTGACGTTCGACATTCCATCGTTCCCTAAAAAGCCAACAAGGGCATGTTGTTTGCAGACTGGGATGCTCTGACTGGAACTGCTTGAAGAAGGGAGGCCATTCTGCATATTGGCAACACCAGTCTGGTTAGTGGGTTCCATTTGGTTCACCATGGAAAGACGGGACTGTATGGACGATGGAAGATTGCGAAGGGAAAGCTGGCTGGTGGAAAGACCGTCGGCAAGGCACAAAGCCTGTGGTGGATGTCCGGAGGGATGAATGACGACTGCTGTAGCAGTAAGTTGACTGGCTGGAACTGAAGCACGAGCAGGGGAATGTCTGATAAGGCTTGATTGCACAGAATGAGCACTCTGGCTGGTGCCTAAAAATAAAATATGAGCAAAAAATAAATGAAATATTAATGTTGTATAATAATTTTATATACCGTGTTTTCCCGAATATGACAGGGTCTTATTTCTTTTGCTCCACGAAATATGGTGTGGGCTTAGTATCAGGGAGGGCATTATTTTGGGGTTGCCGGGCTGCCCCTTGTGAGCAGACTCGAAGAGCGGGCACAGCCTCAGGGGCAAAGCAGCCATGAGATAACCACGCTCACAAGCAGCCGCCCGGCAAATCCCCTCTGCAGCCGGGCAGAGCGCCATTCACTGACCTAGGGGGTATCACTAAGGCACCAAGCCATGTGGCACTCTGCCCACCCCCCAGCTCTGGAAGACTCTGTCCGGAAGACTCTCTGTCCGGCAGCCAGCCCACCATAGAGAGCACTCCTAAAGCGGCTGATGCTGGAAGACTCGGCCCCGAGTTTTGGAGTTTGGAAGTTATGCTGGGAGCGTGGTGGCGGCAGGTGGCAGCGGTGCCCTGGGAGAGCTGTGCAAGGGCTTGGTGAGGGGGGGCGGAATAGGCACTCGCGCAACCCCCTCTCCAGCCGGGCAGAGCTCCATGCACTGATCTAGGGGGTATCCCGAATGTGCCAAGCTGCGAGAGCTGAGGGGGGCAGGCAGAGCGCCACATGGCTTGGTGCCTTAGTGATATCCCCTAGGTGACTGAATGCGTTCTGCCCGGCTGGAGAGGGGATTTGCCAGGTGGCTGCTTGTGAGCATGTTTATCTCATGGCTGCTTCACCCTGAGGCTGTCCCTGGCTCTTTGGGGGCCCGCTCACAAGGGAGCAGCCGCCCAGCAACTCCCCCCTCCGGCCAGGCAGAATGCCACTTCCAACCTAGCGGTATCCTGAAGGCGGCAAGCAACGTGAGCACCTTTCCTCCCCCCGGCTCCCGCGGCTTGGTGCCTTCGGGATACCGCTAGGTCGGTGAGCGGTGCTCTGCCTGGCCAGAGAGGGAGTTGTTCAGGGGGTTTATTATCAGGGGTGGGCTTATATTTTTGCCCACGCGAAAAATGTGGCAAGGCGTTAGTTTCGGGACAGGTTGTATTTCCGTGAAAACATGGTACATACAGTATTATACACTTTAGTTTGTTTATGCCAAAGATGTAAATTTGAATGGAAAATTGAAAAGGCTATTGGCTTGTATGCTGTTTAAAATTCAAATTAGATTCTGGATCAATTCCTTTTAGAAACAGCAATGCCTATTAATTGAAGAAAATGTGTCTGATAACTACATAGAAGTTCCTTCAACTTTCTTCAACCATAAATTTAACTCCTCCCGCTTCCAAGTCTTTTATGCCTGATGTTTTAATCATTGTCAGACTGTCTGTTTCATCACTGGGGGTTTTAAAGAAGAGACTGGACAGTCACTTGTCTGCAATGGTATAAGGTCTCCTGCTTTATCAGGGGGTTGGACTAGAAGACCTCCAAGGTCACTTCCAGCTCTATTCTGATTGATTGATTGATTGATTGACTATTGTGCTTTATTCTGAACATTTTAATTTGGATAGTATCATTTGAGGAGCAATAAGGCATAAATACAACTGTTGGATTTGTGTGGTGTGGTTTCTACAAAGAACTTCCCACGTAGTGAAAAATAACCATAAGAAACTATTAAGATGGTTTTGACATAACGTGCAAAGTAAATACAGATCTCTCCCTGGGTAATGAAATGCTAATTTGGTATAATGTAATTAATTAATTAATCAATCATTAAATTGATTTACATATGAAAAATATGACGAGTTGTTGGATGGCTAATAACTCATTCAAACAATAAAAACAGCATAAGTGAAGTGAAAAACCAACAATGACTATCAAGAATGGAATAGAAACAAACTACTTAAAAGGCCATCTAACCTCTCAACCCCCAGACCTGGAATACATTCTAGTTTTAGCACTTTATAGTGCTGACCTTGTGGAAAGCTAGCAAAGGTGGAGCCAATCTGGTCTTGGAGAATATGGCTTTCCATAGGGCAGGTGTTATGACAGAAAAAAACATGTTTCAGAAGTCCTGTATTTTTTTAATCAAAAAGATAGGAGCATGTGCTCCTGACACACCTAGTGGGACAGGAAGAAACAACTGAAAAAAGACATTCTGACAAATAATCTGGCTATATTCAATTGTAGGTTTATAGAGGAGAGCCAACACTTTGAATTCAATCTGGATGTACACTGGAAAACAGTGGACCTTATGGAACTGAGGTGCAATATGGGCATACTAAGGTGTGTCCATTTCTGACTGCATCACTGCATTCTACACCAGCTGCAGCTTTTGGATAGTCCTAGAGTACACAGCCATGACAATACATAGAAGTAACCTATTTATTATATGACCAAGGTAGGAGTGACCATGAGCACTGTCTCCTGATGCAGGAAGATGCACAACTGCTTTACAAAACAAAAAAAAGTCCTCCTAGGCATGGCTATCACTTGCTTATTGGAGTCAAGAAGTTTTTGGTTTTGAAGTGTACCACAATCAGTGGTATTGAAGGACACTAAGAGATCAAGAATAGCCAGAATGGATATCTCCCCATACCTCTCCTATAGAGGTCAGCCAGAAATGCAATCAGTGTCATTTTAGTCTCATGCCTGGTCTGAAACACAGCTAAAAAGAGTCCAGATAATCTGTTTCCTTCAGAACTCTCTAAAACTGCTGTTTAACCACCTTCTCAATAGCCTTTTTTGGGGGGAAAAACATACAGCTTCATAATATTGAGATTTTGGAAGATGATTTATGTCTTTTATATGTGTGCTGATCTTCATGGGAAAAAAGTACAGTTATCTTTCCTATTACTTTCTACAGAATTACCAAGCTGAATGGATGGCACGGGGCCTGTGGATTCCAAACATGCTTAACAGACACTGTTGATATTAATTATCCCGATCTGGCAATGAGATACTTGAATACATACACTCTAAGACACCTGTTCAGTTTACCTAGGGTGACTGGATGAGAGGAGACAGGGGGTTGCAATCCTACTCCAGATCCCTGTCCAACAGTTACATTTCCACCTCCTTGAGATACGCTGCTCTGAGAATCATTGACAGTTGCACTATTACTTGTGCAGGAAGCACCACCTCCAGCATCCGAGTCTTCAATGTTTCCTCCACTGTTGCAACCAGCACCACAACCTTTTCTTAACCTGAACATAACAACAATAAAAATTAAAAAAATAATACCAAAGTCTTACAAAGTCATATCTTGATCTATTCTTTTCATATTTATTTATCACTTTTTCTTCCAGAAATTCAAGATGGCATATACAGTTCTCCATCCCTGCATCTACCTCATAACAATTTCTTGAGATAGATAAAGGTAAGCAAGTGGACCTGGTCCAAAAGTTATTCAACACAACACAACAAAACACAATACCAGTTTTCTCAGCTGTTGTAGGGATGGGAGATACAAAACAGGTAAGATTGTATTGCCTAATTTACTTTACAAATCATCCCTGGAACAGTGAATTCAAGAGAAAAATAGGATATATTAAGGCAGTATTCTGTGTCTGGAATAGAGTTTCACAAAGAGCAAACTTTATCCATAGTTAATGTTTGCAGGGGGTAAATGATGCAACTAAGATTAAAACTGAATGTTGACAAAATACTGAAGTAAGTGTTCCACATTTCTAATAAAAGCAATATTCTTGTTTTGACAGGAATCTTACTCTGAGTTTGCATCATAAAAACAAAAGTAATAAAATAAAACTTTATAGTGTACCATTCTAATTAAATATACTAAAATGAGCAATTGTACTCTGGAGACTTCTTTTACTCACCTGTGCCAAGTAGATACTATGAAGTTCTTGATGTTTCCCAGACTGATGGCACCACCAAGAATCTCTCTTAGCTGTTCATGACTATCAGAATATGAAGTTGTCAGAGGTGAGACATAAATTGGGTATCCAATAGGCTGATCACAAGATGAGTTGATCATGTTCCTCAAAGCTTGCTTGGCATTTTGGATGCTTCCTCTTTCTGGGTTTCGATTGCGTAAGAAGACCAATTCCTGCTGCTGCCCAGCCCAAAGGCCACGGACACATTCCTTATTTACCTGCAAAAACACAGAAATCAGGAAGGTATGCAGGAAAATAGTGTGGCAACATGCAAATCAGACAGCTATAACTACATGAATTTTATGACATGAAATATTCATTGTGTCAGGATTCCAAATAACATCCAAAATTAAATCAGAGTCCAAGGCAAAGTATTGCTCAAAGTTCCAATTTATTAAGAGAGTCATGTTGGCACATCTGGGAAAACCCAAATCTGAAAGCTTCCCGGTTTCCCCCACCCAGTTGAAAGTTTAAGATCCTGTCCCCACACCCATAAGTCCATCATATGGTCCAATCTTCCACTGCCATGCTGGCAGTTCCACCCATCCAGTTCCGGTCAGGTGCAGAGACAAAGGATGATCTTGGCAATCTAAAAGTAATTTTATTTTGGTTACATCACATCCTACTGCTTACTATCCCCCTCCAATTTCCCCACTATAGAAACAGCATAGTAGATAGAAATGTGGCAGGATCCAAAGATCCCAAAAGGAACCGGCTGCAGGCCTGACACACTGTTATCGAATAAATCTACTAGTAGAAAAGTGGTTTAAAATTACAGCCATTTTTTAAATGTCTCAAAAGTGCTTCTTTCCCCCAAAGGCAACGGAACTTTCTTGTTTTTTTCTTTTGAAAACATTTCATTTCACATCCAAGAAGCTTCTTTGGTTCTAACTAACTAGTGGGGAACTGAAGAAACATCTTGGATGTGAAATGAAACGTTTTCAAAGGAAAAAAAACCCAAAAGTTCAATTGCCTTTTGAAAAAATCACCCTTGGGACAACCATGACCTGGACGATTGAGTCTCCATAGACACTTTTTAAACGCATACTGAAAACAGGATATAGGCGCGCGCGCAAACACACTTCCATCCTAATCATAAATATCTTCAATGTTTAGACAATTTTAAAATTATACATTAAAGTTTTACCTTTTAGAAAAATAACTAAAATCATGTAATTACTAGAAACATGCAGCCTTTGTATTTAACTTTATGGAACCCATTCATGCATATATATCATTATTTATTCTACTTGTAAGCATTAATATAAACAAATTTAAAATTTGCTTAGACAAAAGAAAGAGATAAAAACTGTTTATCAGTATACTGTAGGAGGTAAGATGTAGCAAGGTAGTGAGAAATGCCTACGCTACACTTTTCTTAATTGTGGAATTAAATATAAAATATGATCATTTTTTAAAATTTGCCTAGTCTGCAAGTTCTGCTGATTTCCTTAATCAAAATATTTAAAAACCTAGAACAATTTAACATAAAAGAATTGCTTAACAAAATCACAGCATTTAAAAAGGAATTAAAAAAAATCAAAATATCAATTTCATACTAGGAAGTAATAAATGCCTATTCTCCCCACTTATTACATCTCATCCTAGAACAGGTGGTCTCATCTACCCTGTTAATTGTTTCTTACTTTAATGACTCTGAAGATTAGATAGCGCTTGTTCAGCATGATGATCTTGTATTCGTTGGTGCCATCATCCATCACATGGCGAAGGGCAAGTAGGGAGGGAGAATTGGAAAGTACAGCACTTCGCCAAGCTGGGTCCCCCTCATGAGCTATAACCAGGTTTTGTTCATGCGTTGTGATAGCTTCATAGAGAACAGCAGGATCATCGTATTCATCAGGAGAGGTGAAATGATCCTAAACCGAAGAGTAAAAGCATTATCATATCAATATGAACCTTCATTGTGAAAAGGGAAATGATATATTCTACTTCAGTGTTGCTGAGCCTTGGCAACTTGAGGACATGTGGACATCAACTCCCTGAATAGCAAGTTTGGCTGATGAATTCTGGGAGTTGAAGTCCACACATCTTCAAGCTGCCAAGGTTGAGGAAAATTGTTTTAGCCTATACTAAAATTATACAGTCAAAGTTTATATTCGGACAAACTCAATTATTTAAGATTGCATCTAGTTATCTAGTTACATTAAACAATGAAGAATGCTCAGTTTTCCTAAAGCAGTAGTTCTCAACCTTCCCAATGCCACAACCCTTTAATACAGTTCCTCATGTTGTGGTGACCCTCAACCATAAAATTGGTGTCTTGGTTACTAAGACCATCGAAAATACACGTTTTCCGATGGTCTTAGGCAACCCCTGTGAAAGGTTTGTTCGACCCCCAAATGGGTCGTGACCCACAGGTTGAGAACTGCTACCCTAAAGGCTAACAAATTTACTACTGTATAATAATTCATAGATCACAGCCTAGGTTTTAAGCTGAGATATAAAACAACTCAGCCATACATTTCTCCAGGGATGGATTTGTGACATCTGGCACCATGGCAATATCAAATGCAATTAACAAACATAGTTTTTTCTCTCGTCAAAAAGATGTAAAAATTGCATTTGTTTTTAAGAAATGCATATGAAACAAATACTATATGCTTCTGAAAGTTTCGTATTAAAAAATGAGAAAATAGTCAAACAATGAAGACCAGGGAAAATATCAGGGAATTTTGTAGACAGTGATATTGAAAAGTATATTCTGCTTCCCTTCAATTCCTAAATGCTCAATTTTTCCCTTCTCAGTTTAATTCCAACCATTTTCCCCAAATTTGCTCAGTCCTGTTCTTTCTTACAAGATATAACATCGTAAGGAACTTAATTTGCCCTTGAATCAACATTTTTACCAATGGGGGGACTGCCACAAACACTCAAAGTTTGAGTTATAATCATCTATGTCACTTTCAGCTGATGTGCATTTGTGCAAGCATTCTGTATACCTGATGCAGTTTTAGTGACATGCGTATTCCAGGGACCACCACTTTTCTCAGTAATTCCATGTCTGCAAAAATCCATTCATCTCGAATTGATGATATACGAAAGTCTCCTTTAAACAAGGCATGGAGCCCATACAGGAAAGATTCCAGATTACTGTTTGGTTTGGGAGAGAAACCCCAAACATTAAAGCAAGCATTCAGTATTCTAAAATTAGTTGAAGAAAGTAAGACTTTCATTTCTATATAAACATTGTGGGCTGCCAAGCAAGTTTAAATTGCCATACTAAACAAATATAAATCAGGAGAGTAAAAAAAAAAAGAGAGCTGACAATCATTCTTCAGTTCCTCATCTGTCCTGGCTATGTATTCAAGAATGGCTGAAACACTAAAGGAAAACTAATCATCCTCAAATTACTTGGCAGAAAAGTGGCATAAATTCTTTGTGTTAAGGAGAACAACAGTAGTTGCATTATCTTGTACTCTGCAGTTATTTACCGAAGAAGCACCTGGCTTATTTGCTGACAAATTACTTCTGTATTTTAGAATCTTTCACTTCCCTCAGAATCAATTTTATACTTATTCTATTCTTGAACTTAACGGGAGAATTCTCCAAGTTCCCTTTTCTTCTCGATGTTTATAGATTGAGCTTGTCTCAAATACCAACTCAGTGCTGTTCAATGACTATATAAAATCAAAAGATCCAAAAATGCATATTGTTTATAGCAGTGTTTCTCAACCTTTGCAGCTTCAAGATATGTGGACTTCAGCTTAAAGAATTCTGTTACTTGAAGTCTACATGTTTTCAAGCTGCCAAGATTGAAAAGCACTGCTTTAAAGGTTTGTCACTCTGAGAAATCAGCCATTAACAGACATATTGAGATAAGGTCTAGCTATGAACCCTTCCAAAAAGGAAGCAACCAAAATCAAAGAAAGGGGCAAACAGATCTAAGTACATCTTTCATCATCCTGCACTTATTATAGAATGGAAAAAGGCACAGCTATATTCTAGGGGATTATATTCTGGAATAGTAAATAAGAATACCTAGCCATATGATGTGAAGCAGTTCCCAGAGCTCTCCGACCAAGAACAGACAGTCCGTAGCAAAGGGTAACCAGAGAAGAATCCTTATCTGCATTGAGTGGCTTTGAGTAAAAAGAAAAACAAAAATTGAAAACATTAGGTAAAGAATATAAGATGCTATGTTCCATCATATAACTCAAACTGTAAGTTTTCATCACTGTTTTCTATTTTCTTAAGAAAAAGAAAAGTGGAGAATAATTCCCAAAATGAGATATACACTTTTTAAAAAAAGTGGCTGCAAGCCTTTATGTTCCATTATCAGCAAATGAGATATTGTTATTACTGAGTAGGTTCTTGGCAGCAATACATTCTCTTCATAGCTAACATAAATACTTTAAGCTAATATATATATATGGGACTCAGCTAAGAAGTTCAACTCCCAATTCCTCCACATTTTCAGAATTTAGACGCTCTTTGAGAGATAAGATAGCATATCTTCGTAGAATTTCGTAATCATTCAAAAATACTTACTTTTTCTCTCTGAGAGCAGCAATATTCTACCCAGTTGAGATAAATTATACAAAAACTCTCTCTTGAAACCCCTGCTAGCCGATGATCATAATCCTCATCAATATTAGGATTAAATGTAGGGTCTACATCTACGTAATTTTGATCTGCACATTGCTGCAATCCTTCCTGCATTGTTTCATTTGATAACCATTCCTCTAGCTTGGGAGAGGATATTACATAATAGATGATACCCTACAAGATAAAAAATTAAAGTTATTAGAATATATACATCTGATTGTCACTTTTAAGTATTTAGCAAACATAGAAAAAGGATTAAACACATCCTTTGTAGATGTTGAACCCTGACGGTTTATTTACCAGACCCAAGCCATAGTAAAGAAATGAAAGGTAAAGAAATGGAAGAAAGGAAAATACCCAGATTTTTTTGTTGTTGTTCTTGTTGGTAAATTTTACAGGATCATGAAACAATTTAGAATTGCCTTTACAAATGAGTACTAAGCTATTTTATTCATGTATTAATATATGTGGTATATTCAGGTAGTCCTAAGTTAACAAAGGTTCATTTATTGACCATTCAAATTTAAAATGGCACTGAAAAAAGTGACTTATGACCATTTTTCATATTTATGGCATTGCAACATCCCCACAGTCACATGAAAGAATTCAGATGCTTGGAAACTGACTCATATTTATGACAGTTGCAGTGTCCTGGGATTATGTGATTACCTTTTGCAACCTTCTGATAAGCAAAGCCAATGGGGAAGCCAGATTAACTTCATCACTGTGTTACTAGGTTAACAACTTCAGTGATTCACTTAACAACTCTGGTAAAAAGATAATCAAATAGGGCAAAATTCATTCAACTATCTCACTTAGCAACATACATTTTGGATTCAATTGTGGTTGTAAATTAGGGACTACCTCTATACCAATATTGTAATTATTTTCAAAAGAAGGTGGTAATGTGCTTATAGAAAAAATCATATTGGCTAGAAATGCACTGGTAATCAAAGTTACTTTGCAGTTGAATGTGAGGAGTCTGAATTTCAAATGTAAATTTCCATCCTCCCACCCAGAGAAATTAAAAATAATAAATACTGTGCAAACTATTCTTCTAAATCAGGGGTGTCAAACTTGGGCCAGATCTGGCCCACAAGGTGCTTAGATCTGATCCGCGGTGCCATCTTGGAAGCAGCAAAGGACTGGCCCGTGGTGCCATTGCCAGTGAAAATGGAACCAGGGAAGGCTGCGTGTGGCCTGTCCCCAGTTCCACATTTGGCTGTAACAGCCTCCTGGAGCCCTCTGGCAGCGAAAAAGGAGCCCAGGGAGGCCGCGTGCAGCCTCCCTGAGTTCCGTTTTCACTGGCAGAGGGCTGCAGAAGACCATCGCGGCCGAAAACGGAGCCTCGATGAGTGACATCAAGCTGGCCATGCCAACTATGGCCATGCCCCCCTCCCAAGGTCAAACACAACCCTGATGCAGCCTTCAATAAAATTGAGTTTGACACCCTTGTTCTACATTCCTGAGTTAGAGATATACCTTGACATAGTATGTGGTGAGTATTTTCCTTAGATCAAAGACCTGAAGCATGGAAGCAGCGCTGTTGTCAGTTATGCTGTAACCCTCCAAGACATACTTTGTGACTAAAACTTCCCAAGCGAGCCAACGCTGGCCAAAGGCAGCATTAAAAGACAACACATGAGGGAAATGACCAGGTTCACAGCAACAAAACCCTTCATCTTCTTCAACCCCTTCAGTGATAGCTTCTACTTCTCGTTGCTGACAATAAGTTCCTGAAATGAAAAAAAGTAATTCTTAAAAATAGGAGCATTAACACCACCAGTTCTGATAATTTAAAAATAATGATTTGCACTTGCTTTCTGGTAGAAAATGGGATGAGAACTGTGTTTCCCCGAAAATAAGACAGGGTCTTATTTTCTTTTGACCCCCAAAATAAGCACTTGGCCTTATTTTCGGGGATATTATTTTTGAGGTGTAGGAGACAGCGAGCATGGTCACCTCATGTCTCCTGCTGTGCTGCAATATTTTGGGGGAGGATTTTTTTGGGGGGAGGGCTTATTTTAGCACATGAACTCAAAAGCCCGATTGGGCTTATTATCTGGGGAGGTCTAATTTTCAGGGAAACAGGGTAACATTGGGATAAGTAATTAAGGACCTTCATGAGTTCATGTTCATTTTATCAGTAATGTCTGTATCATAGATTTTTTTTAATTACAGTGTTTATACCACTGGTAAAAGGTGTCAGAAATTACTAAAATAGAATACACTAATGAAAGAAAAAGTAACAGGGTTTTGTTGAAATATTTGAAGAAAGTAAAGATTAAGTGATCTGAGGTTATAAAATGAACTTTGTTCAGCTCTATCAATTTTACCCAGACTCAGAGCATCTCAATCTAAATATTTATTAATCTAATGGACTAAATTAGCATGTTATAATGTCTGAAGCAGAAAGTAGTATGGGAAGATTAATGAGAAGTGCCTTCACATAGACTTTACCTCTGAATTCAAGCCCTCTCAGCTGGAAGGTGACTAAGCCATTGCCAATCTCTATAAGGTGTACAAGTGCATTGAGGTAGTCGGAAGCAAGAATAAAGCAATCTCCAGTACTGTAGTTTCCCCATCGCCCCAAGAGTAAGTCTCCACATAGGCTGTGCTGAAGGGAGCGAGTTAAATGTTCATAGAAGATTGAATTCAAGTTATTGTCATCAGAACCTACATGGATGAGAAAAATAATGCAATATACTAGAAACATAAATTTATTTTTACAATTCTATTGAAAAATCAGCCCAAGATATTAAAACAGACTGGGATAAATGATCACTTTAAGAGCTTATAGCTGACTCGACACCTGCTTTTTAGCCATATTATTTTCACTGTAGAAACATTAATGTATGTTGTTCTCTTGGCATCAAGGAAAATTTCTTAGGTGGGGCATCCCAAAAGTGAGAGAGATCAGGAACCATCTCCAGGAACTCAAGATAGTATCCACAGCACTTCTCCATTTTTCTCTACAATAGTACAATACAGAGAAAGCCAAAGTAGAAATAAATAGTTTGCATTCTTTAGTGCCTAGCATACAGGATTAACCTTTGCCCCTGGTTAAGGTTAATTATTGTTTTACAGATAGCTCTCATCTTTGGATAAACTCTTTTTGAAAAGGGGAATCCTTTTCAAGGATTTGGACAAGTTGCTAGAATATATCTGGTAGCTTAAATAGGGATTGTGTAAAGAGGAATATTCATAAGGACAGCAGCAGAATTTTGGTTCCCACCCCCATGAAAAAATAAGGAAAAAACATAAAAGAAAGACTCTAGGTTTATTCAGATGATAGAAGGGCACAAAAATAGGAAATACTAGTTATAATTTTGAAGTTGCAGTTTTGGAAAATATGGTTCTTTAGTTAGAAAAAAAGATTTTCATCTATTAATTGAATTCATCTATTACCGTGTTTCCCCGAAAATACGACCTGTCCTGAAACTAAAGCCTTGGCACATATTTTGGGTGGGCAAAAATATTAGACCCTGGACAACACTGTTCCCTCTAAGGTGCGCGGCTGCGCGGCCGTGCACGTGGAAAGAAACCCCCGCGCAGCAGTTTCTAACTGCTTCTTTAAAGCAAACGTGGGGAAGTCCTTTGCAGGTGGCTACAACTGGCCGCCTGCAAAGGACCTCCCCAGATTTTGAAGAGCATGGCTCTTCAAAGGGGGATTCCTTCCTGTAAGACCCCACCAAGAAATGCGGGGAGCGGCAGCGGAGCCCGGGGCTGCTTCTGCTGTGACCGCTGGACTGTGGGGCTCGGAAGGGGGCGGGAAGAGCGGCGGGGCTGGCGGTGGCCGGCGGTGGCAGGCTGGTTCGCCCTCCTCCTCCAACAGCACTGCTGGATTTCCGCCCAACGCTGCGGGGGCGCCAGCGGGAGCTTTGGCGGCTTCACCTCAGCCGCAGCGCTGGGCAGCAAATGTGTTGGTGCTGTTGGAGGAGGAGGAGGAGGCGGCAGCAATAGCACCTGAGGACAGGACAAGAAGCAATGGAAACTTGTCAGAAGGAGACTCAAGCTGGAAATAAGGAGAAATCTGACAGTAAGAACAATTAAAATCAATGGAATCTTAATTCATTTGCTACAGGTTTTCAAAAGACTGGATGGCCATTTGTCTCAAATGATATAAAGACTCCTGCCTTGGACAAGGGGCTGGAATAGAAGACCTCCAGTATCCCTTCTGATTCTCTGATTTTAAAAACCACAAGCTTTTTACAGCTCACTTGCAACTTTACCAAATTTAATTCAGCCATTTCCCTTTGTTATTAAATGGGTATTGCTAGTTCAATGCACATGTGCTCCACTTTTAAGATGCTGAAAAAAATCCCCATGACCTGCAACAAAATTCATTCTTCCACTCTTATCTTGCCCTAACTTCTGATAGGTTCCTGAAATATAGATCTCTAAAATTTAGTGAAAATATTTCTATCTATTTGTATACCAGACTAGTAAAACAGATTGGGACAAATGGGCATTTAGTGTTCTGGGATAATAGCAGGTTTACTCTATTTGGATTTTCAGATAAAAGTTATCTTTGTGCTAAGTTTCTAACAATGTAGTTCTCTAATGTAACTATGAAACAGTCCACATATATATTCCCCTCAGGGAGGAATTCTGGAGTTGAAGGTCCACAAGTCTTAAAGCTGTCACGTTTGAAGACCCTGGGGTTTTTTTCCCCTAAAGGGTTAGGGGTGCACGGGTCTTGTGTAACAACAGCTGTTAAGACTTGCGTGCTTCAAATGCCAGGACTTTCTGAGCCAACATTTTGGTTGCTAAGCAGGAGCGTTGTTAAGTGATACTGATATTATATAACACTTTTTAATAAGGGGGTTACTTGAATAACATAAATAAACTACATGAGTTTCAAATAATATCTGATTTTGTTGTTGTCTTAGGTGAAGTCTGTTGAAAAAATTCAGGTGCTCAGGCATGAAAATATGCCGCTCAAACAACTATACTTTTCTGCTCACACTGAAAAAAAATTAGAGGGAAACATTGCTGGACAACCCCCCCCCTCAAGCCAGGCAAAGCACCACTCGCCGACCTAGCAGTATCCTGAAGTTGCCAAGCCAGGGAACGAGGTGGGGACAAAGGCACTCGGTGGTGCTTGGTGCTTTTGGGTTACCGTAGGTCGGTCAGCGCCGCTATGCCCAGCTGAAGAGGGGGGTTGCTGGGCAGCTGCTCTCTTATGAGCGGGCTCCCAAAGAGCCAGGCACAGCCTCAGGGTTGAATGGCGTGTTGCGCTGTCACAGCAGCATCACAGCAGCCATGAGGTGACCACGGTCATGAGCAGCCGCCTGGCAACCCCCCTTTCCAGCGGACACAGCACCACTGACCGACCTAGCAGTACTCAGAAGGCATCAAGCAATGTGTGCCTCGCAGACTCACGATGCCTTGGCTAACTCTACAGTACCTGCAGAGCAGGGTATCTCCGTTGCTGGTGCCGCCCGCCACTTGTTTTTTTTTTTGGCTTTCAAAGCATGGAGGAGGGATGCCGCTCTGGGAGTACGCTCTATGGTTGTGGGCTGCAGAGCGTACAACCATAGAGAGTACTCCCAGAGCGGCATCCATCTCCGTTGCAGCTTCCAAAGCATGGAGGTAGGATAACGCTCTGGGAGTACGCTCTATGATTGTACGCTACATAGTGCATACTCCCAGAGCGGCATCCGTCCTCCGTGCTTTGAAAGCTGCAAAAAAAAAAAAAAAAACCAAGCGGTGGGCAGCGCCACCAGCAGAGATGCCCCTAGCATTGCAGGTACTGTAGTTAGCCAAGGACATCTTGAGCCTGCGAGTCGCACGAGCAGGCAGTAGAAAAGCCGCTTGCGCAACCCCCTCTCCAGCCATGCAGAGCCCCATTCACTCACCTAGGGGCATTCCGAAGGCGCCATGCCGCAGGAGGCAGAGGGCAGCGAACAGGCACTCACGTTTCTTGGTGCCTTCCAGGTACCGCTAGGTCAGTCAGCGGCCCTGTGCCTGGCTGGAAGAGGGGGGTGGCCGGGCAGCTGCTCATGAGCATAGTCAACTCATGGCTGCTGTGTTGCTGCTAGCGACAACGCAAACAACAAGCCATTCGAACCCTGAGGCTGTGCCAGCTCTTCAGGAGCCCGGTCACAAGGAATGGGCCACCCGGCAATCCAAAAACAATAAGCCCTCCCCTTTAATAGGTCTAAGGCCACATTTCATGGATCAAAAAATATAAGACCCTGTCGTATTTTCGGGGAAACATGGTAGATCCGAGGTGTCCAAACTTAATTTCATTGAGGGATGCATCAGGATTATATTTGACCTTGGGGGGTTGGGGGTGGGTGTGGCCAGGGTGGGTGTGGCCAGCTTGATATCACTCATGTTGGTGGTCTGAGTGCCTGCCAGTAAAAACGGGCTCCAAGCTCCATTTTCAGCTGCGACGGGCTCCTACAACCTCTGCCAGTGAAACGGAGCTCAGGAGGGTCCTCTCAAGCTCAGTTTTTGCTAGAAGAGGCACCATGGTCAGTCTTCACTGTTTCCAGGGTGGTCCCGTGGGCCAGATCTAAGCACCCCACGGTCTGAGTCCAGTCGCCGGGCTTGAGTTTCACACCCTGTATTAATGAATACAGATAGACCTTGACTTACGACACAATTTCTGTTGTTAAGTGATAAATTTGTTAAGTGAATTTTGTCCAATTTTACAACTTCCTCTTGCCACAGTTGTCAGTGAAGCATTGCAGTTTATCATCGTAGTAAATGATTATTAAGTGATCTGGCTTTACCATGATTTGTTTGCCCAGTGGTCACAAAAGGAGACACGCAACCGGCATAAATATGAGTCAGTTGTCAAGCACCTGAATTTTATTCAAATGACCACGAGGATCCTGCAACGATATAAGTGTGGAAAAATGATCATGGCATCTTTCTCAGGTGTTGTTGTAACTTTGAAAGGTCACTAAATGAACTGTTGTAAGTTGAGGACTATCTGTAGTGTGTAACAAATCATCTAAGTAGACAACTGTTAAGGAATATAGATATACTCATTAACACAATCAATATATTTGAATGATTAAGGAATGTAGTATCTAAGAATTAACTGTATTTGTTGCAAATGAATTTAAAGTAAATTACTAACAATATCTATAAAACAAATATCCTATTAATATTTATCCTCCATAATACATTGTTTCAAAGACAGAATCCTAATGTAAAAGCAGGTAATACTGTTGCACATACAAAATATAACTTATCTATTAGAAAGAGCTCTTCCCCAACCGCTTAAAAGATGAAAAATATCATCTTTCATTGGATTAATTTTGCTTTCCACCAAAAAAAAGGTACGGACTGAATTGAGCTCTTGCACAATCCACTAAACAGTTTCACCTGCCTACTTTTATCAATATTACCCTGGGTTTTCTGTCAAGCTGAGAAGCCAGTCTTGTATTTGAGTGGTCCCTCGTTTCGTGCTGAAATAAAGACAAAAAAGTAGAGTTAACTTGTATTCCTGAAATACCTTGAAATGAAGCACCACAGGGTACTTACTGTTTTCCTACCATTCTACCTTCCAGACAGAGACTCATTTTTACACGCCTTATATTAAAATAAATAAGGGAGAAACTTTTGTAGAATCTAATATACAATAAGGGGCTTCCCCAATTGGTGATTGTCCAAAATATTTGATTCCCTGCTTACAGAACTGAAACAGGGCCAATGGTGGGTTTCAAATCCAGTTCCAACCGGTACGGTTGGACGGGGCTGGCGGTGACCTCATGGATGCGCGCAGTGCCGTGCATGCGTCTTAGCGCCTCCGCAATGCTCCAGCTACTCCACAGAGCGTCCGCGCAGGCGCCTGTACATGCCATGCACCTGCGTGGAAGCGCAGAAGCCTTTAAACACCAGTAAGAGCTCGGGCGGGCCAGTGGGCCCTCCGGAGCACCGTTACCGGAATGGTATCAGGTGCTCTGGTACACGCGTACCTGGTCGTACCGCCTGCAACCCACCACTGAACAGGCCGATGAACAGTGCTAGTTCCAGTCATTGTTTTCTGATAGGAGAGGCTGAAAACGATATGTTTTCTAGATGTGAAAACAGATCCTGTCTGTTTTTCAAAGTTCTGAATAATACTTTCATGAATGTTGTGGCAACCAGAAAGCCTATTTTACAAATGCCATAAAAAATCCATTTTAGGGGGGCATTGCAATCAAGAAATCAAAACAATACTAAAAAACAGGAGAAACATAGTTAATAATAGTTTTTTAAATTCTGGCAAGACTTGCTAGAAAAACATATCAAAATGAGAACACCTGGCTGGAAAAAAAACAGATGCATTATTCTTGTGCACTGTGAAACTCAAATCTTTTCCATTCCTTTAAAAATGTATTGTTAAATGAAATATTGGAAGCTCTGTAGTTTCATTCCCCCCCCCACCCCTTAAAACGTTATATATTCAGAATAGTCAGTATCAAGAAAGAAACATTTGTGCCTTTGAGATTAAAAAAAAATATTTAAAATTTCAATGCATTACAATGTACTATACATGAAAGCCTTGTATGATTTCAGTAAAACCTACTTGTAGTCTCTCTCCCAGAACTTGACGGGTCTGACATAAGAAGTGATAAATATTGCACTTCCAAAAAGGGGTTCAAAGGGGTAGAAAAAAAGGCAGACACGATTGCCTGGACAAACAGCATTGCCAGAATCTACCGGACAATAAAGTTAAGGATGTCATAATTGTTACCCAGATCCTTTATTAGCAGGATAAAATGAAGCTGGATATTTGTCCCTTATTATTTTTTCTTATAAACACTGAGCATGTAAAATTCGTCTTTCCTTTTTGTAATCATTTACTACATATTTTCTCTACTAGATTTAGATTTCAAGAGATCAAATTAAATAAGTTTGAATTCAAAAGGATACGGGGCACAGCAAATGGTTGGGCGAAAGCATGGAAAGCAGATCCCCATGTGATTTGCCAAGGAGCAATGTAAGTGTACACAAATCTTAGTTTGTAAAAAAGTTCCCAAGCTACAAAAGAAAATCAGAAGAAAATATTTAGAAATATAAGCTCCAGCAAGAGTAGCAACACAAAAGCATAATCATGCATGGATTTTATCCTCTTGAAGCCGTGCGAATAATGTCTCCATTAAGGCTTAAGGGAACTTGATTTGACGAAGCCACCAAGATCTACCACCGCATCCCATGTCTGTGTGTAAGCATGCCCTGCTGAACTGATTAAACACCACTGTCAACAAGAGAAATGAAGTGGAATTTTTTCTGGGTTCCCTTTTAAAATTCAGGAAAAAAAATACCATGACATTGCAAGATTTATTTACGTTGTAAAACTAAAAAAAAGAAAAAAAAGTAGAGTTAATCCTCACTTCTGGAGACTACATGGATGTGCCCATGTATTTTCCTTTACAACAAAGCATCGTCTTGGTAGTTTATGTTGGCTTCCTCTGGGATATTTTTTTCTCAAATTCTTAGTTTTTGTCTATACCCTAAGATATCCTGTTAAATCTCCAATCAAAATTTGTCCAATTATCCAATTTTACTTTATGTCTAATATGTACAATTTTACTTAGCTTTCTGAGATTTGTCAACATTGACCAAAATACCTTTATGCTTGGTACCATAACAATTCTTATTTATCCATTACTTATTAACTCCTGTACAGAAACCTATATGGTCTACTCAGCTAGTAACAAGGCATACATCATACAAAACCACACAGGAAACAATAAAATAATACTTGAAGAAGATACACGTTGTGCTTACATGACATGCTCACCTATAAACAGTAGTTTCAGCTTAGTAGTTTGTATGAATGCAGCCATTATATTTTAGGAATCAAAATTTATGGCTTCGTACATTGCTCAAATCAGCCAACTCTAGTTTATTCAGTGAACCATGGCTAAATAAATAGGAGTTTAATATATATGAACTAGATCTGTGTTATAAAGGCCTGCTTGATCTTTATAAGAGTTCATTGAGCAAGAAGACAGCTCTGCTACACAAAAAGCCTTTCCGCCCTTTGCACTGGCAGATGTTGAGATGTTCACACTAAACCAGTTTCTGCCAGTTGCTTGTAACAATATGGAATAGAAGATGATGCTGTATTTGACTTTACCTTGCTGAAGAGTATGGACATGAAGAACAAGTCTAGCAGCATGGTCTCAGAGAATCGATTGTAATCAAACGTAAAGAAAAGCACTGTAAAAATGATAGTGACATACTGGTAGGTTGGATTGCTAAAAGATGAGCGCAGCAACTTCATACCAGCTATAGTAATCATTAAAGCACCAAGTCTGCAATGGAAAAATAGAATTTCAGATGAAATCTGAAGCCAAGGAATTCCCTTAGTTTTCCCTTTAGAAATTCCCATTAGTTTCTTCTTGCCTCACTCCCCTCTGCTTGATTAATTTGTTGATTATTCTCAGTGAACTTATTTTCTAAAATTCCTTTTTATTAGATTCGTAACTCGCAGGATCTTGTTTGGGTCTCAGCATACCATATTTTTTCGGAGTATAAGATGCGCCAAGATTTGAAGAGGCAATTTTTTTAAAAGTAGATATATGGATAAAGGGATAGAGAGGGAAGAGAGAGAGAGAGAAATACAGTAGGTATGTAGGCAGAGAGAGTGCAGGTAGGTAGAGGGATGGATAGATAGATAGATAGATAGATAGATAGATAGATAGATAGATGGATGGATGGATGGATGGCTGGATGGATGGATGGATGGATGGATGGATGGATGGATGGATGGATAGATAGATAGATAGATAGATAGATAGATAGATAGATAGATAGATAGATAGATAGACAGACAGACAGACAGACAGACAGATAAATAAATAAATACATACAATAGATAGGTAGGGAGAGACAGAGTAGTTAGGTAGGTAGGTAGGTGGATAAAGGGATAGAGAGAAATAGAGAGAGATAGAGAAATACAGTAGGTAGGTAGGGAGGAGAGAGAGTGTGTGTGTGTAGGTAGGTAGGAAGGTAGAGGGATTGAGAGAGAGAAATAGAGAGAGAGAGAGATACAGTACATAGGTAGGTATTTCTGCTGGCACAGCACTTGATCAATCTAATTCTCTTCAATCAGTTAAAGAACTTTCCAAAAGGGAAAAAAAAGTTTTTGCACTCTGCAAACACCCCAAAAATGGCCCATTTTTCACGAAGATGCGCCCCCTTTTCCCCCCCAAAAAAGGCATGAATAGCCTTGGGTGGGCTTGCAGAGTGCTCCGGGGGGGGGGGGGGACGAGCAAAAAAAGGGCCCTTTTTTTGAAAACGGGTCAATTTTTTTGTCAAAAAAATTCCATGCGGAATTGCTTGTGGAAACGTATAGAGTGCTGCTGGGAGCTGGGGGGGCAAAAAACAGCCCATTTTTGCTAATTTCTGCCCTCCCCAGCCCCCCAGGAGCTCTCGGAAAGCCTCCATTATGGTATGCACAGCCATTTTGGTGAAGGGGCGGGGCTTCGGAAGGCAAAAATACTATATTCGGTGTATAAGACACCCCAGATTTTCAGCCTCTTTGGTGCCTCTGCCAGTGAAAACGGAGCTTGGGAGGGCCACCATCGTAGTCAAAAACAGAGTTCACAAGGGCCGCAGACGGCCCTCTGAGCTCCATTTTTGCTGGCAGAGGGTTTGCAGGAGGGCATTGCAGCCGAAAACGGAGCTTGGGAGCCCATTTTTGCTGCCAGAGCGCTCGGGCCACCACAGGGCCTCCAACATGAATGACATTGAGCTGGCCATGCCCACACCCACCCTGGCCATGCCCCCCCAGCCTCCCCCCCGCGAGATCAAACACAAACCCTAAGGCAGCCCTCAATAAAATAGAGTTTGACACCCCTGCTCTAGAAGAACAATCTATCTGCCATCAACTTTAACTTAAATTTCTATAGGGAGTAGGAGTTTGAACTCAATGGCTTGAATGAGACATTTTTATTCTAAAGTGCATGAGAGAGACACTATAGCATTCCTAGTGCTGAGGATGATGAAAGGTTATACAATGGGAAGTGAAAATAGAACAAAGCTCCCAGACAGACACTTTTTTTTCAAAATACTAATCATAATTAAAACAAAAGTAAAATAAATCTACTTACTCTGTATCTAATCTCTTTGGACTAGCAATAGCCTTTGCACTGCTGCTGAGTTCATTGAGGACTACCAAGGGATAGATTATATTTTTCTCCACAAAAAGAAGCCATATATGAGCTTTCTCAAACCACATAACATGTGCGGCATCTAAGAAGTCAAAGAGCACATTCTGAATCAAGTATTTCTGGAGTATGCATATAATATCAAACTCAACTCTAATACCTCTAACAGAGCATCCCTAAGATAAGCTGAACTGTTTTTCTTTATAGAGGAATAAGGTTTCTATGGCAAAAAGAAAAAACTAGCATGTAGCAATAGCACTTAGACTTAGACTTTACAATGCTTTACAGAGTCAGCATATTTTCCCCCAACAATTTGGGTCCTCATTTTATCGACCTTGGAAGAATGGAAGGCTGAGTCAACCTTGAGCCTGGTGAGATTTGAACTGCCAAATTGCAGGCAACCTGCAGTCAGCAGAAGTATCTTACAGTACTGCACTCTAACCACTGTGCCACTACGGCTAGTGAGACCTCGCCGAAACGTTGCCAAGACAATCTCAATCTTACACGGGAAAGACCCGAATACAACAAGACATGCATATATATGCTGGTCTTGTTGTATTCGGGTCTTCTCCCGTGTAAGATTGAGATTGTCTTGGCAACATATATATGTATTGTGTCATCCCCATATTTGGGTATGCCCAAATATGGAAGGGAGCATATTGCTCCCTTTTTCTGTCTTTGTGTTGGCAACATATATATGTATTGTGTCACAACCCTGGTATGCCCAAATATGGGAGAGAGCATACTGATTCCCTTTTTCTGTCTTTTGGATCACCCTAGAGCCATCCAGGCAGAAAGCCATTTTTTTTAATGTTGCCTTTTATGTTGCCTTTTTTATGTTGCCTTTTTATGTTGCCTTTGTTTATTTATCAGCACAAATGCAACACACACACAATATATATATATTTAGTGATAATGCAACCAATATTTAGTTAATCTATTGCAATTGTGCTACTTACTGCGGACTTCAAATTGATAGTATTCCTTGGTTTTCAGCAATGGATGAGAAAAACAGTGCCATGGGAGCTGTTTTCGGAGCTGAGGCAGCACATAATGGGTCATAAATCCTATTAATCCCCACCAATGCATACAAAACGTAACTTAAAACAGGCTAAAAGAAATTTTAAGAAAAAAAAATCTCAAAATCAGGTAAATATAATAACCATCCCTTTCAGAATTGTGTTACCTTATTTACTTTATTTCATTGTAAATAGCAGCTCTGATTAAAAGCTATCTTCTCCTCTGATTAATCTTATCAACAAACACTTTATGTCACAACATATCAGAAACACATGATGTAGTGCCCTATTGGATCCTAGTGCTTCTCTTGATTAAATGTATATCAGTTTACGGGAATATGGTACCAACTGAAGAAAAATGGCAGTAGAATTCTGTATTTTCCCTTTAAATGCTTTACTTTAAATGCAGAATATTATACTGCATGTTATTATTAGAATTAAATTCTGTTTTTTTTTGTCCAGGATTGGAACACTCCTTCTTCTGTATTTTCTCACCTATCTTTTGAGAAAAATATCGGTGTCCTAAAATGAGCTTCTCTGGATGAATATGATTAAAATCTAGACTCTTCTCCAACTCCTTAACCACTGAATTTGCTGGAAGTTTATCATTTAGTGCCCCCCCCCCCAACCGCTAATATTTGCATTTTATTGCATGTGTATCAGACAAAACAAAAACAAACAAAAATGAGATTCTGGTCTGTTCAGACAGCATAGCTTCAGTACATCATGGTTTTTAGCATTCCAAGTTTCCATATTTACTCATATACCAGAAACATAAGTCTGCTCTGGAAAAAGTTGCACAAGCAGAACATGCAGAAATGAGAGAATTTTCTAACCATAGGCTACCTCATATTCTTCCCATCTTACTTAAATTTCTTAAGATAGTAATAAAGACTAGCTGGAATAAACCCGGTAGCACTTAAAGCAAGAAAAAAACACATGAGGCATACATAGTGTCAATGTGATATGGCTGAACCTAGAAACAAGTTTTCTATGTGGTTAAGCAATCCAAAATATCCAAGAAAGATTTATAAAAGAAATGTGTGTCATGATTTTTTAGTGGGCAGCAGAAATAAATCTTACCTGCAATACTGGTGAAACCTGTGCTGACATGGATTGCAAAATAAAGTACACCAATTACTAGACAAACAACAAGATCAGACTGCAAACGTTCATTCTACAAAGAAAAAAAAGACAATGCATCTGCATGTCAAGAAGGTTCTATAAAATTTCCACATTTTTATTACTCACATGGTTATTTTGAAGACAGTTTTAAAATATACTGTTGCAATTAATATTTATAGAGTCTCAAAACCTACTCCCCACCCACAGTTTGTATTGACATATTTGTGGAATTTTAGTTTAGGTATCAGATGATTTGCCAAGCTATACAGAGATAATTTTTTAAATTGTTGTTAGAACAGAATATCATAAATCTTAGCATAGTCTGAGCAAATCATTTCAACATCTGAATTGTATGTGTGTGTGTGTGTGTATCTTGAGCACAGAGTATTATCATAGCAATAATAATAATAACAACAACAACAGTTCCTAGGTCCTTGGTTAAGACTCGAACTGTTGAGCTACCAACCAGCCCCAAAGGCTGTGAATCTCACCAAAGATTAACATAATAATAATAATAATAATAATAATAATAATAATAATAATAATAATTATTATTATTATTATTATTATTATATTATTATATTATTTCACCTCTTCTCTTCATCATCGCAATGATCCCACTACCAGTAATCTTAAAAAAAATGAAATTTTTTTTTTTTTATCAAAGTCTTAATGTGAATGGTGACACCAAAAGTGAAAAACCAGAAAAGCAGGCCACAGTTGAATTCTGGAAAGAATTGTGGGAAAATGCAAAGGACTACAACAAGGAAGCAAAGTGGATACATGACTTTGAGAAAAGCATTGGCAACAAACAAATGCAAGTATTAGAAATAACAACTGAGATGATCAAAAATCGAGTTAAAAAGGTAAAGAATTGGACATCACCTGGAAAGGACCAATTACATGGTTTCTGGCTCAAATATCTGACCAGTTTACATGCAATATTGGCCAGGCAACTGAATGAAATTTTACAAAAGGGCCAAATTGATGAATGGTTGACAACTGGAAAAACATACTTGATTCAGAAAGATCCAACTAAAGGAACAACACCTGAAAACTATAGACCAATAACATGCTTACCAACAACCTTCAAATTACTCACAGGCATTATTGCAGATAACATGATGGATTATTTGGAAACAAACAACATCTTGCCAGTAGAGCAAAAAGGCAACAAAGAAGGAGCAGGGGCACAAAAGATCAGCTTCTAATTGATAAAATGATATTAGAAAATTGTAAGAACAGAAAAACGAACTTGAATATGGTCTGGATTGATTACAAAAAGGCATTTGACTCACTGCCACATAGTTGGATCATAAAATGCTTAGAAACAACTGGCATTAGCAAAAATATTACATCCTTTACTGAAAAGGCAATGAAACAATGGAGAACTGAGTTGGCAGTAGGGAATGAGATCTACGGAATGGTTAATATCAAGCGAGGAATTTTCCAGGGTGATTCACTTTCACCTCTTCTCTTCATCATCGCAATGATCCCACTATCAGTAATCTTAAAAAAAATGAAATTAGGCTACCAAACAGCCAAAAAAGCTGAAAAAATTTCGCATTTACTATATATGGATGATTTGAAACTCTATGGAAAGTCAGAAATAGAAATCCAATCATTGACAAATACAGTCCGAGTATTCAGCACCGATATTTCAATGCAGTTTGGCATGGAAAAATGCGCCACTGTATCCATAAAAAGGGGCAAAATCACTGCATGTGAGGGAATTGAAATGCCCAATGGCCAACTAATTAAATGCAAAGAAAATGAAGCCTACAAATACTTAGGCATTCTGCAGTTGGATAACATCAAGCATGGAGAAGTAAAAACTATTGTCAGGCGAGAGTACACCAACAGAGTTAGGAAAATTTTGAAATCTAAATTGAATGGTGGAAATACAATCAAGGCCATAAATACCTGGGCAATACCAGTTATAAGATACACAGCTGGCATAGTTAACTGGACACAAGCTGATTTGGACCTTTTGGACCGAAAAAACCAGGAAACTAATGACAATGCACTACAGTTTACATCCACGTGGTGATACTGATAGATTATACCTGCCCCGAAAATCAGGTGGCAGAGGATTATTACAAGTGAAGCAAACAGTTGAAGAAGAAAAACATGCACTGGCTGATTATTTAAAGAAAGTCAAGAACATCTATTAATCGAAGTAAAGAACAAAAATCTACTGAAGGCCCAACAGACAAAACAAGAATACAGAAAAGATGTGATAAAATCAAGAATGGAGAGTTGGCAGAACAAAGCACTGCATGGTCAATTTCTGGAAAAATAAAAGATAAAGTGGACAGGGAACAAACTTGGTTATGGTTAAAAACAGGTACATTAAAGAAAGAAACAGAGTCACTAATCCTGGCTGCGCAAGAACAAGCTATCCGCACAAATGCCATTAAGGCCAAAATCGAAAAATCCTCTGATGATGCCAAATGCAGACTTTGCAAGAAGCTGACGAAACTGTTGATCACATACTCAGCTGCTGTAAAAAAATCGCGCAGACTGATTATAAATTGCGGCACAATTCAGTAGCACAAATGATCCATTGGAATTTGTGCAAAAATTATAATATTAAAACAGCAACAAACTGGTGGGAACATCAGCCTGAAAAAGTCACCGAAAATCAGATGGTCAAGATCTTGTGGGATTTCCGTATACAAACGGACAAAATACTGGCGCATAATACACCAGACATCACACTGGTTGAGAAAAATAAGGTCACAATCATAGACATCGCAATACCAGGTGATAGCAGGATCGCCGAGAAGGAACATGAAAAAATCGCAAAATACCAGGACTTAAAAATTGAAATTCAACGACTATGGCACAAACCAGCAGTGGTAATTCCAGTGGTAATTGGCACACTGGGTGGTATTCCAAAAGCACTGGAATTACATTTAAAACAGTTAAAAATTGACAAAATCACCATCAGTCAAATGCAAAAAGCCGCACTGCTTGGATCTGCACGCATATTACGAAAATACGTTACGACGTCCTAGGCCCCTGGGTGGGGCCCGACTAGTAACCAATGCCAAATCCGGCGAAACAACTGGCCGCTGTGATACAGTTGTATAATAATAATAGTGTCCATGTGAAAAAGTAATTATTTTTTTAGATTAATTGTTTTCATCATGTTTAACTATAACCATTGCAACCCAATGTTCTCCAGAACTAATGATTAGCTTCTCCTATTAATATGTAGATATTCTGGCTCATTCCTCCATGGTGAATACAACATTGAAACACCCATAAATATTAGACTACAACTAAAATGGTGATTATTCCTAAATATTCCAGAAATATATCAACTATTTAGCTCAATATTTAGTCTCATAATAGCAAACATATTAGAATTATTAGTAATTGAACTGTTACAACTTACCACTGAGTTTCTAAGCTTTTCAGGTAAGGGATCTTTGACTTCAGATAATGGATCTTCTGGGTTTTTATCTTCTGAAGTAGGAAAAAGCTTTGATTGCACTAAAGAGCTAAAATAAATACTTGTTTTAAACAAAGTCTTTACAGAAAAGAACTGCATTATTCATTACTGTATTCTAAGTAAATCTAAAGCATCCCTTTCAGTTCAACAGAAAATGAGCATTCCTTTTTTGATAAAACAAATGGTATCTATCAAAAGAGCTCTGTATAGCTCTTTGATATCCCCACTGTCTGGATAGTTTTATAATGCTGTAGATCTTGTGATAAAATATTATAAATTGTTTCTGTATATCCTCTACAGCAAGTTGCCAATCATTCATGGTTTCATTGAAATAGCTGAAATTTGAAAATGTAAATGAATGTTACCATTTAATGATTACACATTTATCTTTTGGATATCATCAGAAATGTTTCAGTTCAATATGTCAAACTATTTGTCAGTAAGTTCAAGTTCTTTGTGTAATTTTTAGCTGACTGTTCTTATGCAAATAATTCCTACAATGCTCTGACCGCGTCTTAAATTTATTTATTTATTTAGAAGATTTATATCACTGCCCATCTTAAGTAACCCTAGGCAGCTCACAACTACAGTAAAACAAAGTTATAAAAGATTGTTTTATGACAGGAAATAATGATAAAAACAGTAAAGCAGTAAACAAAAAATCTGTGCCTTAATCATCTCCTTAGGATACTCCATGGTAGGCTCCAGTTGCCCATATTCCAAACTATCTATATATGCGGTTTTAGGAGCGGGACTCTTTGAACGAGGGGGAGGCATCAAATAGGGACTTAGTCTAGAATCTCTATGTAGGCACAAGAAGGCAAAGCCCAACCCTTCCTTGAATACTACTGAACTTTATCTAGCCTCACCTAGGTACAAACAGTGTGAGAAAATCCCTGTGTAGAGGCTTGAGCAATAAAACAGTTAATTGAACTCTTCAAAAGTGGGTTGTTTGCTTATGCCTGACAATAATACAATCCTATACCAGCACCTTGGTAAAATGGTAAAATGCCAGGTCTTAATTTCTTACAAAAGGCTAGAAGGGTGGGCACCTATCGAATTGCTGAGGAGAGGGTGTTCCAGAAGATAGGGGCAATCACAGAAAAGGCATGCTTCAAATGTCCCACTAGATGACAAGATTTTAGGGAGGGGACCAGGAGCGTGCCTACCCTATCTGATCTAGTGGAATGGGTAGATATTCTTAGGGAGAGGTGATCCTACAAATAACTAGTGCCATACAAGGTGCATTGCAAAAATGCAACTGGGAAGTGACTAAGGCATTAGTGACCACGAGGAAGGCCTTTCAGGCCTTTTACATATACAAATGCTTCAGAATCATCAAAGTTTATGGCAATGATCAGAGTAACCTGGTATTTTTAAGGAAGAAATTTCAATGCAGCAAAGAGCTGCAATTCCAATCCTATATCTATTTACTACTAGTTCCAAGTGAGTTAAGGTAACTTATTCATAGAAGTAGCTTTAGGCTTTTAAAAAATTAATTTTGTTTATATTCCTCAATCTGAGAAGCAAAATTGATGTAATATAGGAACAGGAAGACATCACTTACAAAAGGACAGAAGGATCACTACTTTGTCGGCTGAGATGATAGGAAATTGCCACTAATGTACCACAGAATACTGAAAAAAGCACTGGAATATGTTGACCATCCCAAGAATCCTGTAGATAAACATGTATTCCCTTATCAGAATGATTAAGTCAAATTATAGTGTAAAAGATAATTTTATTTTAAAATTGTTAGAAATTCTGAATTAAAAATAAGTAACATCAATTGCAGAGTGGTAAACCACAAGTTTATTTTTGATTAATACAAAACAAAGTAATGAAATGTAAATGTCTATGGAGAGTCTCAATCATCCAGTCATGGTTGTTCCAAAGGGGCTTTTTCCAAAAAGTAACTGGACTTTGATTTCTTTTTCCTTTGAAAATGTTTTACTTCACATCCTAGAAGCTTCTTCAGTTCTGGTGAAGGGAATGAAAGAAGTTTCTTGAATGGGAAGCAAAATGTTTTCAAAGCAAAAACCAAGAAGTCCAGTTGCCTTTTGGGAAAAGCACCATTGGGATAATGAAATGTAATCACAAAATATTCCAACTCCAGTGTTTTAGGAGTCATAGAATTCCAACTGAGACCTCTGAAACAAGGCACACACTACTCAATATAAAGATCAGAAAGCATATGGAAGCATTATAATTTCCTGGGAAAAATAAATGAGAACTTTGGAAGGAGCAAATCTCTGTATTTAAGTCACATACAGACTATGCTCTTCCAAATTAAAGAAAAATCAGAACAAAGGCAAATGAACGTTTTCAAAAAGGACATGGTCACTCACGAGGAATTATATATACAGGGTGAAAGGATAATAAATGACCACAACTTCTGCTTTTCGGCAATTTATATTCAACAAGCATTTTCTCTAAATCTGGAGACCCATGTAGCCATGTCTATACATCTGCTGTATGACGCTCCTGTTAAAATTGGGATATAAATCTGCTATTTTTGAAAATTTTCCATGTTATAAAAAGAAGAATGAAGCAATATATTTCCATATGGTCTAAATTCTCAAGCTTCAGAATGTAAAATTTAGAATTCTACATTAATTAATTAAATTATTAATCAACGATCAACATTAAGAATTTAGCAGATTAAGGGCTAAATTAATTCTGTATGTAGTCTTTTACTTCTTTTTTGCTAGGATTAATTTATTGTAATAATCACAATATGCCTAGAGAAAAAGATTTTTTTCTCACTATAAATCATTATTGCATTTTTTTTCTTTATAGTGTTTTAGTTCTTTGTATTACAATATTATAATATAATAATACTAGCACACTGAACTTTCCTAAAGTAAGGAATTTATATAAAGAGGTGAGATTTTTGTCTGCACCTTGAAACTATTTCAAATTACCGTATTTATCGGCGTATAACACGCACCGGCGTATAACACGCATCCCCCATTTTAACACAAAAATTTGAGTAAAAATTTTTTTCATTAAAAATAAATGACTTGGAAGCTCGGAACTTAATGTTGGATTAAAATTTATAACATTAGAACATGAATTATAACATTAACTCCTCAACATAAGTGCCTTCCTTCCTTCCCTCCCTCCCATCCCTTTCTTTATGTTTTCTTCATGCTTTCTTTTCTTTTTCCTCTGCTCTTTTTAAATCCCCCCCCCCTTCTTCTCCTCCTCTACATTTAGGTTGGATTAGTTTGTACAACGGTCATCAAACTTCTGAAGTAAAAATAAATAAATAAATAAATCATATTTAAGAAGAAGAAGAAAAAGGAAGACGTTTTTAGTTAAGTCAACGTTTTAATAAAAGTTTCATCTTTTAAGATTTGTCCAACACATCCAATTGTAACCTTAACAGTAAAGAATATCACCCCAGCTGCTAAAGGTTCAACCAGTCTGAGAACCATTGAAAAGACAACAGTGCAAAATCCAAAAGACACAACTTCCTCACCGCCATTGCTTTGGTACCAAATCTTTGAGGAAGGGGCTCCAGAAAGAAGGAGGAGGAGGAGGAGGAGGAGGGGGAGGAGGAGGGAACCAAAGAGAGGCTTTTACCGAGTCTGCGCCCCACAGCCAGGACCGTCCTTGCGCCTCAAGCCGCGTTTCTTCCCCGCAAAGCCCTTCGGGCAACCCGAGAGTTCCTTTTGGTGCCAGAAGGGCTTTGCAGGAAGAAACGCCGCGTTTCTTCCTGCAAAGCCCTTCTGGCGTCAAGCGGAACTCTCGGGTTGCCCGAAGGGCTTTGCAGGAAGAAACGCGGCTGGAGGCGCCAGGACGGTCCTGGCTGTGGGGCGCAGACTCGGTAAAAGCTCTCTTTGGTTCCCTCCTCCTCCCCCTCCTTCCACAGTCTGTGTGACGCTGCCGCCAGGCTGAGAGCTGCCGCTGAAACAAGTTTGGGGAGGTCCTTTGCAGGCAGCCAGTTCTAGCTGCCTGCAAAGGACTTCCCCACGTTTGCTTTGAAAGAAACCTCTGCGCGGGAGTTAGAAACCTCTGCTCGGGGGTTTCTTGCCATGTGCGCGGCCGCGCGGCCGCGCACCTTAGAGGGAACAGTGGACCCGGCGTATAACACGCAGTATCGGCGTATAACACGCAGGCAGGGTTTAAGCTTGCAATTTTAGTTTTAAAACTGCGTGTTATACGCCGATAAATACGGTACTTTTATTGGAAGATCCTGGGTTTCTGTATTGTATGAAAAACAATGATGTTATCTCCATGTATGGTATAAAACAATGAAATCAGATGATAACTGCATTTATCCATTTTACAAAAAAAAAACCAGAATATAACAATTTTAAATCTAACTGTACTGTATAAAAATATAGCACTAATGCTACTACTCACCTTTAGGGCCCCATAACACAATCCATATAATAACGCTACGGCCACAATACTACAAATAAAACTGTAGAGTGCTGCAAGGAGGCTTGTCGTGGCTAGATAATAATATGACAATAAAGAATAATAAAAATGAATAAAAATTATCTTGATGTAAAAATTAAGCATTCATTATTCTGAAGTTTATTTTAGGTATGTCTTTGGTTATAATTTTTTTTAATGAATTTACTTTCAGGAAATGTTTTTTAACACCTTCTTATTTTATCTAATATAAATTATTATTCCTTCTCAAATAATATAGAGGTAGTCCTCGAATTGCAACAGTCCGTTTAGTGACTGTTCAAAGTTACAGCAGCATGAAAACCATTTTTAACACCACTTTTCGCATTCATAACTGTTACAAGCATCCCCATGGTCAAGTAATCAAAATTCAGATGCTTGATAACTGACTCATATTTATGACAGTTGCCATGTCCTGGGATCATGGGATCATCTTTTGCAACCTTTTGACAAGCAAACTCAATGGAAAAGCCAGATTCACTTAACAACCACGTAACTAACGTTAACAACTGCAAAGATTCATTTAATAATTTTGGCAAGATAGATTATAAAATGGGGCAAACCTCACTTAACAAATGTCTCACTTAGCAACAGAAATGTTGGGCTGAACTGTGGTTGTAAGTTGAGGACTATCTGTATTCTTAATAGAAGTACTATAATTAGAAGAGATTTCTGGAATTCTGGAGAATTCATCAGATCATGTATAACATTATTCTGGTGCATGAAAAGTTCCTATCCATTTTTTTGTTTGTTAACAAATTTTGAGATATTGCTCTCAAATTAATCAATTGCTTGGTTAATGCTGGGACAATGAAGAGCAGACATAATGCCAAAAAAGAATTAGGTTGCTGCAGTGGTTAAGGCACAAGTTAGAAACCATAACACTGTGAGTTCTAACCCTGTCTTAGACACAAAGCCAGCAGTGTGACTTTAGGACAGTCACTCTCTTTTAACCCCAGGAAGGCAGCAATGGCAAACCATTTCCAAATATCTTGCAAAGAAAAGTACAGGGACTGGCAATGCCTAAGGTCAAAAGTGACTTGAAAGTGTGTATGTGCCTGCATGTGTGCAGGTACACATATACCGTATATACTCGAGTATAGGCCGACCCGAATATAAGCCGAGGCACCTAATTTTACCACAAAAAACTGGAAAAGTTATTGACTCGAGTATAAGCCTAGGGTGGGAAATGCAGCAGCTACCGGTAAATTTCAAAAATAAAAATAGATACCAATAATGTTTTTGAATATTTATTTCAAAGAAAAACAGTAAACTAGCGGTGTATTCAATGAAATACTTCACTCACCTCATGATGCTGATGTCCCGCTGTGATGCTGATGTCCCGTGCAGCCGCGGGAGCGATGTCCCGCCTCCTATGACACACGGCACAGTGATTCCTATCATTGGATCACTGTACCAGAGGAGGTGGGACATCGCTATGTGGCTGCTTGCCATAACAAGGAGGAGGTGGGACATCGTTGCAGAGCGGCAGGAGGGGGAGGAAGGGGAATCGTAAGACAGCCCTGCATTACATTAGAACGTGAGGAGGGGGGATGGTGCGGTGCGCGCTGCGCGGCAAACTGACACAGAGGGAGGGGAAACTCACAGGGGCACTGGGCCATTCACGAGCGTCACCCAGCGGCATGGCCCCGCCCCTTTTTCTCCTCCATTTCGGGCAAATTTTTCACTGACTCGAGTATAAGCCGAGGCGGCTTTTTTCAGCCCAAAAAGTGGGCTGAAAAACTAGGCTTATACTCGAGTATATACAGTACACAATACCAAAGTTTGGCATAGAACAGCAAAATTCAAGTGAACCCTGACTTATGCATTTCATCCTTAACTTTCCTAACTTGTAGCAGACCACAGTCTACTTTTCTATTACAATTGATATGTTATGGTTTTCCTTTTTGCCCCGCCCCCCCCAAGCTGAGTACTGTAGGGGAAAAAAAACTATGAATAAAACCAATGAACTACTACATTACACTGAAATATGGTTAACATTATGCTTGTTTATATAAATCAGTACATAACTATTTGATTATTAATCATTGCCTTGTAGGAATACTTAGCCAGATACAGGTAGTTCTGATTTACAACCATTTGTTCAGCAACCATTTGAAGTTACAAACATGCCAAAAACAGTGAAAAGCAGTTTTTTTCCCAATGGGAAAGGGACAAGGCATGGCTCAGGAAGCCACAGGTAGGAATAGTTTCCTGGAAAGGCTGCTTGCAAAGGGGCCTATTTGTGCCAGAATGCTCTTGCTGGCTTTGCACAAAAGAATATTTATAAGAATACATATTGCCTCTTTTCACTAAGCTGGTTCCTGGAGAAGTAACTTGCAAACACTATATGCTTTTCCTGGAGTGCTTTTGCCAATGGGGCTTCTTGGTGCAAAAGGACAGGACAGGCACATTTCATTAGCAGCAGCAGCAGTAGCAAGAAGACCAAAAAAGGTAAGCTGGGTATCAGGGGTCTCAGAATTCACAAATATAGGCAGGTGGGAGGGGGAGCTGCTTACTTTTCTAAGGTTTGGTGGTGGGAAGGACAAAGTTTAGAATGATTCAGATTGGGGTGGGTGCTCAGCTAACAACTGCTAAAATATACTTAACGACAGTGGTGGGTTTCAAAAAATTTCGAACCTACTCTGTGGGTGTGGCCTCCTTTGTGGGAGTGGTTTGCCGGCCATGTGACCTGGTGGGAGTGGCTTGCCGGCCATGTGTTCTCTCTCTCTCTCTCTCTCTCTCTCTCCTTCTTTTTGTCTCTCTGTCCCTTTTTCATTTTTTTCTTTCATCTCTCTCTCACTTTTTCTTTTTTTTCTTTTTTTCTTTCTTTCTTCCTTCCTTTCTCTTTCTCTTTCTGTGTGAGTGTGTGTGTGTGTGTGTGTCTGTGTGTCTGTGTGTCTGTGTGTGTCTGTGTGTGGTGGGTTTCAAACATTTTTGGAACCTCTTCTGTAGGTGTGGCCTGCTTTCTGGTGGAACCTAACCGGTTCGGTAGATTTGACGAACCGGTTCTACCGAACTGGTGTGAACTGGTAGGAACCCACCTCTGCTTAACAATGATAAGGGGAATTGCCAGGATTGCCGCACTAATCTCACTTTATGAGCATATTGGTTAGCGATGGAAATTCCATTTCCAATTGTGGTTGTAAGTCAAAGACAACCTATAATCTGAAAAGGCTAAAATGATGACACACTGAAAACTGAGAGTTTGCATAAACACTCAAATTATTTTTAGAAACCCACTGAAAAGTTTTTTACTGATTATATTTCATATAATAAAATGGTTTTACTCACCGTTGCCACCAAAGACATGAATATCTAATTGTTCACAGAGGTACATCACAAATGTGTTCACCTGAGGCAGCAGACCAATGAAGAATACTATAGGGAAGCATAGTATAAACACTATAGGAGACAAAAACAATAAAAAGCAGTAAGTACATAAAGAATTGCTAACTGATTTTCCACATTTGTACCACATTATAAAGCTACTTTTCCAACACTGTCAAACTGTGAACAGTCACTAAACAAGATAGCCACTTAACAAAGACTATCTATACTGTTCTTTCCCTATGTCTTGATTATATTTTCTAGCATCTAAATCCTGTATATTCACTTAAACTCTTTGTACTGGGACCTCCTTGAAACTGGTGTAACACTTCATCTTATTTAAAGAGAAAGACAGAGAGGGAGAGACTAAAAAAGAATAATTAGCTTCAACAGAGCAAAGATGACACAGTAAGCAATCAGAACGTACATCAGGGATGGGAGAACCTAGCAACCTCTAGACATTGCTACTTGGGATGGCTACAATTTTGGTTCAACAGCATCTGGAAGGCTACAGGTTTACCAGCCCTTACTTAAATGCACCAAATAGGAAAAAAATCACTCACCCATTATCAAGTCCCTTGCTGAAAGCAGCAATATTGGATTCGTGAAAGCCATTCCATATAGTTGGAACCGTGCAGTAAAAGTGCTCTTGCTGCCATAATCCAATAGCCAAATGAGACTGCAGCATATACAGAAGTAAACAGGCCTGCTGTAGGCGATGATTCGGTTATGACCCTGGAATACAAGTTTGAGTACTGCAACTTAAGTTGTAAATCATAACTACGCCTTTCTTTAAAAATCAGTTCTGAAATTTCATTTCGCATGCTAGTTCCACTGAAGACAGAATTTATATGCCTTTTTCTAGGTGAAGGAATAGGTTCCTCCCCCCACCATTCCAAAAGACATTGCACACTATTATTTTAATTCTGTATCAATTACATCAGCTTCATACTCCAAGTAACAAAGATTCAAGTAGCATTGATTTTCAGTTCTAAACAACAGCTTATTTTCTGCTATCATTAGATTAATATTTTTTTTGCAGCTTCTACTAAAGTAATAGAAATTGCCTTAACTCTTTTGTGACTTTATTGAATTCCTATCAGGCACTGTTAAAATAAATATTGCTGCGTATGTGTATTGTTTTTCTAGTTTCTGTAGTTAACACTCCAAAAACTTTCTATTTAGAACAGGGGTGTCAAACTGGCAGCCCACAGGTCGAATGCATCACAGGCCACATCCACTGCGGTTCCGCAAAGGCAAAAAAGTCATGATAAGTCACCTAACATCACGTGATATGATTGAGTTTCACACCCGTGATTTAGAAAATCACCTTCTTTTTTAGTCGATTTAATTAGTACATTTTGAACTGTATACTGGCCATTTGTAGGCGTATCATATACTGTATAGATTTTTTAAAAAAAACCTTCAATGTTTTTAAAGTACAATTTCTTCTTAATGGCAATATTTTTTGAAACAACGGCAATAGATGCAGCAATTTTTGATTTATTACACTACATAAAGACCAGATGGGAAAACTTACATGTCGAGGTGATGAAGAATCTGGCTGAACACTCTGAAAAAGTGCAAAGATAGCAGGAAAATGTTATTGTTGCTTTGGTATCTCCTAAAATAATAATCTGAACAAATGGTATTTAAAATGACTTCCCTGGACAGATAAAACTATCAGGAGAGCATTTTCCAACTATGAAAAAATATTTCTCAACTATTATCCAGAGCAAACAGGAATTAAAAAGTCTATCATAGTTTGGATATGTCTAATTGCAACAGAAAATAAATACAACTCTTAAAACAATTTTTGGTGGGGAAGATGACCATTTAGTGGTCTCTCAAGGGAGACGATGTAGCTTGTTTTCCCCTGTTTTTTTCCACATCGAAGGAGGAGACCAGGAAAATCTTAGACATTCTGTATGGACGTACAGTCAATTTCTGTAAAATATCATAATGTGACATGAAGAATTCAGAAATATACAAAAAAGTGTAATCAACAATAGGAAGAACACACTGTTTTTCTGTGTGAGTTGCCATAGAAAGGAAAACTGTGTTGCTTCCTAGGGGGGGGAAACCAAATTCACAGTCATGCAGTAGCCTCATTTGGGACAATTCAAATATCTCAAATTGTGAGTGGGCTTTTGAATTATTTAGAAAACTTCTGGATATTTCTTTTTAAAATATTACCCAATGTGGTTTTTAACAATTTGTAAGATTGAAATTTCTATGAATCTCACTTAAAAAAAATTACAGAATGAATAATATTCCCAAGTATTAATAATTGCCTGTCTCACAAGATACTACATCCACATACATTAATATTTCCTGTGACACCTCAAAAAGAGGATTAGTGGCTTCTTAATCACGATTATAAGAACAAGCCAGAATCACATCAAATCTAATAAAATATATTTTGAAATCCACACTTGTTCTACAAACCATAGTTTATGCAAACTCCTCAGCTATGGCTGGTTTACACTTAAAAGGCAAAATTAATTTATTTCAATCTCCTTCTCTGGCATATTTTTAAAAAAAGGAACTGAGAGGAATATGAAAGATTTGTTGGCATTTGGGAATAATTATTCTGCTCTCCCCTTCAAGGTGCTCTTTTAATATCTTTATTTAAAAATAAACTATAAAACAGGGGCATCTTTTGAAAATACTGTATATTAACTCACACAGTAAGACAACTTTAATCATTTAAAACCACGCAACCGTGAGGATAAAACATTACCTTCAGCAAAGAGTACTGGCAGCTGGCAATCACCAAACAAATTGGAAGACCCATATGTCCTTGAAGAAGCCTTCTATAAGGAGTACAGAACCTAGGAAAGCCACCTGGATAGCTAGAATGACAGCTAGTACATTTTCCAAGATCTCACGATTCCTATGACAAAGAGATGTATATATTAGCAAAATGCTACAACAGGAACAAAGAATGCAAGAAAGCAGAACACATCAAATAACTATTATTATGCATATTTAAAAGACACATCTGTTATTTTTGGTTTTGAAATACAGTTTAGTTATAATCAGCCATATTTTCCCTTGAATTCAAGTGAACAATCTGTTCTATTAAATATATCCAATTTAATCAAATCATCTGGCAGTCCAAATCTTAACAAGAAGAGACCACCACTTCCTCTTTGTTTTCTAGGTTTTTTTTTTCTAATTAACAGTAAATATTTTGTTATTATGATCTTGCTCATTTCTCAGTAAACTATTATTTGGGTAATTGTACTCCTTAATGCTTTGATACTTCTAGAATCTTTAGATTTCTTTCCAAGTAGACTAATAACCTAAACATATTCTATGTTAGAACAGTATAAAGCATACAGGACTTACCTGTCAAACAAAGCCAAAAGAGTCAATCTATCAAAATTGATACCAATCCAGACTTTGGGTAAGATCCAAAAGCGATAATAGTGTTTCACTTTTTGTGATGGCTCCTCTTGTGGTTGTAAATGGTCCTGCAGATCAGGACTTAGGTCCATGTCTTGATGCTCCAGAAGATCGGTATCTATGGTCAACAGTCTGTTCAGTCTGATCTGAGGGAGGGAAAGCTACAATAACGTTAATAAGATTTTGCTTTCATATTTACCTTCTTCAGTCATATTTTGAAAGAACATAAATGTTAGGGGAGAGATCCTGCTAGATGATGACGACTTGATTACCTGCCATCTTTATAAGACTCTATAAGCACTGGGTAGAGAGCTATCTCTGGAAGAGTTATTTGAATGACAACTGCTTATGACCATTTACTTAAAAACACTATGGGTATGCCACAGGATATCTGGACTGGCTAATTGTCTCCAACAAGAAATACAGATCTTTCCCAAAGTTAAATAAAATAGCAGAACATCTGAACCATAAATTTCAGGTGGTTAGCCTGAATTTAATTGGAGCAGCTAAGTTTAGAATATAAAATTATATATAATTTACAATGAATAGTAACAAATGCAAAAACTTACTAAATCATGTGGGTAAAAACGAACTGAGGTAGAACTTGATACATGAGAATCCGTATCACTGAAACAAGAAGACAAGTTTAGTTGGATGCTTTAGTCTGATTTCTAATTCAATTCAGTTTTCTGTTTTCGAAAAGAGAACATTACCCCAATATCCTCTTACAGACTAGCATACACATTATATTGAAGCTAATATTTGATTTTGGCAGAATATCTATTTGAGCCATAGGCCAGGATTTTCTCTTTCTTTATGATGCATGCACACATATAACAATAATATTGGTGTGTAGTTCCCAATTATTATTCAATCATAACTATTAGATTCAATACATAACCTCTGATATTATACAATATAAATCAAAAACATTTGCTGTTAGTATCAAAATGCAATCCTACAAATATTATCCATTTATAAATTGGTATTACTGCAAAAAACAAGAGCAATTACTTTCAAAAACACACCAGATGTTAGATGTTCTTCTTGCAGCTGGCTCAAAATTCACAAGCGACATATCGCAGCCCCCCGTCTCATAGAGTGTGGAACTGAACTTACCTATTGAAGAGAAAGTCAAGATAGATTAAATATTATGAAATCTTTGAACATTGTAGCAACAATCATATTGTTATTTACAAACATACACATTTAAAAATCATGAATAGGGCAATATTTTTATTAGATAAATCCCTCAAAAGATATTATAATCAGGATTAGTGATTAAAACACATGGGCACTTATGAAACTCGCTAATTTATATACCCATTTTTCATCATCCTTGTATGGCATAGTTTGTTAACACAAACATTAAAAACACAACATCAAGACAATTAAAATAATGGAATTTTTTGTTTACAAATTTCACCTTATTCGGCTTACCAATTCCTACGTGAATTCCTTTCCTGTAGGAGACAGCTCATAAATTGGACTTATGTATTTGCAGAAAAATAATTAAATAATTAAACAAACAAGAGAGGGAAAAGAATTTCTCTTGTATAATATTTGAATGTGAGACCATTCAGTGAAATTAATTGACAATATGCTTAAAACAGACATAAGGAAGTGCTTGCTTCTTTGCATTAGTGTATGTAATTTGCTGTCATGATAACTCTATTACTTGATGAAAACATGGGAAACCTGCTTCCATTAAAACTATATATTAGCAACCCATGATTATTAGCTACTGATAGAAACAATTACTAAATGGTTTCTAACTCAGATATCCCTAATAAAGGAATAAAGGAAAGAAAAATGCTTGATTCTAAGTTCCTACCTACTGTAAATAAAATGGACTAAATCTTTGTATGCTAACGCTGTATCTATGTGTGTGTGTGCATGTGCATGTGTGTGTGCATAGTATGAAAATATCACACACTGGAAATTTTAAATTATTATTTGCCATAGAGAAAATGCAAAGTGTACACCTTTTTGATGCATGCAATTCTGGGAGTTGCAATGTTCTCAAATGATCCCCAATGTTGATGAGGGCAAAGTTTTTCAACTCTGTCTTTTTTTTTTTTTTTTTTGCAATTTGAGGATTTTGTGGGATTTTAAAGCGTGAATTGTAAAGGCCCAAGATCACTGCATCACTTAAAAATCTGATTAAAACTAGTGAAAAATCACATTTTTGTGATTGTTTTTTATGGGACACAATACATTTCTGCATTTAGCCATTAAGATCTAACTAAATCCCTCAAAAGACCTTGTGTCATATTCATTCTGGTGATTTTCTTGTTTCAGTTATTCTTCTGTCTGCTGAACCAAATCAAATCCATTAAACCACAGATTTAAAGAATTAGCAGTGCTTGCTTTTTATCAGCAGAGGGAGATAAAACTCTGTAGCTCTATAGAGTCGAATTCTACAGTTACTAAATTGTTACTAAACAATGATAGAATGAAATTTTAAAAATAATAAAATAGAAAAATGTAGAACAAAAAACCTCCACTTTTCAAGTATAGCCACTGACATGCTGTACAGAGTTCATGGCAACTTTTGAGCAAATAGACCAGTGGTTCACAACCTTCCCAATGCCGTGACCCTTTAATACAGTTCCTCATGTTGTGGTGATCCCCAACCATAGAGGAGCGGTATCTCGGTTCCCAAGACCATCGAAAATATATGTTTTCCAATGGTATTAGGCGACCCCTGTAAAAGGGTCATTAGACCCCCAAAGGGGTCGCGACCCACAGGTTGAGAACCACTGAAATAGACACTCTACATTTTTTTATATAATATGCATATGATTCCTTTGAAAGTGCACATTTCATTGTTTGAAATAGGAAATTGTAGGAGTCATAGTCTCCATTAAAACTCTTTTCAGAAGAAATCCAGGGGTCACCATAGTTTGATTTCAATACGGAACAATTACATACAAACATGCATGGCTATCATGTTCTTCCTGTTCAAGAAATGCAAAATTCACAAAAATAATACATCATAAGTCAAAAAATTAAAGATGTGAGATTAAAAATAGTAGTAGTATAAAATTACTTCACAAACATAACATTGCCTATATTTCTCCATACCTTTCTAGCTTTGGAAAACACATTCATCTTCTACTGCATCCTTACATAGATTCATATATTGCTTTCAGTTCTTTAAACTTCTCATCTCTTTCTCAGAATCTCATCAATTCTATCCAACCATGCTTATTCCTCTCAACTAATTCATTCTTCCTTCACATATTTATTTTGAATTCATTTAGCCTATATAAGCACATTAATTCAACTTATTTCTTTCATGCTGATCATGGCATGTTATACTTTATAATCCAATGTAGACCTTCACTTCATTGAATATATTCCTAAATTCTAAATCCATAATATCAAGCCATTTTTATTACACTCTTAATTGTTTTTCTCATTTTCCATGGACACATAATGCACTTCTTTCTTTTATTTGTTGATTAATACTTTTTAATAAAGTAGATATCTTGGTTATATTCCAAGTTGTAGATGACTCCTGTAATCTTAAATCTATCATAAATTTGCTTAGTAAGAAAAAAAAATGTAGATGTGGTTACCAGCTTTAATTGCAAACATACCATGAGCATCATCTTATGTTAATAGTAAGGACAGGATTTTTTTTAGTTCATCTTTGTCAAACTGCTATAAGTGCTGTTGAAGTTCAGTTTTACCCTAAGAAAGTTGATGGTATTTCAGTATATGCAAGATAGTTTCTAAATTAGACATTGCAAGCTAATATGCTATTGCAAGCATTCCACCAGCTAGAAAGTACATGCAGTCTATCAACATAATTCAGAATGTTATAACAACTGTATTAAGTGAATAAAAAATAGAAAAATAATAATTTATAAAACTGACTTTATATCAGCTTTCCAACTAGTTCCTAGTTTAGCCCATACCAATTACACAGGATTATCATTTGTAGATACAAATCCTTTTTGCCTCGTTGCTTACATTGACAAAAAAAACAAATTAAGATTACCAGCTGCAAAATTCTGTGAAAGATTTTTAAAAATAAAATCAAACTCAGGCCCTCAAATGTTTTATTGTCTGTCTGTCTATCACAGCTATCTTCCATACTTCTAAATCTCCCATCTCCCTCAAAGAAGGGCTCTGATCTTTTGGTCTCGCAAGCCAGTAATTTATTCATATTGATAAGGATGGCAAACATATTGGCTTTGTTTTGAGAAGAGTACTAGCTGAGCAATTACAATACAATACTTACTCAAAACTTCCCCAATTAAGGGCAATTTATACAACACAATTTCACAGAATTAATTCACTTATCCCTCCCTAGATTCCAAACACTGACAGGAGGAATTTGTAGATATGACTATGGATCTGATGCTGAACAATACAGCCTGTTCATGATATCTTTAATCTTTGTTCATGAGCTAGGACATAATCTCAGAATGAGCCAATGCAATATTGTGCATTTAAGTTATGGCAAAGCTATATTAAATTTCAAAACTTGTAGCAGTAAAACATCATCCAATTTGGGAGTGTAACACAGATAATCCTAAACTTAGAATCCCTCCGACTCCAAAGCTCCATATGATCTCCCACTAATGGTTTTATTTAGATATAAGTAGCACAGATGAAGAAATGGTATTCTGTGGAACACCATGCATGGGTGAATGACTTACCCACGTCATATAGCACCATTAAAAAAAAATCTAAATTTAATTTTATTCTCCAAAGCAGAGAGAAAAAATAGAAATATGTGTTGCTGCTACATTTTGGATATCTAAACACTTGAAAACAAACACCTGGTACCTGGCTGACAATATACTTGATGACTTTTTAGCACTTCCCTACAAACAGTGAGATATGTCACACCTATAGTCACAATAAAAGTAATGTAAAGGTATATGAATGAATTTAATAGTGGAAACCAGATTTCTCTCTCAATAGTGCATAGATTTATTTTTTATTTGCTTTCTTTAAAATATGTATATAATCATATGACAAATTAAATATACCCCATGTAAAAAACAATCTTTTTTTTAATATATGTGGACAAAACAATTGTTTGTATTCATCCAAACAATATATAAAGACAAGGATGGTATTACTCAACACTGACTTTGCAATCATTTATTCAACAAAAAGAAATAACAGATATACCATTTCCTTCTGTGGAAACGATAAGTAGAAGTACAAGTAGAAGTACCCTTTGCTCTAATGCAAATAGTTCTTGCTTAACAACCAGAGCTAAGTTATGATGGCCCCCAAATTGTTACTTTTGACCCATCCTTTAAGTTATAATTGCTGCACAGAAAAATGTTTTTTGGCGAAAAACAACAACACCCATTTGGGAGAATGGGTTCACTTAACAGCCACATAACTCACTTAACAACCATATGATTTGCTTAACAAGTGCAGTCAACTGCAATAGAAATGGTTGTCCCATGTCAGGTCACATGGTCATCTGCTTAACAACTGCAAAAAAGTTTGATCAAAATTCCAAGACAACGCGGCTTATCTGTAGTTGATATTGCCTCCTTTGGCAGAAACAACCTCAAATTGCTATTTCTTATAACTGCCTCACAGTGTCTGCCATCCACTGCAATTTATTCCCACTCTTCCATGAAGATATTTTTTCACCTGTGTGATGTTTGAAGGGTTTCAGCCCATTTCAAATTATCCCACAATGACTTGATGGGATTTGCAGTAGATACAGACTTTGACTTGGTCATTCCAGGTTCCTCCATTTCTTACTTTTTTCTCCAAGCCATTTCTTGAATAATTATTGCAATGTTTAGGGTCGTTAGTCATTGGGTCACTATTTCAGATATATTTACCTTACCTAAACAGAGAAACATAACAGACCCTATCGGAAGCTTTTGACCGCCTGATGGGAAGACCAGGGACCAATCAAGATTGGCGAATTGACAAAGCTTACCGCGTTAACTCCTGGCTGGCAAAGCAGAAGCAGCTTCCTCGAGACATCGTTATATATTTTACTACAAGAGAGTTTAGAAATATGGTACTGCAAGCATCTTATAACACTAAGCTTCAAATTGGCGGTCAAGACCTGGCTGTTTTGAAAGAGATACCACCTCAAATGTTAAGAGCCAGGAGAGACTACGCTTTTTTGGTCGAAGAACTCAGAAATCGTCAGATACAGTATAGATGGGATGCACCATTTGGCATCATATTTACATTTGATAAGCAAAGATACCGCCTCAACGCTGTATGGAAAGCCCGAGATTTTTATTATAATATATTGAAGGCCGGACACCCTGCACCATCTGGACCTAGAGAAAGACCACAAGAAGGACAGGATAGACAGCAAACTACACAACCACCAGACAAGATGGAGCATCTCTCTTCTCTAGAAGTGCAAGGTGCTATGGAACCAAGACCTAGCCGCATGACTACTAGACGTATGGAGAAACAAGCTAAAAAGCAACAGCATCAACAATCATCGGCCATCGATCAAGGATCTACAACAACAAATCTGGAAGCAATGGGAGGAGCTAGACCTAAGGTTAAACAGGCCGTGCAGGAAGCTCTAAAAATGCTTCAACCAACCAAAGATGACAACTAAGATTTTAACATGGAATGTTAACGGACTGAACTCTCCACAGAAGAGGAAGAAAATATTTCATTATCTCAAACAGTTTAAGAACGATGTAATTTGTTTGCAAGAAACTCATATCAAGTCAACTGATCAAAAATATTTGATCAACTCAAAACTTGGTCAACATTTTGTAGCTTCTGCTATGGAAAAGAAGAATGGTATAGTTGTATACTTAAGAAAAGACATGAAAGCTGAATTAATAGAAGCAGATCCCTTCGGAAGATATATTGCTTTAGACTTAATCTTAGAAGGGAAAAAGACATTACTTTTGGGAATTTATGCTCCCAATCAACAGCAAGATAGATTCTATAGAAATCTTCATGCTAAATTAGTACAATGGGACTATAGTTCCTGTATACTATTGGGTGACTGGAATGGAGTGATAGACACTAAGAAAGATAAGAAGATTTCCCGCCTAAATACCAAGATGCGAGCAAAGTTACCCAAATCTTTCTTTGACATTATGGATGATTTTGAATTGAGAGATATTTGGCGAGAAAGAAATGCAGAGGAATGTGACTTCACTTTCTTCTCGGACAGGCATCAATCCCTCTCAAGGATTGATTTTATTCTAACCACTAATGATTTGCTTTCTAGGGTCAAGAAAACAAAGATTGCAGCTAGGATCCTTTCGGACCATAACCCAGTTTGGATGGAGTTGGGAAGGGTAGTGCAGGCAAGAAGGTCTTGGAGATTGAATGAAAACTTATTTAGATATGAAAAGTATATTAATGATTGTAAAAAATTACTATCTGAATATTTTGTTTTGAATATGAATAAGGGTACATCTATGGAATTTGTATGGGACGCAAGCAAAGCGTATATGAGAGGAGTTTTGATGAATATAAATAAAACACATAGAAATAAGCAAGGGTTAAAACGAACAGAACTGGAAGAGGAAATTAAGAGAAAAGAGCTGGAGTTAACAATGAACCCAGACGATACAAAGGTTAAGGAAGCTATTAACATATTAAAATCTCAATTTGACATGTTGATCTCTGACCAGGTGGCTACTAATCTATTATATGCAAAACACAATACTTTTTGTAATGCAAACAAACCTGGCAGATGGTTAGCTTATCAGATTAGGAAAAAAAGGAAAACTCGAAATATATCTAAACTGATTTACAGAGGGAAGGAGGTGTTTCAACAGGAAGAGATTCAAAAGGCTTTCTGGGAATTTTTTACAGAACTGTATAAAGGGGATAAAATTAATGGTTTAGACATAGACAAATATTTAGACAAAGAGAAAATACCTTCAGTTAGAGAAGAACACAGGCAAAAATTGAATCAACCAATAACCTCGGGGGAAATCCTGCAGGTAATTAAGCAATTAAAGTCAGGGAAAGCACCAGGTACAGATGGCTTGACAGCGGTTTACTATAAAAACTTACAGTTAGAAATGGTAGAACCTCTTAGAGAATTATTTAATATGATTCAAATGGAAGGTAAAGTTCCTCCATCTTGGAAGACAGCGTTTATATCTTTGATACCCAAAGAAGATCAAGATACTACTCAACCCAAAATTATAGACCTATTTCATTACTGAATGTAGATTATAAAATTTTTACTAAAATATTAGCAAATAGGTTAATGTTGGTCATTCAACAATTGATACATACGGACCAAACAGGTTTTATACAAGGGAGACAGATGAAAAGTAATGTTAGATTAATTATTAATGCATTAGAATATTTGGGAAAGAACAACCAGATTCCAGCTGCGTTATATTTTTGGATGCTGAGAAGGCCTTTGATCGAGTTAACTGGCAATTTCTGTTGAAGATACTGCAAAAAATGCAGATAGGAGATAATTTTTTACAGTCAATTAAAGCAATATACCAACAGCAAACAGCACAAATCATAGTCAATGGAAGTCTAACAGACTCTTTTCAAATTGGAAAAGGTACAAGACAGGGCTGTCCTTTGTCCCCATTATTGTTTATTATAACTTTGGAAGTATTGTTGAATAAAATACGGGGCTTGGATGGTTTAAAAGGGATCAAGATTAGGCAGCAAGAATATAGAGTCCGCGCTTTTGCGGATGATTTGGTCATAATATTGGAACAACCGCAGGAATCTAGTATGGTTTTAATGAATATGATTAATCAATATGGTCAAGTGTCGGGCTTTAAAATAAACTTAGGAAAAACCAAAATATTAGCTATAAATATGAATATTAAACAAAAGGAAGAATTAGGAGTGATGCTAGGATGTGAGGTAGTTAAAAAGTCAAATATCTTGGAGTTAACATTTCAACTTCAAATGGGAAATTATATAAGCATAATTATGAACCACTTTGGCATAGTATACAGACAGAGATGAAAAAATGGGAGAAATTGCACCTATCTTTGCTGGGTAGGATAGCGGCAGTGAAAATGAACATTCTACCAAAATTTTTATTTCTCTTCCAAATGTTACCTATATTAAAAAAAGATGCGAACCTTTTAGAATGGCAGAAGGGTATCAACAAATTTGTGTGGGCAGGAAAGAAGCCGAGGGTAAAGATGAAAATAATGCAAGATGTACGTGAGAGAGGAGGATTGAAACTACCTAATTTAAAACTATATTATGATGCAGTGGCATTATCTGTAATTAGTGATTGGATTCACTTAACCAATGATAGAATATTGAACATTGAGGGACACGATCTGCTATTTGGTTGGCATGCTTACCTGTTATTCAACAAAAAATTGGATAAGAACTTTAAAAGTCATATTTAAGAAATGCTTTATTGCGGGTCTGGAAGAAATACCAATATAAATTAAATGACAAGATACCCATGTGGGCAATTCCTAGACACGCAATTGAAAATATGAATACAGCACAAAAACAGGACAGAATTACCTACAGACAGCTTCTTACCTCGGAAAGGGGGGTATTACAATTAAAATCTTTAGAGGTATTAAAAGAGGAGAAGGTAGTTCAAACATGGTTCCAGTATGGGCAATTACAGGCTAGGTGGAAAATAGATAAAAAATTGGTTTTATTCAAGTTGAGGATAATCTGTTTAAACAAATAAGAGATCAAAGCTTAATGCATATAAAGAGGATATATAATGTATTAATACAGATGGATTCGGAAACAGAATTAGTTAAAGATTGTATGATAAAATGGGCTCAAAATATTGAGGAACCAATAATGTTGGATACATGGGAAAGAATTGGGTAAGAAATGTGAAATTTACACAAGCTCAAAATCTGAGAGAAAATTTTTACAAGATGTTCTATAGATGGCATTTAGATCCTAAAAGTTGGCTTCTATGTATCCGAATGTACAGCCTAAATGTTGGAGGTGTGGTTCTCTCGATGCTACATATTATCATATATGGTGGACCTGCCAAAAGGTTAAGGCATTTTGGATAAAAATATGGTGGGTCATGCAAAATGTTTTTAAAAGAAGGATAAAGTTTAGTCCTCAGTTATTTTTACTAGGTATATGTACTGACTTTACAGTGGTAGAGACCAATTTGATTCTGCACCTGATAACTGCAGCAAGACTGTTGGTGGCGCAATATTGGAAGAAGGAAGACTTGCCTACAATCCAAGAATGGACATTGAAAGTAACAAACTTAGCTGAAATGGCTAAAATATCGGCATATCTCAAAGATCATTCAAATGAGAGATATAAACGAGACTGGAAAAATGGATTGACTATATACAAAATAAATACGGGACTAAGAAATTCCAGTTAGCCTATGCTTAAGATCAGAAATGATTTAAACTGTTAAAAGTCAGTTCAGTAAGAAGAAGCTAAGGTCAATCTAGAATGTCATTAATTTCTTTATTTCTTTTTTCTCAATAGATTTTAGACTGTGTTAGTTAAAAATCCATACCGGGTACGGGTTCTGGGAAGTCGGGGGGGGAAGGAGGAAGGGGGTGGGGGGGTGGAGGGAGGGAGGGGTACACACACACAAAAAAAATTGTACTTCAATGTCTTAATGATTGACAAATGATGACATATTTGTGTTTTTTGTTTTTTTTAAAGAAAAAAAAATAAAAAAGTTCTGTTTCAAACAGAGAAACATAATGACCATACAGGCATAAAAGCAGTGGGAATGGGAGCAACTTTTGATTTCCTGCCAGTTTCCCATTGATTTCCTTGTAGAAAATTGGCAGAGAGCATTGGAAATAACTAACATGCAACTATGACTGACTGCTGTAGTACAGCAGTGGGGCAGAACTGAAGCAGCCACAACTTGGCTAAATATTAATTGCACTGGAATAATGAATGATAGATTTTGATGCATTCTTTAAGTTACTCCATCTGAAGTATGTTGATTCCAAATAGTTGCACAATAATGCACTATTTCTCCCAAATAAAGGTCACCAGCAATCAGACACAAAAGTTTTAGAGGTATTAACACTTTATGCAACAGAAAAATGTTTATCAAGTCTGCTGAACATAGGGGAGCTTCAATTTTGACCTTCCTCAGCATAAATGATTTAATGATTGTAACAGCAGTGGCTCCTTGGATTAAAGTTGACGGTAACAAATGATGACAAAATGATCTCATACATGTGACTATGATTCAAAGAGAAATATGTTAGCATCATTTTTTTTAAAAAAGCAACCACCTGTACTACCAAAAGCCAACATTTGATCACTTCTAAATTAACCATTTTTCACCAGGCTATACGCTTTCCTGTAGTGCCAATGTCTAATATGGTAGGAATGAGGCTAATTGTGCACTCTGGTGCCATGGATGACTATCTTCTCACTTGATTTGGTTTAAGCTTCCAGCATGTAAACAATGACACTCCAAGGACATTAATGGGCCACAATTAAACTCCCTAAATCTGAATTATAGCAGTCATTTGCCTATTCATTCCAAAACATAAATATAAAAGTAATACATTCAGAAATTATTGTAACTCCAAACTTCTCTTATTCTGTAGTTGCCACTAAATGTTGCACGTACCAGTAAAGCCATCCACATTCAATCTAATAGACAGAGCCTATTAGAATAAGAGCTCCATCAAAACAGACATCATCCTAAACAGGGGTGGGTTTCAAAACATTTTACTATCTATTCTGTGGGTGTGGCCTATATTTGTGGGTGTGGCTTGGTGGTCATGTGACTGGGTGGACATGGCCAACTTGATATCACTCACCAGGATTGGGTAAAATGTAATGAAGCTCACTTAAAACGCTCTTGCTTAGCAACCAACATTTGAGTTCAATTGTAGTCATATGTCAAGGATTATCTCTGCCATCCTCTGCATGGCAGCCTTGTCCTAGTAAACTCCTTTTCCTTTCTGGCAATTTTCCTATGTTAGAGGCACCCAAAATAATCCAAACAATGTAAGGTTTCCTGCTAAAGCAGGGGGTTGGACTAGATGACCTCTGAGTAACCTCTTCTAGCCCTAAATTGTTGTGCATCTTTCTTTCTTTCTCCTTTCCCTCTGTGGGAAGCAACCCCCCCCCAAAAAAAATATTCCCAGAAAAGGAAAAATCAAGCTGCTAACCAAAGAAACCTGTCTGAGGCTCATTCTACATTACTGCCATATAGAGATGAGATAATGAGACTAAAGAAAGTTTGGCTCCATTCCCACAAGCAGGGAATCATCCAACACAAAGCCCATATTCCACAAACCCCAAAACTTCAAAAACATAGAACCATATAAGAATCTTCCTTTTATCAAGTTTGTTGTTCAGCTGACCCAGAAACAAACTACTGAATGTCACTTTGCAAACCTCCTTCCGAGCAGCTTTTCAATTAACGCAGGAGTCAAGGTTGGCAGCTTTAAGACTTGTGGACTTCAACTCCCAGAATTCCACAGCGAGGCATGCTCAGGTTCCAATTTAAAGGGACAGCATTTTTTTCTCCTTTTCTGAATCTCCCGACTGAAACGTGAGTTTCCTTCTTCTTTCTTCCTCCCTCTCTCCCCCTCTCTCTCTTATCTACTTTGTAAAACTTTTTTCCCCTTGCCTGAACCAGCAGGGGGAAAAAAACCTTTTTTAAAAAAGCTTCTGACGAAGCTTGACAGAGAACAGGTGGCATGGCCAGGCCACCATTACTACCGGTCCTATTCAGTACGTTAGATTTTCACTACCTCTTCTGGCATACCGGACTGTACTGAGAGGAATCCACCTCTGATCCTAAAGTTATTCCCGTAAAAAAAATGGCATTTAAAGTCCTTTGCAATAGCTTTCCTTATCTTTTCTCCTTATACAATTATTTTTAAAAACAGCACATATATAACATTAAAACTATCAAGTTATCAAATTTATCTGTTGTCTAAGTTAAATCTGGACTACAGAAAATAAAGGACACTAAAATTCATATTTGGGGGGAAAGACTATGCTAATAGAGTACATTCCCCATGTTGTCCTTTTGGAGAAGATAAATTCAGCATAATGTATTTTATTTTTATTATTTTATTTATAAAATTTATAAAAAATTCCTGTTTGCTTATTGTTGAATAAATTATTTATATGGAAGCTCCAGCTATTCATGCAACATAAGAATTTTCAAATATTTTGTGTTTCTTTAGTAATGACCTGTTCGGGCAACCTAAAGAATTAAAACTAAAATGAACAATAATAAAAGGTGGTTGCAAAGGTCAGACAACTGAAAAAAAGTATCAAAAGTAATTATTGGTCTAAAAGCTTGTAGGTGATTTCATCCATGAGATATTGCCAATACCCTGGGAAAGGTTCTTCTGATTATACAGAATTATTATGAAACAAATGTGAATTCATTTAAATCCTTGTCAATGATTTGGAAAATATAAAGGACATTGTGCAGACATATCCAAATTAGTATTTTTCCACAAACTATGTAACAGAAACAGCAAAAGGAGGAGAGGGAGGGCATAGTTTCCCAAAAGATCTAATTTTCAACTAAGGAGTAATTTCACAGCAGGATCCTTTGTTTATTTCCCAGGATTGTATTTTTAGGAAGAATATAAAAGTATTCATTTCATTTTATGACTGCTTTTTGCAGCAAAAAGAGTTTTGCATGATCAGTGAGAGACTACTATTGCTACCAATATCTAAAAGAACCCCCACAGTCCCCAATTTTTTTGATTCCCAGCAAAAGTACCATCAGTTAGCATAAACTAATTACATTTCTTAAGACTTAATTTTGGGAAATGCAAGTAGAATTGCAGCTTAGCAAAATAGCATTTACTGTATAATTGATTTAATACTTTGTAAACTTTTTTTTTTTTACAATCTGCAAGTTATCATTTTAATTGTCCTTTTTTAAAGTCGTCAAAAGAAATTTTTTATCAAGTTAATCATGAGATGGCAGTATTGAATTCTAATACTTTGCAACAAGATAGAAAAGGATTGCACAATGAGACATCAGCAATACCTAAATAAAACTGTGATCAATTGGTCACACATAAAAACCTCTTTTTCAAAAATCAAACTTGGGATGTTGCGGCAAGGGGAATCCAGGTATCATATGTATCACATATCCCAATCAGAACAGAACATTTCTATCTAAGATGGGTATTTTCTTCTACCAAGCAGGCAATGGAATGGAAGGAATGCACCTAAGCAGTGAGGGAAGAAGGACAGCCATCTGACCAGTTATATTAGACAAATCACTCTTGGTGACTGAAGGCAAAACAGACATTCCAGCCAGATTGCCTTTACATCCACTACTGAAAGTATCAGTGCTTAAATTTAGCACTGCTTCCATATATATGTGCACAGAGAAGCCACAATATTTTCCACCTGATTAAAATATTAATAGGATTTTACATTGTGGGCGATAATTCAGCAATCATCAGAGGTCCACATGACAGATGTTATGCACTGGTACAAATTTAAACGTCCAACATGAAACAGATGTGGAAGTCATTCTATGATAAATTTTAATTACGTTTTAATCTAAAATAGGCTGCTGAATTATTAAAGTACAAGTTGTATCATGCCTTCTTAGGTTTATAGTTTCCATATCCAAATATAAGTTCCAGTTCAGAATTCAGAAATGTGGATCAATGCAAAAAATAACAATAATCACAAGTGTCAGTATTGTAAAGAGCGACCATAAACAATGTACAATGGCAACATTTAACACCAAAAGTGTATTATAATAACAAAAGTTTGAATACTATTACTTGCATTCTGCATATTACTGCTGAAAAGCAATTTATTAGAGTTCCATGCATGATTAAAATCTTTAAAATAACTGCAAAAAGTTGAGACATGTATTTTGATGGATTTTTATATAACTTAATTCAGTATCTTCAATCAGTGATTTTTTTTTTAAATAAAAATTTAACATAGGAAGTCTTGCAAAAGGGAGACCAGAAGCAATTTGCTTGTAAGAAACACACCTCAACAGTCTGAAATAAAGCCAAGACTAAGCAAGTTTAGGTAGAATGCATTATAAGCCACAAATCTATGGAATAAACACTTTGATTGCACTAAGTTATGTAATGCCTGCATACCAAGTTCATTGTGCAAACTGCTGCTGCCGACAGCAGATGCATTGTCATGTGTTGCTTCTAACTGGACACTCCCATTTCTCACCAGCAAGGAGGTGCTAGCGGCTGAGCACTGCTGCCTGGGACTGGGGGCGTGACTGGACTTTGACTTGGCTGTGGACTGCTGCCCTTGTTGAACATCTTGAAGGCTACGAAAAGAACATGGATGGTGGAAACATTACAGGGAAGAACACAGAAACAGCAGCTAGAAACCAAGTTAACACTGCATTTTGAATTAAGGTTAAAAGAAAACTGCAATACATTGAACTAGCCAATCTTTGATGAACAACACTGTTACAACATATCTAGGGAGTCAAACAAACAAAAGTTAAAATTAGCTGGATAACCATTCCAAGCAGTTTCTACACTAACTTGGGATTATTACTTCAAAATATTTTCTGTTTCATATAGTTCTCTTCTAAGCAGTATTGGAAAGTGCAATTATATCATGATGTCAATGTCTAATGTAATATGGTAAGTTTTTTAAATGTAACTTTGCTTTTTTTGTGTGCTAACGAACAGCAAATGTTACTCTTTCATGTAAGTTTAAAGTAAACTTTGAAAGACTACAAGGAATAAACGCCGATTGCTCAACTTAATTTAAAAATAATATAAATCTGTTGCACTAAAAATCACTTTGTTTTATTTATTTCATTTTATTACCTATTTATATAGAAGAAAACAAATTATTAGTACATGTCCAATTCCCTTTTTTTCTACATTCCCTCCAATGTGTTTGTTTAAAGGTCTGTCCAAGATAAATTCAGAGATGTACATAGTGGTAAAGATAAAAACAAGAAAAATTCTTGTTGTACAAATGAATACATATGTACTACCTAAAGTCGAATTTTTCCAAATGCTGAATAAAATTGTGATATAGAAAAATTAGAGCACTGTGAAATAACCCATTCTGCATGCAGGTATCTGATAACCTATGCTTTAGTCTAATTCAGTGTGACTTACAATCATAGTTATGCATCCTTGTTTTATTTGCATAGAACTATAGCAATCTACCTTATAGGTAACTAAGAAATCACATTGAATAAGATTATGTACAGTCTTCAAGTCTATGATGGCAATATTAGCATATTAGTATATTATGATTGCAATACAGCAACTTCCAGGTTAAGAAGGTCCCAGTACAATATTACTTATTACATAATAATATTATGCAAATTTACATAAATTTGACTTGGGAACAGAACTCATTCTTCAACTGGGTCCTATCTGTATAGCACATTTTAAGAAGAAGGCAGAAATTATGTATATTACAACTGAATTGAATTCTACTGGATTAAATAACTCTTACTTCTTGGTAAATTAATAATGGATACAGTATATGTATTATATATCCCTGATATATAAATGCCTTGAAGTATCATTATTCTGGTTCATTTATTAATTTCATATGAATAAAAACTGCAATTATTTGCAGAACGCATTATTTTTTACAATATTATAGTATTATCTATGTAAAAGAAATATTGAATTTTAAAACAATCAGATTAAAAATCTTAATGCTAACATATATCGTTGTATTTGTGCTGATAAATAAATAAAGGGAGACTAGTATAGATTTTATTTCAAGCTACTTTAGCTCTCATCAGCTAGCCATACCCCTTACTGGGATTCGAACCTGGGCTGTATTAATATTAGGCAGATGTGTTAACCATTAAGCCACAAGTTTCTCCACCTTTATCAGCTGGGCCAGGGAAATAGGTATGTATTAGTGTCACAACCCCTGGTATGCCAAATATGGGAGGAAGTCTACTGCTTCCTTTCTCTGTCTACGGCTCGTCACAAGAGACCATCAGACAGAACACCCAATATTTTTATTGTTGCCTTTGTTACATTTGCATATAAATATGATTAACAGATAACCATAAATTAATGCTTAGTTATTAATATTAGTTCTTAAGGTCCTTGTGTAACTCCACTCCTTATCCAAATACAATTTCAGATGAAAAAGAATTATTCCAACAAAAAGGATTAAGTTTGATAAATTCACGTTGCTCACAAAATTGAAGCAATATTTAAATGAGTGTAAGAGATCCATAAAAGTTTTTATACTAATTGTGTCACAGATTTAATTACCCAACTAATACATCATTAGTGTTAGCAGTATTGATTATACCTAGCTGAGTAGCAAAAGTCTGCAAGAAAACATCTAAGATCAGAGATCACCAAACTGGACCTCCATAATTCAACCCTGAGTTATCATATAATGCATTCTACTGATTTCTTTCATAATTATATACTTCTTGATTCTATACCTAATTATCTGACAGTCTTTCTGCAATTTAGGACTTATTTTTTAATTAAATTTTTTTCACGATTAGTGTGAAGAACTCTTTCACATTTCCTCTCTTTACAGAAGGAAATGAGAAAAAGGATGCTTGGCTTTCTTTATGTGTTAATTGGCTCTTCCATAAAATTTGCATTTGGGAAATAGATTCAAATGATCTTTTCCATGACAATATTACAGTAGATTTTACATTAAAAATAACTCTTAAAATAATTTTAATTTCAAAATTGCCAACCTATAATACTATAGAACACATGCACATACATACTGTAAAATTCCATATGTTCAATATGTATAATTCCTAAAATTGTAGTAATTCTATTATTAACCTAATCACTAGAAGAATCCTATCATATTTCAGTAAAATAAATTAATAACTGAACATCAAAGATATATTTTAAAGATCTAAAACTGAGTAACACGTTACATTCCAATTCATTAGGAATGGGTAGCCGTATTTTAAAACTGTAATTTAATTTTTTAAAGGCCTTGACTGCTTGTTGCAGCCTTATGCCATAGTCGAAATCCAGAAAAAAAGGTTTAAACATCGTAACCAAGAAATAAGAGTATACTTTGTTTACTCTGAACAGCGTGTGAAACCAGATGTGGTGGTTTGGAGCATATGATGCATAATTTGGTGCCCTTTGTTTTAAATATTTTACATTTTTTAATTTTTTTTTACAATATAATATTCATATGTAAACATGCAAATACAAGAATAAAGAAGTTATTTAATATTAGTGTAGATATTATCATTATCCTTTTCCAAACTTTAGAAAAAAATGTATATCTGCATTTATTATATGGGGGGATTAAATACAAATTTTATACCCAAAATAGTCTATTGTACATCAAGCTTTAAAAATACATTTCACACAAAGTAAAATTTATCAAACTGAAATAACTCTTACAGTAATGAAGATGGATAGTCTTTGGAAAAAATTTCCTGCTACTTAGTCATGGCCTTTAGTCTGTTTGTGACATTGCTAGCAGAAGCCTTCAGGAATTACTGTACAGTTTTAGTAAATATCATTTACTCTCAAGCCTTTGATTATTCCATTCTGTTGCACAAAAATTACAAATTAATAAATCACCTATCTCCACAAGTTTCAGCCCATGAACTTTATTAAAGAGCCCTAGGAATATATTCAACAAAATATGAGAATTATAATGAATAGGAAATCCTGTTGAAGAATATTTCCAAACAAAGTATCATGTAGTGTGCATTCTCACTAGGGACATGAAAAGGAGTATCACCATGCAACATGCAAGCCAGCAAGAACAGTGTTAGTTCCATGGTCCATAAAAAACATTGTTATTTGATTGTTTGGCAGTAGCCACAATTCTTTTTTCCATATTTATATAAAATAAATAAGGTGGGCTTTGGATGCCACACAAAAACTAGTGCTGAACTCTAGACATTTTAAATTTCACCAAGTTAGAGAATCTTTTACTTAAGCAGTTAATGCCAGATAATGCACAGTATTTGGCTTGATAGACAAATGCTATGCTTTTAGATTCAGATTCTTGTGTCTCTGGTTCTTTATTCTGGGTTGTCTGTAATTGTTTTTATTCTGTTTCACCGGTTAAGGCCAAAAAAAAAAACATAACAATTAAGCCTAGCTACCTCAAATAAAGATACAACCGCGTTCATAATAATAGCTTTAATTTGTAACAAAAAATTAAAGAAGTTATAATTGTATGGAAGACAAAGCTAGAACGAGCTCAGACAATTTTTCCCCAAGTTGATCAAACATATTTAGAAGCCCATCTAAATTTAGGTTGTAGTATCGATACTATCCATTAAGCTAGAAATCAAATTTGCCTCAAGAACTGGCAGGATGATACCCTTTCTAAATCCATTTCTTGAGCCAAGTCCTTCTCACTCAGCAGTCTTTTTCTGCTTCTGTGCAGGGAAAAATAATAATCCTTCTCTATTCTTAGAAATGATTAACTTTTGAATGCTGAACTTATATTGGCTAGCTAATGTCTTTAGGCCAGGGAGTTAATTTTATGTTATAGACAATATGTGACGAAATGTTCCCGACTCCTACATTTGACAGCTGAATTTAAATTTTTTGATAAGAAGGAAAAATAGATGTAAATTCAAGTGAAAGACCAACTACCTAGTTGAATTTGGAAGTTCATTGGTTTATTATTGAGAAATATTTTAACAAAGTTTGGAAGTTAAAAATAAGGTATCAAAATTCAATAAATAATTGGAGTGAGAAGAAAATGTTAGAAAGGTTGCTTTATATTTTGTTCCTGTTGCTTACTTACACATGTAATCTGCTGACTTTCCCTTCTTTAAAGTAATGAAGACACTGAAAAAAAACCCATCACTACTACACAATATTAAATATGACCTAATTCTTTTCCTAATTCCTAAAAAGTCTTCTTTTGGAGAAAAAAGTCTTGCCATGACAAGAACTAGGCAAGAAATAGATAAGAATTATCAGCAAATGAGATCTTTTTTTGTTAAAAGAGCAGCATAACTTTATATGAGTTCTAAATTAAAATTAGCAATAGCAGAGAGTGAAAAATGGAACATTGCTCCCATTATTTTAATTATCACGTGTGATCTAAAAGATACAGAAGCTGTATCAAATACGTGCCTTTATCATATTAAAAAAACTCAATAGATTGTTTTTGTGATGGAATAGCCCACCACTGAAAATGTTATTCACATAAATGATTCCATTAGAATTATGAGTCTATATGAAGCAGAGCAAGTTGAAGTTATCCCTCAAGGTCAGATCAGGAAAGAGATTTCAAAAACTGACTGGAACAATATTTATGTAGACTACAGTTAAAAGAATATTGAAAGGCTGAATCTCTTCTCCGGTCCCCTTATCCTAATGAACTGGGGGGAAGCAGTCTGGGCTCCTTTCTTATGCTTCTGCTATTGCTCGGGTTAGACTTACAATAGTTCATTTAGTGGACTGTTTGAAGTTACACTGGCACTGAAAAAAAGTGACTTTTAACCATTTTTCACACTTATGATCGATGGTCCCATCCTCATGGTCACGATTTGCATTGGGATGCTTGACAACTAGTTTGTATCTATGACAGTTTACAGTGTCCGAGATCAATTACCTCCTATAGACCGATTAGATCCCACAGATTAGGCCTCCTCCGAATTCCATCCGCCAGCCAGTGTCGACTGGCGACTACCCAGAGGAGAGCCTTCTCTTGTGGCCGCTCCGACCTCTGGAACGAACTCCCCGTGGAGATTCGAACCCTCACCACCCTCCAAGACCTTCCGCAAAGCCCTTAAAACCTGGCTATTCCGACAGGCCTGGGGCTAAAAGCTTCTACCCCCTTTCTTGAATGGTATGACTCTTGTGTGTTTTTAAATTATGTATTGTTGCGTGTCGTTTTAATTTTTGTCTGCATCCCTCTCCCTGGTTGAGTTGTGAGCCGCCCTGAGTCCCTTCAGGAGAAAAGGGCGGCATATAAATAAATAAACATTCAAACATTCAAACATGTGATCCCCCCCTTGTGACCTTTCTGACAAGCAAAGTCAATGGGAAAGCCAGATTCACTTAACAACTATTAATTTACTAATTTATTACTAATTTAACAACTGCATTGATTCACTTAATTGAAGCAAGAAAATGGGGAAAAACTCACTTAACGAATTTCTCATTAGCAACATAAATTCTGGGCTCAATTGTGGTCATAGGTCAAGTACTATTTGTACCATGATGAATATATCAAAATAATTTTATATTAAGATTATATAGTTGAAAGGAGGGCACAATGGTATAATTTATTCCACTTACGCACAAAGCAGCATGTAAACTAGGGTTAGTTCTACACTCTTTAGAATAAAAAATGTAATGCATTACTTTCATTAGAATTTTAACAGTAATTATACCCAGAACATTTTATTTAATTATACTGTCATGCTACCCATTAATAAGAGCTATCTGGACAATCAGTTAAACATTTCTTCTACTCCTCTTTTAGCACATCAGGTGTTGAGGTTAAGCATTGTAATACTAAAATATAAAACTACAAAAATGTTCCTAATATGACAAAATAATTTTGGACTGCTCATCAATATTCATTAAATTATCTACAAGTCATGTCAATTTGGATGCTTTCAAGACAGTTCTGAATAATCAAGATTAAATGACAGATTTAGAAGCTAATAGGTCTGCTGTTCTTTTCTCTACTTCCATATAAGAAATTACTCAAATGTTATTAATTATTAAGGATTTAATAAGGATTTAATCTTAAAGGAAGAAATTTATCAATACTTTTCAACTAATGACTATAAGCCAACATACAGATATCTATAGAACATGAAATTCATTCAGATTATTGAGGCATATGCTAAATATATTTGCATACTCACTTTACATTGTGAAATGACAAGATTTCTTATTTAATGCACAATTGTGTATTTTTTATTCTGGATTGTATATATAGTTCTGTTCTAAAACATTTTGTGCAGTCTTATGTTTATACTAGTATTGTATGTTATTGGTTTTATTTCAGTATCTTATTAAAATATCGTAACTGATTTTAATGAGGCAATTGATGCATTTCATACGATTCTTAAGTGCAGAGGAAAATAATGATTGCAGGGAACCTCCTTTTGGCATAAGAACCATATGTAGAATTCTTGGGCTCTCTAAACTTAGTTGTTTGCTTGCATATATTTTTTTCTGCTTGATTGTGTGTCCATTAATCCCCACTTATCTGGGTGTGGTTGAAGTTCTGATCTTTTGTTTTCTTTTTTAGTTTTTTTAGTGTCTCTTAGAATGGTATATAAATGTGATTTATTTCTAGGTTCTATTGATTTGCTGATTATCTGAATGCCAAAGTTTCTAGGAATTCCCTAGGTTTACTGGATTAGCTTGGTCTGGGATGCTCATAGTTACCAGCTGAAGCATGATTGAGTCTGTCCATGTATATGAGATTAAGGAGTTTTACTGTGTTTTTCTTACTGTAGTAGGTGTTCATGGATGTGCTCTGCTAGTCTTTACCTGTCTGTCCTACATAGCAGTTGTTCTAATCTTTGCACTGTATGTTGCAGATAGAGCCTACTTTTTCTCTTGGACTAAGGGGCCTTTTGGTTTAGAATGATTTGGAGAAATTTAGTAGGTCTATGTTGTTATGGTGATGTCATGTGGTTGTAATCTGTTTGGTATTTCTGAGATTTTTTTAATGTATTGCAGTGGTTATTCATCACATGTGTAGGTTGTGCTGCAATGAGTGAATTAACCAGGGACTGTTGAAAAAGTATACATTTCACTGGATAGGTTTCCTTTTTCTGGAGTTGTGAATTGCTGCAGTGTTTTTATACATATCTGAATAATATGCTTATCCAGCTCCTATTGAGGGATTTTAGGTTGTTACTTTGTTAATGATAATGTGGGTTGTTTTTCAATAGAGTTGTGTTTCTAATTTGCCATTATTCCCCTGCTGATGACGATATCCACACTATATAGTGTGTTGTTTTCTTCTTCCCTTGTGAATTTTATTCCTTTGAAGATGTTGATTGTTTCATGTGTCTTCTCCAGTTGTTCCTTTTTTATTATGACAAAGGTGTTGTATATGTACCTTATCCATAGTTTTAGTTGTATGTGTGGAGTGCTAGTTTCTAGATATTGTATTATAGTCTCTGCTATAAAAACTGAAAGTGGTATATTCTTTTGCTAGTTCTGGATCTGTACAATATCACTGTAGCACACAAACCAATTAAAGCCCCCCAAAATCTTAAGTAACCAAAAGACGTATTAGCCCAAAGACTCCAAAAACAGGAGTCATCTACAAACATCTAATATAAGGACTATAACAAGGACAGATGGGCAGAAGACTAGGAGAATGCACCAACTAGCAATTAGAAGACAAGATGAAAACGTAATCTCTAATTAAACTAACAAGACAGAATTAATCATATTTTCAACTGGGAGCATTCTACACCAAGCCAAATTCAACAACACTAGGGAATTCCTTGAAAGTTGGCATTTAGACAAATCAGCTATCAATAGACAGACGGAGACAAAAATACTAAAACATACATACCAATTTACATACCAGTCAAGGAAAGAAAAGAAAAAAGCTAAGAAGGAAACAAAAAGATCAAAACCTATTCTTTGTAGCAAAAACACTAGATAAGCAGCAATTAACATCAGAAAAAACAATTAAGCAGAAAACAATGCCCTAATCAAGAAACTACCAAGAAAACCATACCCACATCACACTGTTTACTAAATATAAACAGGGGCAAACTACACATTCACTAATACTGATGATGCTACTTAGTCAGGTAATGAAATGTCTGCAAACAAACAAACCAAACTCAGAGAGCACCAGGACTCCATAGTTCAACCTTGAGATATATTTTCTATTCTATTGGAACCATATTAATGTCTTCCCAAAGCATTCTGTATACATAGTTACCCCCTATACTTTCCTTAGATGCCTCTAATTTTCCATAATTGGTTAAAATTAAGTTTGGTAGACAAAGTAGGAAAGTACAAAGAAACAAACTTACAACTAGAAGTGGAGGGAGTATAGAAAAATTTAACTGTTAGATATGTCAGTGTTCTGTTTTGATCATGTCCAACTTCCCCCTTGTTCCAACTACATTAATCTACAATTTGTCATACAGTTTTCAATCCCCCAAATTCTAAGTTTATGTTTTACAAGAATAGAATAGCATTGCTCGATTTTCCTAATTCCCCCATTCATTTGCCAGACTATCACACAACGTTCCAGAGGACCACTCAATCCTCAGGAAGAACTTAAAAGGATGTCTAGAAGTAACTCTTAAGTGAGGAATGCTTTGGTTATCTATTGGCATCAAATCTAACAATTTTGGTTTCCAAGTTGAAAAATAGATATATTTATAAATATATGCAGCACCTCAATGATGCTTAGAATTGGATATTTTTCCAACACTGCACCAATAATTTGTTTCTCTTGACACTTGCCCTTTTAATATGTTATTCAGTAGCATATACAGAGAAAATTTGTGACAACTGTGAGATAAACATTGAAGTTACAGCAGTGCTTATAATCACAACTAATATTTATTTCAGATTTTACAACAGAAAATATTTTATGAAACCTGTACTACAAGTGAGATGTATTATTTAATATTTAATTTCTTATTAAATATAATAGCTAATGGATTTTAAAACAGAAATATGTTTTTTAAGATTTTTAAAATCTGATATAGTTTACATTTAAAGGCTAGAGGGAGATAAATATATTGATGATATCTCCAAAAATATTAGACTACTTTAATATATCTTGGGTTTAATCATCCTGATAGCTCATGAATTATTTAAAGTAATTTCTACGTTTCATATTTGTAGAAAAAATAGTAATGCATTGGGAAAAAATAGAAACTTAAATGAAGAGCTAATTTTAGATCAGTTTGTTAGCATTCTGGCTTCTTAGATGACTTTCAGTAGACTAATCATTTTGAAAAGATGGACAAATAATAAACAACATAGTGTACACATGCACAATTGAAAAAGTATCACAAATGCATGCAGTAACAGCTTAAGGAGTTTGATTGGTGGGGGTAAGGAGAAGGCAGAACAAAGCATGCCTACAACACCATTGGGAGTTGGTAGCAGTGATCAGCTGCATGCATGTTAGACACGGTGGAACACAAATACCATACCTGAGGGAGAGCCGATGAGCAATGAAGAGGGGTAGGGTTACTCCCTGCATTGTGACGGCGCCGTACTGCCTGACGCCTAAATGTGCTGCGTTCACGCCGAACTGTGACTGCTTCCTCATTGGCTTGTGCTGCGCATCAAGACAGACCAAGTCAAATTGAACTCAGACCAATAATGTTTACACCATCCAATGCTATTCCCACAAATTGTTTCTTTCTCCTGCAAATCAGTTGATTGTTTTAGTTCACTGCCAAATAAAAACTATGAATATGGAATGGTCAACTTAACAAGTATCCAGATAAGGTTTTTTTTTTTTAAAAAAAGATTCAGACAGAGTTTAAGTCAATTTTTAAAATAACAATTTGATTCCACAAAATCAATAGTTGTAAGCACCATTGAAAATATATCTTAATCTCAAAAATCTAATTAAATAACAGTTGATCATTTCTTTAAAAGTTATAGACAATCCTATACTAAAATTGAAATTGTTTGGGTAAGAATGGGAGTGTGGGGAGGGGGAACCTTAAATCTTCCTTGATTGAAACTTCGTGTTTCTTGAATCTAGCTTTTAGTTTGTCTAAAACAGGGGTAGTAAACCTTTTTATATCTACCGCCCACTTTTGTATTTCTGGAAGTATTAAAATTTCTAACCGCCCACCAGTTCCACAGTAATAGCGATTTATAAGTAGGGAAGTAACTTTACTTATAAAATTTATAAAGCAGAGTTACAGCAAACCCCTACCGCCCACCATGAAAGCTGGAACGCCCACTAGTGGGCGGTAGGGACCAGGTTGCTACTACTGGTCTAAAAGTACAAAATTGAAGCAAAGAGAAATTCTCAGTTGCTCTTTTTCCTCTCACAAATGTTATTAGGATATGCAAAAGAGACTGTGAACTCCCTAGTATTATTTTGTTTTTGTTATGTGCCATCATTTCAAGTTCTAGCAACTACACAGAATGATTTTTCCCCTCAGGACATTCTATCCCTAGCCTCTTCTTTCAAGTTTCCCAAATATTTCAGAACTGTTTTCTAGCAACTAGTTAGCAAACATGCCTGTCCTGGAAATATATGGCATATATTGAAAACTGTATTTCAAATAATTAATTTAAAACATGGTACACTGAATCTAAAAATATCTTCTTTAAGGACAGAGACTTGTAGAAATCCCTTGAGGATCTATGGAGAGGAGTGAAAAATAGGAAGTTCAAGTAACTGGTTTTGAAATGTTGCTCTTGGACGTTTCTAAAAATAGCTTTCTTGCCTTCCTTGGAACCAGAGTTATCCGACTCCTCTTGGCTGATTCTGACAGATTCAGAAGCAAGCGGGGAATCACACTTTTTAGTATGTAATTATATTGGAATAGCTGTATATACTTGGCTTTAGAATTTAACTGCCTTCTCAACACATTTTAACAATAGCAGCAGCACTTAGACTTACATTCCACTTTTAACAGCATTTACAGCTGTATAAACTGAAATAAATAAAATTACTTTTGAAACCGCTACTGAATTCTACTTTAAAAGAAGTGACATTCAGAAACAAAGGCCACTCTCATCAGACCAATGCAATTTCTTTACTGAAGGCTGTGCCCAATCATGGGAGGAGAATAAAAATACAGAATTAGTTCAATTGTTCCCAAGCCAAAGTTCAGTACTAATTTTCTAATTCAGACACTACTGAGTACTACAGACATCTACATTCTAGAATTCAGTTTTTTATTCTATTTTTCTGCAACAGCTCAAGGCAATGTACATACCTTATTTTCACCAGACTAATTTTATCCTCAAAACTAAAACAAAAATAGATTAGGGCATGAAGAACTGAACTGGGTCACCTCCAATCCCAGTCCAATATTTTAATCATTATATCTTAATGGCTTTCAGTGGTGGGGAGCACAAGCCTCTGAGGGTGTTGATTAGCTTGGAGAAATGGGATCTGAGGCTTGTTCTGCTTACACTGAATTTTTAGACACTGCCTACATTCATAAAAAATGCAAAACATAGCTTGATTTAGACAGAATGGCACTCAATAGTTTGTTGAACAAGCCATTGCACCTTGGGATGAATGATTAACCATGAATTTGTCATCATTCTAAGCCATACATAAACATCTTCAGTTTAAAGACAGCACATACTTCCCATACACTGTACATAGCTGGCTTCTCCTACAAGCAACAGAATGACACTTCTTAGAAATCATATTCCATGGTTCATAAAATAGATATATCATCTAAAAACTCATTTTCTGACTTAGCCAAAACTTTGTACTATATACCAAAGTTCACAGAAATTTAGTGTACAATTAAACATAAGCTACCAGAAGGAATTACATTTAATCATTTTGTGAAACAAGAGTTTGCAGGCAATATCCCACCAATAAAAGAGCTACTGACACTACACTTTGTATTTTGGAAAATACATGCTACTGATGCAAACAAAAACAACGGGAATAAAAACCCCAGAGAACTATCCAAATTGTCCTAAATTATGCAAGTATGACCGTCCCAATCCTAATCATCAACCACCTGGACTAGACATGAAATAACACTACTGTTCAGTATTTAGAGTTTACTTAGGCATGAGAGGCAACATCCATTCTAAAACATTTTAAATAGAACAGATGTGAAAATGGAGTATGGATAACCAGTAGATGCTCAGAATCCTGGTATGTTCATTTTAAAAATAAAACCAACTGATCATTATTCTTATTCACACTACATCACTGTAGCTATTGTGGTAGAATTGATAGATAATACTTTTCATCAGCGTCATTTATCATATACCGTATTTATATCAGAAAATTAAGATACAGCATTGCCACTGAATACTATCATTTAAATATTGGATGAACATGTAGTGCATGGGCAGAAGATATGGGGAGATCTGGCCCATAGAATCACCAGGAGTTGGACACAACTGAATGGATAACATCAACATGATCAAACACTGGATGTGTTAAACTAGTCTTGCACTCAAATCTTCCATCTTAATATCTATTTTTCTCCTTAAAATTTTTGCTTTAGACTGTTTATTGTCCATTAATATAGCTCAGTTAAAAAGGAAATGAATAGCTGCACGTGGATAAATAAAACTTCATGATGTCCACCCACCACAGAATCTTATACTGAGATCAGGCAGGCCTCAGAAACAAAGCATTTCTACCACCAACTGGTGTCTATACATCTAGCTTGGCATTCCACTCACTACCAAGATTGGCAGTTTTCCCTGGTGATATCAAATACCAATATTTTTGTTCGTTTGTTTTTTCCCCAGGAATTTATTGAATTTCACATGTTTTTATCATAAAGTGCTTTGAGATTTCCTGTAAAAATAAAAAGTACATACAAATTATATTAATTAAATAAGTATAAATCATATTGAGCACTGAAACACTTTTAATCTCTACTTGGTTCCTCACTCAAGGCTATCACACTCATTCTGCTACTGTTTTCTTCTTATTCCTTTGGACAGGAAACATATAATGGATAGGTTTGTATAAATTATATAAGTTCCTTTTAGATAAGAGTATTTCTTCTCAAAATAGATCATCACATTTTATTGGCAAGCATTTATATGTGTGTGTGTGTATATACATTCATAATCTCAGGTAACAATTTTTATGTCTTCTCAAAATAGATGACATAACAATTATATCATACTTAATTCCTGGCTTTTCCAACCATATTCATGAACTTAACTAAATCTTATGAATATTTTAAAATTGAAAATAGGTGGATTTTGTTCCAGATTTAGATAAATTATACATGAAGGCCCTTTGTTGAATTATTTCCCAGTCTTAATATTTTTTCAAAGGAAATAGCAATCTGATATTAATGTGAATCTGTTGTTTTACAAAATCGAGGGGGGGGGGGCAGATATAAAGAGGTAAAAGAGAAAATTGTAGATTTTGAAGTTGAACTCCAAGATTTCAAAAAGCATTACTGGCAAAACATTTTCTCATTATGTACTGCACAAGTTAACATACATGGTACAAAGAAAAAAACCTATTTAAAAATGAAAACTTAGTTGGTTTTATTTTTTCCAATGTTGAGCCATAAACATAAACTGGCATTGTATCCAGAAAATCATTTTTTTTATACCCAAGGAAAGAATGAATTTCATAATGTTACATTATTTTAAAATAGTGCTATCATATTGTTTCTTATATACCTTATATTTGCTTCTCTTCTTCAATCCATTAATACACTCATTTTGACATTTTTTTCCAGCCCTTGATTTAAATATACCAACAAGTTGACATCTATATTTCAAAATGAACCAAGAACAACATTTACAATTAGAAAGTAATGAAGAATATGATCTTTCCATTACAAGTGGAGCAAGTATTGGAAACAATGTAACTAAATAAACCCAAAGCAGTTATTATTACTCTGAAAAAAATATTGCTAAAGCTGACAGGATAATAGGAGATTTGCATTTCTATGCTTAGTACTATGGGGAATAAAATCTGAATCTCTTTTCTTCTGAGAATACCGCTGCATATACTTCTCATATTCAACCTCCTACAATGTTTCACATTTCTAACTCAGCTCCAGCAAGTTACAGAAGAACATAAAGTAACTTGTATGTTACATGTTGACCTAAATTTAAATGGCAGCAATTAATTCCTAAAATTCACTTTTGGCAGATATGAATGGCAGATGTTTATATAAAATAAGCCAATATAACTATTACTGTGTGCATAAGGCATCAGTTCTTTACAGACAGAAGATAAATTACAATATTTACCCAAAGGAAAATTATTTTGAATTTAAGAAAATTGATACTTCTCTTGGAATGACAGAAAAAAGATCATTTGACTCTGTTACCATATTCCCAGTGAACATATATTTCTTTATAGTAAAGATACATGAGGGTGGGGGAAGGCAATTCTTCCTATCGTATAAATATCAATGTTTGTATTATAATGAATTATACTATATTGCCAAAAGTATTCACTCACCTATCCAAATAATCAGAATCAGGTGTTCCAATCACTTCTATGGCCACAGGTGTATAAAATCAAGTGCCTAGGCATGCATACTGTTTTTACAAACACTTGTGAAAGAATGAGTCACTCTCAGGAGCTCAGTGAATTCCAGTGAGGAACTGTGATAGGATGCCACTTGTGCAACAATCCAGTCGTGAAATTTCCTCGCTCCTAAATGTTCCAGAGTCAACTGTCAGCTGTATTATAAGAACGTGGAATTGTTGGGAACGACAGCAACTCAGCCACGAAGTGGTAGGCCCACGTAACCCATCCAACATCAGTGTGTGACCTCACAAATGCGCTTCTGGAAGAATGGTCAAAAATTCCCATACACACACTCCTAAGCCTTGTGGACAGCCTTCCCAGAAGAGTTAAATCTGTTACAGCTGCAAAGGGTGGACCGACGTCATATTGAACCCTATGGATTAGGAACGGGATGTCACTTATAGTAAGTTCATATGCGAGTAAAGGCAGGTGAGCGAATAGTTTTGGCAATATAGTGTATGTCCAACTGATGTCATAAGAACCACACCACAAAATTCTAAAACTATGCATTGGATCTTACTTATATCTCCAGACCAGTTGTGGACCTGTAACCCTTGCAAGTTACAGGTTTATTATGAAACCTCATCATTGAGGATACTATAACTGTTAATAATTGCCAAAGTGAGCATTATAACTTTCTTCACTTCTGAAAGTAGAATTGTTTGACTGCACTCTATTCATAAGAAAGTTTAGTATAGTTAACCATAAATAATGAACCTATTAGTCATCTATTATGCTAGTGAATGATGTCAACACTGGATGAGAAAACCTTTCTTTCGGAGAATTTATATCAAGGGAAGCTAGAATAAACTTAATACTGTGCCAGTTGCTAATCACGACTATCACATCTGATGAGTTGATGCATATCACAAATCTCATGAGATCATGGAGATTTCACCTTTCAGCTATTTCAGTTTTAAAGCAACCTAGATCTGGTTAGTGTGTTTGCTAACAATAATTAGCTCAGGTTACACATGACAAGCCCTCATTGACTCATGATGGAAAAAGCCACACAAAACAGTAGAGGATTCTCCATAATAACCTAACTTGGCCTGTTAGCACTGTTACATTTGGATGCAATCAGCAAAAAAGTGGAAATTGGAGGATCAAATTGAAGTTGCTATTTTATTAATTAGATGAACACAGAAACAACTTAACTGGAGTAGTACTCTTAATAATTAAGATATTAGAAGAAAACAAATATATTATAAATGCAGGAAAATGCTATTTAAATTCAGCCTCTTTGCATTATCAATTCTGATTATCGCTAGAATAGCATATTCTTAGTTCTGAAAAAACTTCGAAAGCACTTCATTCCAACATGATACAATAAAATTGATCTGTAGTTTCTTAAAAATGAAACAGGTACATTTTTAAAAAAATGATGCTAAGGACTAGCAAACAAGCAAACTAGCAAACACTATTATATGATTGTCTGCAAAGAAAACAATGTTAATTTTTAAGTAACATAAAAGCTTGGGAATCATGATATCCTTCTAGTCCAAGGCATTTCAGTTTGCAATACAACTAATCAAACTGCATTGCAAATGCCTGTTAACATTTCTATTTGCAAAGACTGTTAACATTTTTATTTGCTATATCTCTTTATGATAAAATAAAAATGGAAGAATAAGCCTTTCTGCATCACTGATTATGATAATACTTATATTATCAGTTTATACTTATATTTTGTTGAATTATTAAAAATATTTCATAAGTGAAAAAACAGTAATTGTCTTTCCATTTAACTGCAAATACTTTAAAGATGAAGCATCAGCTACTTTGGTAAACAGTGGGATAAAATTCAAATATATAAAAAGTCACACACACCACACACACACACACACAATAGTTATGCTAATTAAACTCAAACAGCCAGTCAATATAAGTTATCAGAAACCCTCTCACCAGATTTCTATTAACAGTTATATTAATTGGTCAAGTTATACCGATAGAAGAGCATATTATATTATATTATGTTATAATGTATAAGCTATAGTTATAAGTTATATTCACTGGCACTATTAAAACATTCAAGATACTAGTGAGGAAATGCTTACAAACCAGAACCGTCAATTGGAGATGCTTTCTTTCTGCCACTCTATTGTTCTAAGTTGTGTTTGATCATTGGCAACGTTATATGAAAGCTCAGGTTTATGCAAAGCATAATATTTTGCAAGAATTTCTAAACTGGAAGGTGCTGGTGTGCTTGTGATATGCTGCTACTACAGGTAGCCCTCAACTTACGATGACAATCCAGCCCAAAAGTTATGTTGCTAAGTGAGATATTTGTTAAGTGAATTTTGCCCTATTTTACCATTTTCCTTGCCCCATTTGTTAAGTGAATCAACACAGTGTTAAATTAGTAACATGGTTGTTAAGTGAACCTGGTTTCCCCATTGACTTTGCTTGTCAGAAGGTTGCAAAAAAATGATCAGGTGATCCAGGGACACTGCAAATGTCATAAATGTGAGTCAGTTGTCAATAATCCAAATGTCACATGGCCATGGGGATGCTGCAACGATCATCAGTGTGAAAAATGGTCATGTCATTTTTTTCAGTGCCGTTGTAAGTTGAGGACTGCCTGTACTAATAGACTTCAGCTTTCTGACTGTCAAGTATGTTTAAAAGTGAGCTAAAGTGGAACTTGAACAGACCTATCAAGCAAATAACTAACTAGCCCCTAATGTGTTTAAAGAATCAAATAACAGCCATTTTAGGGAAAGAAAAATCTCCTTGATCTTCAGAAGCCTTGGCCAATAGGGCAAAGAGCAGGCAAAGAGTTGGTTTCATTGTCCTCAAAAACAAACATGGATCTTAAATCTACTGCATATACATGCAGATATATGCGTTAGAAGAAATTAGCATCTGTTTAATACTTGCACTAATTCAGGATTAAAATATACATTGCAACCATGTCCCACTGGAATATTTGGCCATGATGAAAACAATATAAAAACTGTTATATTGAAGAAACCACACACATATTAAGAGCTAACTATGGGACTCACAAAAAGGGTAGATGGTAGCACACTACAAAAGAAAAGTAATCTGTGTTTTGTTCAGTCATGACAATAGCACAAAGAGATGCAACAGAAAAACTTGAAAAGAAAGATGCTACACATATTTAAGAGCTGATGAAGTAGAATGCAAATATGTTCAACTTTACCTCATTATTACAGATGAAACATGATAAAAGTAATATTTTACTAGATGACAAATACAAAGCATCATATACTTGGGTACCAATATGCCCACAGATACCTCACTGGGCACCTGTCAGATTGCCTATCCTGCCTGGCTTTTTTAAATTGATGTTTTTGGCATTAGGCTGTAATTACTGGCACTTAGGCTTCTAATATTGTTCTCATTTACCATAATCACAGCAATTCTTAGAAAATTAATACAACTGATAGCTTGAATTATTATTATTTATTTGGAAGTGTGCTCACTAGATCAGAACATAAATGGTAACCAGAGGTAGTAGGGATTGTATTCTTTGATAGCAGGGAACATCATCACCAGTTTGTGTTTTGACAACTAGGTATTTGTGAGAAGGCCTGCCAAGACATCCTCAATACCACATTTTCAACATTCCAATGTGCCCAACTGACCTCAATAATTCTGTACAGTTTGTATTTGTTCAACCTGTCTCAGTTGTGTTAAGGGATCCAATATTAGCAACAGTAATGCTGTCTTATTTACTATGCAATGCTAATTGAGTTCAGAATAGTATCAGCATAAAATGATCTCAAAATGTAAAACACATATAATATAGATGACCTGCAAGAAGTTGACATTTCTATAAGCCAATGTAGACTATGTAGAGAACAAACACACTGATAGACTGTGTTACATCTAAGTATTCCAGTTACTTACCAAGGCTTCCCTTCTCCTGATCGTCTCTTTCAGTAAACATAGGCTGGTTTGGTAAGCTATTTCTAGAGCGAGTGACTGATTCTAGTTGTGAAGCCCTTCCCAACAGAGATAGCTCATCAAGCACCTCTCCCTCTTGGCCTCTAAGTCAGATTTAGAAGTTGTTAGTTGTTTTATTGTATCTGGCATCATTAGATTTGGATCATTCAAACAGGCTACTGCACCACTATCCAAGCTTATACCCTGGTACGACTCTTGGCACCGTGTGTACTATGAGTCTGTCGGGTTGAATGCTTTTTGACAATTGCATCAGTGCCCAAGTGAATTTTGTAAGAATTTTCCAAGTCTGTGCCTCTCTCTTTGGCAATATATTTTGTCTTTAGGGCATTGAATTTTCCTTCAGGAGACTGGCATGAATGAGAAGTTGTGCTGGAAGAGCTATCACTGCTGAACTGGTGGGCTGACTGCATACTTGAAGTTCGGCTCAAATCACTTTGATCACTTGAGTCTTCATCGTGGCAAAAACCTGCACTGTGGGGCTTGGTAGCAGATACCCCTCGGAAGGAAATATACTCTTTGTGTCGACTTGTGTCAAAACTACTCGCACGTTTTTTCCCTGTCCTTCTCCTGCTGGATTTTTGAGCTGAAGCTGTCCGATGGATTAAGCTACAGGATTTAGGACGCACATCCCCCTCCTTCTGCTTTTCTACCATTTCCTTAAAAGTTCTTGAGTCAACCACAGAAGATTTCTCTTTATGTTCATCTCTCTTCACAGTAGGGTTTCCGGGAGACTGTTCTGCTTGTGTTGTTAGTTCATTAGCATGAGGATTCTTATTTGCTTCTTCTGAAGCAGAGGTACTAAGGGCCCTCTGATTGTGCATCTCCTCTGATGCATTCAGGCATTCTTCTACTTGAATGCAACTGCTGGTATTAGTTTCAACTATAGTTCTTTCCTTGCTCGTCCTTTTGTTAGTAGCAATGTGACAGTCCTCAGAATCAAGAGCATGGTCTTTTTCTTGCTGCCTTTTTTTCTCTTCTTTAGGTGACACCTCATGGTCTGACAACATGCTTTCTATATGAGTAGAACTTGTCTGCTCACTTTTATAGCTGCTGACAGTACTGATGGTGTCACGGTCAGTCCCACTACAATAGCTCTCTGTTGAGCCACTACTTCTTGTACTCAGGCTTCTCAGGCTATCAACACTTTTATCTGCTTGTAGAGATTTACTCCTGCTGCTTTTGACTAGCAGCTGTGGACTGCTACATTTTAGAATATCATCTAGTTGAAATACACCAGAGAGACATGAGTTCTCAGCTAATGATTCTTTGGATCCTGTTCGAGGCTTGCAAGCTTCTAATTCACTGACAGTATCCAGCCCCGCCTTTGCTGATAGAGAGGAAAGTCATTTAGTGATACATCTGGAAATGCAACAGCTGAACTGGAAGTCCTTGGCACACCTCGTGGCCTATGATCTTTCCTGTAGGAGTGTGAATGCAAAGGGACAAGAGAAGCCATTTCAGTATCACATGCATTAGACACAGAAGGATCTATATGCTGATTAGGAAGGCACACTTTATCAGTACTGTCTCTTGATAACTCCTGTGCAGTTGACAATGAGGGCTGAATGGATACAAAGGAATCAACGGAGACCAGATGAAAGTCTTCCGATCAGCTGTCCAAATCTGTTTGTTTAAAAAATGAAGCAACATTAAGAATTTTGCATATTACTCTCACTGCTTATAAAACATATTCTAGATTTCTTTTTTAGCTAATGTATGAATACAGAATCTGTTCTAACAAACATGATTAAAATCCACACTTCTTTTTGTTTTCTTAGTTATTCATCATTCAGAAAACCTATGCATGAGAATATCACAGTCTACCAAAGCCCTAAACGATAACCGAGACAACTATTATATGGAATTAATGCAAAGACCGAAGAGGTAGAATAAGTATTTTACAATGTATAGGTAGTTCTTAGCTTACAACCATTAATTCAGTGATCATTCTAAGTTACAGTGGCTGATTGAAGAGCTTGATGACCAATATCCAGGTTACAGCTGTTGAATCATCCCTGTGGTCACACAATCAAATTTTGGGTGCTTGGGGGCCTACCTGTAATGATAACCACAAAATATTGCAAGTCCCCCACCAACCTTCTATGCCCTTCCTACAGCCACAGGATTGTGGTGAACCAAGATGCCCTGAGCCACAGTGCCCAGCTTGGTGGCAGCAGTCAAAAGGGCAGAGATGGTGTTTGCGGGAAATTGAAAATGCAATCCCTTACTACATATCAAGACCAGGAGCTAGGAAAACAATAGGAGCTTACCCGGTCATGTGGAGCTCGGGTCTCGAAGCTGGGCTGTCAGCTTTCCAGCTGACAAGCTCAGAGTCTTTAACCACCGAGCCATCGTGCCCCCATAGTTAAATAATAAAATAATGTGAATAAAAATATTGTAAGTAATCAGTCTTGATAATTACAATAAGCTAACTTTTTGATGAAATCCAGATAACAAAAACAAGTCATTAATATTGCATGAATATTATGCTAAGTTCATTAGCTCACTTGACTGCAGATCTGGAAGCATGCAAAATATAACATATGGATATGTGTGAAAATCACTTCATCAAGTTTGTTGTAGAGCAGTCTTTTTTTTTAGTGTTTAATTCTAACTCTTTGCAAGCTACTTTCATTAAGATTCATATCACTAGCATATGAATCCACAGAGAAAAATACTTATGACACATCTAACACCCTCTGAGGTTTGGTAGAAAAAAATTAAAAGACTTTAGAATATCAAAAGATTTCAGATGTAATCACCATAACTTTAGGCTTGATTATATAATAGATAAAATGATCAGTTAATACAGCAAGCTACAGTTAAATGACTATTATTTTGCAAATACAAAATTAAGACAGTTATTATTTGTTTTACTAAAAAAGTATCATAGATATAATGCATAAGAGGTTGAACAAGACATACATACCTTGCTCTTCGCTCCCTTCTTTACAAAGACTAGAACTCTGGCCAAGACTCAGACTGATATCATCAGAAGTCTTTGCAGTATCTGTATCACCTAAGTAGTAGAAATAATGTTAGCTCAGAAAGCACCACCCTATATGCCTAAAAGAAAATAGAATTTAAAAAGTGTTTTTAATTCTCTACATATAGTTATAATGATCTGAACTGTATACTCTAACCTGTATTACATCAGCAGGGATACTGTTGCATTAATGTAAGACTTCACTGCAACAGCACAACTAAGAAAACCAAAAGATAATAGGGCATCTCCACCATATTAAATTACATTATGTTGCTGGCTAATATGCCTGTGCAACAACAAAACTGATGAGAGAAAAGACACATCATGGAAGACTAAGAGAGTTTTCTAGTGTAACATCCACTATTCAAGAAGCTGCAAAATTTACAACAGGGAGGCCAGTTGCAGTCTGTGAGACCTCATCATATGCAGGGCTTACCTTACTATTTCCAGTGAACAGCCCCAGATAATCCCTATAAGAGGATAGCACGAAAACGACTCTCATATATGATATGGTGAGGATATATATTGCAAATGAAATCCTAAATGGTCAGTGCATCCTTAAAACCAAAACAAGTCTCAGCCCTTCATATAAGGATGAAAAAGCACTGAGTAACATCTCTAGATTCCCTGTTTGCAATGATACTATTGACCTGTAATTCTTGAATCCATTCTTCCATACAGAATCACACACACCGAGGACATGGGAGCAATCAGCAGGGACTAAGGACATGTTTTAATGTAATTTTTTATATCAACAAAAGTTCATTCAGCATTATATCCCCAAGAAGATTTGGCTCACTTATACATTATTTAAAGGAAACTAAGTTGAAGGTCCTGACCCCATGTGAAGTGATGAAGATGGGAAATCACCAAATGTCTTCTTGGTAGCCCCAAGCCCTGAAATCCTCTATACTTTCTCCTAAGTTAGGAAATGTCCCTAACTACCTGTTTTTCAGAAAATGTTAAGACTTTATTATTTTCTAGAGCAGTTGAATGCTGATGATGCATGTTAGTTCATTTTGCTGCATTAGCTGTGTTTTATTTATATATTACTGTAAACCACCACCTCAGGCTCAACTAAGTGAAATATAAAACTTTATAATAACTTTGCATAAAGAAATAAACCATTACATTTTCAAATGAAACACAAAAGTAACTTTAACCAAAGACTGGAACAGATTTAGTGCATCAAATAAAATTGCAAGGAGGGAAAACCGGTACGGCCGGACCTGACTTATTCCAACTTTATGAACATGGAAGCTGTGCTCTGAAGAAGCGCTACAGAGATTGGGTTGGTAGTTCATTTAACTATATTAGGAAACAAGAATTATTATAGAGCTTAAGATGAAATAATACCAACTCTGAGAGTGGAGGTTTGTTCTCCAAGTTTGTGAGTTGGTTTCTAAACGTTTCATTACCAGACCAGACGACTTCCATAGAATTTGGGGATTCCTAAATTCTGCTGAAGATGTTATCTAGCCTGGTAACAAAACTTTCAGAAACCAACCCACAAACTCAGAGAATGAACCTACACTCTCAATCTACACCCAAGCTACAAATACTCGCCACTATTGCAATATCATCTTTAATTACTGGCTGTATTGCCAAAGACATGAATATGGTCTATAAATATCATTGCATGTAAGATAACTAGAGCTGTGACAGTTCCAACCAGTTTCTACTTGGAAATACTTTGGAAGACATTCCAGAATAATAGGTTTCAATCGTGGAAGAAGCATGCTACTGCAACAGGAAAGCAAATGGGTAGAATTCTTGGGATATCAATTTTAGAGTTAAAAAAATTACAATTTAAAGTAAACATATTCTGTATTTTTTTGTCAGGACTCAAGGATCAATAAGAATTTTTCTGCATCTTATATTGTGTTTATTTTTACCTATCAACAAAGTAATATAAAATCTTTTTAATACCAATCCATCTGCTGAGGTTATTCAAAGATGAAAGTTAGAACGTTACCTTTAATGGTAGCTACAGTTCCATGACGAGATAAACCTGATCCAATCTAAAAGGAAGAAATAACCAAATAAGTTGCACCAATAATTTACCTTCTTAGGCAAAATTGGGATAACTGGAGTAAATACCTGAAATCCCCTTTATTAATAGAATAATAGGAATAGTACTTTTAGCTTTTAAAAAAATCTTTTTTAAAAGATTATTTGTAAACACAAAATTTTAAGCTATTGTCTACTGCAAATTAATCATATAATTGCTTTTCTCCCCTAAATCATTGTGCTATTTTTGCTCCTTTCAGAAAATATATTTTGGAATTTTAAATAATGTGTATGATTAATAGCACTCATAACAATAATGCATAAATAACTGCAATTAGTAATACCTACAGACATCCAAATACATGAACATACAATAATTCACAGAATCCTATCATCCCAATGTTAAACAACTGCAGAGAATAGCAACAAAAATAACTGTTTCATTGCCAGTCACTTTGAAATAATTTAACAAATGTACAATATTAAAATCCCGGAAGTTAACAAAAAGCAAAGGAAGTAACAGATCCTCAATAAACTAAAACAAATGATAAAATAAAAATAACCATGACCGTTAAAGGGTACTGTTATTTGCTCAGCTGAATTTAAAAAAGACATGTGTCCCCAAACAGTCCTTACCTGGTTATTTAGATCTAGGCCAGCAAAAGAATTTCGGGAACTGCATCCTACTGGAGGTGTGGCTTCTCTAATAAACTCTGACATCTCAATCCCTCCGCCTGGATCACTAATAGGTAAGAAATTTTAATATTTAAAGTATTATTTTGGTTATCTATGTCAAGTTATACCAAAGGATATATTTGAAAGTTCTTCAATTGCCAGCATTGTTAATACTCAGTACATCTACTGGAACTACACAAAATTCAATGTTGTAATCCAAAATATCTAGTTAGCAAAATATCAAGAGTTGTTCAATCTCTTCTATATCCAAGTAAGAATAAGCTTCTTTATATTATCATGTTTTATACCCAACTTATTCTACATGAAAATGCCCCCAAGTTGACAGAATCCAAAAAGTAATTATTCTCACAAAAATGCAAAAGATCTCTGAATTAACAAGATTCTAAATAGGTATGCTAAAGAAAAGGTGTATACTAAAACACTGTACAATAAAAGATTCCCTACTTACAAGAACCTCTAGTATTAGAAGATGAAGTAAGATAAAACACTCCAGTCATTACCAAGATGGAAGGCTACAGGAACTGGTGAAATAACTCACAGAAATATGGAAATCAACAGAAAGAGAATCAGTAAAAGTTTTAACCAGACTGGGGAGTGATACAATGGCTGACAGAAGAAGAGCCTTTCCTGCTGTGGCTCCCTCACTCTGGAACATTGTGCTGTTTGAGGTGAGATCCACCATCACCCTCTTGGCTTTCTAAAAAAGGTCTAAAAATCTGGCTCTGCCGATTGGATTGCGGTCCCAATAGGAGTGTCCTATTCTGGAGATAGTTAATAGACTAAGAAGAAGATCCCAGCTCCACCCTATTTTGTTGTTTTTAATTTTCAATGTTCAGTGGTGTGTGTGTGTGTGTGTGTGTGTGTGTGTGTGTGTGTGTGTGTGCTGTATATATGAAGCCACCCAGAGTTGCTCAGCAGTTAGAAGAGCAGCATATAAATGTAATAAATTTAAAAAAAAATAAAAATACCAAAGTAGAGTTAACAGAGTATGCAAACTATCATACAATATTCTTAATTGCTAGAAAAATAATGCTGAGAAACATCCAATGTAGATTAAAACTCTACCTGGAAAAAAGATTTTCCGATGTTCAAGCTGGCTTTAGAAAAAGTTAAGGAACCTGAAATATTACTGCTTATCCAGGCTGAATAATTGAGAAAGCCAAAAAAGATACTTGCTTCATTGATTATGTAGAAAAGCCTTTAATTGTGTTAATCATGGCAAGTTGTTTAATATGCTCAGAAAATAGGAATCCCATGACTTCTAAATGTTCTCATCAAAACCGTATATATATGGTGAATCTTAACAAAAGATGGATTGGAAGATGAGGACACTTCTGGGGAAGAAATGGCAAACTCATGATGTCTGTGCTAAAAATAGAGCAAACAAATGTGGCAGAATGAAGATCCAGCAAATAGATAGGCTCTTCCTAATCTCTCTTGGGACAAGGAGAAGACTTGCGATCACTCACAATACTCCAGGCAGTTGCTTCACAAGAAGAGACCACAAGTCAACAACAAGGTGGGTTTTCCTGGACTCACATCTGCTACCAAAAGAGCAGGTGGCAGGCATGACTAGGATATCTTTTGCACAGTTCCAATTAGTGCACCAGTTGTGACCTTTCCTGAATTATAACTTCTTGTGCTCAGTTCCTCAAGCCCTGGTCATCTTTTGTCTGGATTACTGCAATGCACTCTACATGGGGCTAACCCTGACATCCATTTGGAAGCTTCAGCTGGTTTAAAGTGTGGCAGTGAGGGCAGTCTTTGGGGCCCCTAGAATGGCCGATATTACACCTCTTTTCCACAAACTTCACTGGCTATTCGTCTGATAAATGCAGTCTGTTTATGTCCACCTACTGACTGACAATGACTCTGAAGGTAGCTTACAAGCAGTACAGTATAAAAAATGATGATGATGATGATGATGATGATGATAACAACAACAACAAATAAACAACAACCTCCCCACCTTACACCACCACCCCGGAACAACACATGGTAGGTTAAGCCATTTGATGGGTTCTATGCAACTCTAGGCTCTCCAGATCTTCAAGGTCTTATGAAAGAATGTCAGAGTGTGGGCAAGTTTAATTTCTGTAGGGCTCCTTATTCCAAAGGGAGGGAGCCACCAAGGAGAAGGCACTTCTTCTGGGTCCTGCCAGATGTATCTCCTTAGATGATGGGATTTGCAACATTCCCTGTCTCCCTGTTCTAGTAGGTGGGGTAGATGTAACAGACAAGAGATGGTCCCTCAGGTAACCCAGTCTCAAATCACAAAGGGTTTAAAGGTGACAAACAGCACCTTAAATTGCACCCGGAAGCTAATCTGCAGCCAATGCACCTTCGGCAGGAGAGGTAACACGTGTGCACACCTATGTCTGTAAAAACACTGCAGGCTACTGCATATTGAACCAACTGCAGCTTTTGGATGCTTTTCAAGGGCAGCCCTACAACCCTTGCAGAGTGCATTGCAATAGTCAAGACGGGGGGGGGGGGGGTAATTAGGGTATAAGTGGCTATGGATAGGAAAGGGCATAACTGGTACACAACCTGCAGGTATGCAGTGGTCCTCCTGGCCATGACTACCACATGCTCTTCAAGCAGGAATCATGAATCCAGGAGAATCTCCAGATTACACACTGGGTCTGTATGGGGTAATGCCATCCCATACAAAAGTAGCAATTTCTCATGGAACTCCAAATCCAGAGCCATTTGGTCTTGTCAGGATTCAGTTTCAGCCCATTGCTTCCCATCCAGCTCCTCACAGCTTCCAAGCACTGCAGGTATCATCAACATATATCTGATGATATATCAGTCCATGGTGACGGATGATCTCACCCAGCATCTTCAAGGTATTGGTTATGACCTTTAAAGCCTTTAAAATTTTGCCTTTATTTTTGCAATCACATCATCCTGCTGACTCATTATCAGTAGCATTCAACTACTACTTCAAAGTTTTTTTTCTCAAGTTCTGTACTGCACTATAGCCCAAGGAAGACAACCTCTGTGCTATATTGCTGCATTTGATTTTTGCTTTTCAGATGTACAACTTTGCTGTTTTCTGTATTCAATTTTATTCCACTACTTTCAGTACATTTCTCTAACCAATCAAGATTGTTGTTGATTAGCTATCTCACACATTTTTTATCATGTGCACTAATGAATACATAAGAAGAGAAGACTGAACCATATGGCTCCCTGTTTGATACTTTTTTCCTGTTGATGACGAATCCTTGTTGATAGGATTTTTTAAGCCAGCTATGTACCCACAACTGTCATGCCTTAGAATTCTGATCAAAATCTCATGGGTACTTTAAAGCAGCCTCTGAGTAGGCATTAATGTTCCTAGGGCTACTATCTCCTTCTGTATCCTCAGCGGGAAATCAGTTGCTAGGATGGAGAGGAATAAAAAAGTAAAAAGTTTCCCACACATTCACTACAGGCACTTTTTATGGCAAAAGTCCATATCTATCTGCTGATTCATGCTGAAAAATGAAGGGACCTGTTTGAAAATCTTGGGTTTTCAAGTGCTACTCTTTAGAGTCTGGCTTATATAATGGATTCAGAGTGAATATATTCTTATGAAGCCCACAAATATAAGCATAATGCAACCTATAACAACACATAATGATTTTAGCTCAATAATCAAGGACAATTTCATGTATTATTTTCTACTACTTTCAACAATTGGAATAGAAAATCTATAACAGAATAGATACTGTACAAAAACTCTGAAGAACACAAGCCAGCATGCTAAGTTTAAAGGCTAACCCAATCTTCTATAACTCAGTAATTTATAAAATACACAATAAAAACAAAAACCTCACTAGAAGTACAGGAAAAATCAGTCATTATTGGGGGGGGGACCCACACAGGACCCATTACCCACTTTAAACCAGGACCTAGGGACAGAGCCGCTTTTTAATAGCTTAATGAAATTCAAGAAGAGCCGTACAAATATTTTACAATTCTTTTGTTTTGTTCTATGTTCAGTTTGTACAAATTGGAATTTATTTATTCATTTTAATTTATAGCCACACTCTTGCCAAAGTGAATCTAGGTAGCAAACAAAATATAAAATTCATTAATATAAATAAACCAATTAAATAAATAAATAAGAAACAGCGGCCAAGAATAAAACACTGGAATAAAAATAAGGAAACAAGTCTCACAAACTACCAGTCCCCACACATAAATCCAACAAATTTTAAATGTTTTCTGGAATGCCAGCAGGGTAAGGGTTCAAGCTAATTTCAGGTGGTAATGAAAAGGCACTACAATTGTAAAGATACATGGCACCCAAAGTATGTCCCTGCAAGCAGATCTAATAGAGCAGGTAGAAACAATCATTGAGAGGTGGGCCTTCAAATATCCTGGCCTCGTGCCATAAAGAGCTTTTTAGGTTAACAACCAGCATTGTTTACCAAAAGCTAATACAGGTTGCAGAACAATGATGTAACATGAGGAACACTCATAATTGCTTGTGTTGCCACATTCTTCAACAATTGTTGTTTATTGATGCTCTTCATGGGCAGCCTTACATTGCATAAGTCCTTATGTGAGCTGACCAAGCATGAGCAATCATGCTTTGTGCTCTGGAAGCTAACAAAAAGCAAAGAACAACTACTATAAGCACTGAATAATGAAAAGAGACACAGTATGTAAATAAGGATGTCAGTTTCTTCCTCACCCAACTTGTCTATCTTCTTGAATCATGGGAATAAGAAAAGTTGTTGTTGCGGCTATAATGTCCTACAGCCAGGAAATTAAAATGAGGACGAAACTTTGAGTACAAATTTGTTTCAGGGGAAATTCTAAATCTGTTTAGGCTGAACCTGGACCAATCTGCTTATCTTTTGTATAGAATGGCTTCCAAATAAAGCCAGTAGATAAATAATCTGCAGCTATGAGTACAGTGGCAGGTAGGCCATAATCTGAAAAAACAAGTCTTGTAGCCTACAAAAAGGAATGAATCTTTACTTAGGTCCACTGGTTAAGGCATCAGACTAGAAACCAGGAGATTGTGAGCCCTGCTTTAGGCATGAAAGCCAGCTAGGTGACTTTGGGCCAGTCACTCTTCTTAACCCAACTCCCTCACTAGGTGGTGGTTGTGAGGAAAATAGGAGGAGGAAGGAATATTAGTTATATTTACTGTCTTGAGTTATTTATAAAAATAATAAAAGGCAGGATAAAAAAATAAAACTTTAAAAAATCATTTCAGAATATAAATAATTACAGGAATAGAAATAGTGACCAAAAATGGTTATCTTGAAGATTTCTTACCTGGGTCCATTACTGTCCCTTCTCTTGGTAGAAGAGTTATTCTGTTCTGCTTTTGCACTCCTGTCCATTTGCTCACTGGCATTTCTCTCCACAATCTCACCTTCATCAAGAGCTCTGTGAAGACGGTAGTTTATCATCTTCAGGACAATGAAGAGAGCAGCTATCACTGGGCAGTAAATTGCTACTATCACCATGGAAGAAGGAAGAGCCTTTTGAAAAAGAAAAGGAATTGGATAGGAGGAGGAAATTAGGGAAATTATTTACAAACATTAAGTTACATACACTTTGAATCAGATTATTCACAACTTGTCATGTACAACGTATTTAGGCAGTAATTAAAATATAGTTAACAATATAAATATATGTTATACATGAAAGAAGCATAAGTTTTCAATCTATAGCTAAGTTTTGAGTTTATGTTTTCTCTAGAAAAGAGTATTAATTGATAAAGACTCTTTTTTAAAAGGATACTGAGATGTAAAATGAAAATAAAAAGGACTGTACTAATATGTGGCTCCAGTTACCCTTATGCAGGCTGGAAAAATGCAGTCATCAAATCACAGAGAAAATGTAGTGATAACCAAACAGATGAAATGTAGTGATCATCTAAGAGGTGTACATGCAGGTTATGGAACTGATCAGAAATGAGGTGACCCCGGATCCTAATCCTAAATCAACATAATCTTTCTTATTACTGAATAGAAACAGAGCACTATGCCATCAAATCTTATTTAAATAGAGAACTATTAAGAAATATCCACATATTCATGCCTAACCTCAAACAGGACATTCTCAAAAATAGGAGAGTGATTTAAAACATAATTGAAAGGGAAAATTGAGAAAGTGAAAGCTTTGCAACATGCTTTAAGATACTGAAAACCACAATTCAGCTACAGTATATGCAGCAAGGAAGTAAAGGGACCGCAAAGTCCAAAGCACTAGCTGGTTATTAAGAAATAATGCAGTTTTTGGTAGATTTCTCCCAACTGATGTTCAACACATCTGAAGGGCATAACATCCACCAAATCCATATGCAATGTATACATGCTCTATCCAGTCTGCACCAATTTTGGCTGGTGAGATCCAGAAGAGCCTTTTCTGGCACAGCCCCTGTCTTTTGGAAGGAGGTCCTTTAGCCTCAAACTAAGAAAGACTTAAAACTTGGCTATGCCAGTTTGCTTGGAGTCTTGAAATAGAAGCTGCTGGCTGGAGATGGTTGGTGCAGTAATAGAGAAGGCACCACCACCTCTCCACTCCAAACCCAGGTTTTTTTTTGGGGGGGGGGAGGAGTGAACTTTTTATATATGTATCTGTTTTTGTATTTATAATTATCTTTGTATTTGCATATTTTGTCACATTGTAAGCGGCTCAGGGTAGCTTGAAACTGTGAGATGAGTGGCAAATAAATTTAATAAATAATAATGGCTATGGTATAACTAAGTATGCACCAAATATCCTGCCCAAAAGTCTGTATCTTTACTCTCTGGACCCCCACCCATTCCTGAGTGAAAAAAGTGCATTTTACATGTGCGGTTATTAGCATGTGAATGAATATGTTATATCTGTGCCTAAGCAAATGTCATGAGTACCTGAGAAAAGGGTTCCATGTGGTCAATTAGAGTGGAGTATCTATCTGACTTAAAGGCAAATAGAGGATTGTGCAAATATGTACAATATAAGTACAGTTTATGAAATACTTATGAACACTCTAGCTGGAGAAATCTTGAGCACAATTTCGGCCTTCTGCGTTTCTTTGACCAACAGAATGGTACAGTATTTAATTTTCATCCTATCAGCCAATCACAGGATATAGACAAGCTTGTTTTGATAATGGCTGTTAAGAGACCTGACTGGTTCTAATGTGTATTATTAAGAGTAGAAATTGTGGTAAATTAAATCACAGAGTACTTTAAGCTCTAACTTAAAAATAGTACCTACTTGGCAAGGAAGTTAGATTAGATATGGGCATTAGGCATTAAATATTAGTGAACTGTTGAATTATGTGCATTTGCACTCTTCATCTAGTACCAATTAATAATGAAAAGTTTATTTAAAACATATTTTGAGAAATGATTCTATTTTAAAAGTATATGTTTAATATTAGATATAATCTCCATCACTGTTCTACTCAAACAGCAATTACTGTTCTGTATTTGTTAGCATTTTCTTCACCATTCTTGACCTCTAATGTATAAAATGATGTTTTTTCTTTATTTTTACATACCAGAATTATCATATAGCAATTTAGATAAAATGTTTTCGGTTGCAAACTTAATATTCTGCAGTATTCCCTAATGGGTAAGTAAATGGCCAAGTAAAAAAATGGAACATTACTATCTGCTTTAAAAATTAGTTTAAAAAAACCCTTATATTTCTTCTGCACATATGGTGGGAATCAGAACTCTGAAGAACAAGAGTAATTCTGACAATTCTATTAAGTACTCCTTATCATACTGAGTTGTTTATAGAATTTAACAGTCCACACCTTTTATTAAGATTTACAGTGAGGACCATATTTTTATTTTACAAAGGACAGCTTGGAGTAAAATTTAGTATTTTTTTATATTTGCAATTAATCATTTAATTTATTTGTCATACTAATCATTCAATGTGTTCTAGAATTTACTGTGTCACAACACTTTTTTGGGAACAGTGACACCTTATAATTTCTTTTTGAAGAAATTGTGCCTTGTCAAACTGGCTCAAGCTTACCCTGAAGCACCATGGTAATGAAAAAACAGTGCAGTACCCAATTGCCCCAACTCTCCAGAGATCTACTTACTTAATGCTGCAACTCCTTCAGTTATATTAATGAACACATCTTAGAATGTTCATAAACATAACTGATTGTGCAGAAACCATGCTGAACATTCTCCCAGAAGAATTTATTTTTTAAAATAATAGCAACAATAATTTAAGTTAACCCTAAAATCAGAAATACTTATTTAAGCCACTTCAGGGCTACAACCTTCAGTTGTATGCTTTATGACAAGTCTTTAAAGAATCCTTGTGGACTATGCGCTGGGTTAGAAGAGCCATTAACTTGACTAAAAGAATAGGTAAGTCTTCATGTATCCTCTAGTGAGAAATCTGTTATGATTTGTTAGCAAGCAATGATTAAGAACACTGTAAAATTCAATGTATATACAAGAAAAAAATGCCTCATAATTTAATAACAAAGGCTAAAGGGAAAATTTTTGACAAACTTTATGAATAGAAAGAGAGGCAACAAAATATTCAATCAAACTAATGGTAGCCTGCTGTTGATATTTTTGGAGGGAATAGTCTTTGGAAAAAAGAAGTCCGTTCACAACAAATACCCTTTCTTCATAAACATCCACAAGTCTTTAAAGAAGGCACTTTGAAATGAGGAAAAACATAGAAGAACAAATGTAAAAGATTGACAATGCAGAAGAAAAAAAAATCGAGGGCCAAATAATATGAAATTATCCAAGCATGTAATCAGTGCTTGAGTAAGATTATTACAAGGAGATTTGTTAAGTCCTTATCCAAAGAAAACTTAAGAAAGGAGAACTTCAGTTTCAAAATGTCAGTTAGAGAAAATTAGATAAAAATATGCACCCATAACCCAATATTTGGCATAGTTCCACCTATGTCGAACAGTAATGCCAAAAGAAAATTCTGAGGTAGTTAACTAATTACAAGTCCATCAATCAATAGTCGGACAGTATATTCCAATTCAAAAATAACACTGACTTTGTATTTTGACAAGAATAGCTTAAAATATCCTATCTTCAATAATACTGAAAGCCTTTTTTAAAGTAGTGCTCCAAGAAACTGATTTTCAGAAAAAATCTATTCCAAGAAACCAGGTACAATGTCATCACAGCTTGAATTATTAACAAAAATAAAATAATGTTATGGAGAATCAACCAGCATTAATGCTAAAGAGGGATATATTGGAGTAATCACAATGTTTACCTCAGGGGATTTCTGGACAATGCATAAAATGACCAAAATTCAAAATGTAATCCAATAAAGCCATCCAAAATCAAAATAAAACTATATCAACCAGATTTAATTTTAAATCTCTTCAAACTTTTTTTAATGCTCATGCAGTAGAAGTCAAAATTTGTACCAATGTTGTAGGGGGACATAACATATTTAAGACACTGGCATTGACAATGCTAGCTGTTTTGACATGTTAAATTATTTTTCCCACTTAATGAACAGAGAATTCTTCCATTCTAAGCCAAACAGAAGATGGAACACTAATCGGGCTACTTCTAGCCAGGAAAATAGCTGATAAACTATATGAAAACAGCAGATAATATTCTAGGTTACTAATATCAATTAATCCTCAAGAGAATCCATCAACTTAAAATGTCTAAATTGTGAAAATTTTCCTAAATTTAAGTAGACCAATTCTTTCATCAAGAAAATTTTTTGTTACAGATTGATAAATAGAAAAAAATACGTAATTTCTAAAAGAGAGAAATAATATATGATATTCTGTGAATAAATGAGGTTTGTAACCATAACTGAGAAACAAGAGCACATTAATTAGGAAAATAAAAATCCAAAGTAGCCAATCAAAACCAACATTTAAAAAAAATCTAGATCCTAACATTTTTAAAAAGTTCAGTGGGTACAGGAAAGACATATATTAGCAATAAAGAAATGTTATGCAAAAACATTCTGGCATGGACCACAAATCTGATAGTTTAATATGGAGAAAAAAGTTAATTTATGGCCGTATATGCTCTATAAAGTTTTAAAGGTCAAAATCAGCACTTTAAATTACACTCCAAAATAAATGGCCATTTTAAAATCCGTAAGAGAAATTAGTTGCTGTCATTAACCTAAGTGTTTTATTGGGTAAAGAGTTTCCAAGGAGTCTTCAAGTATAGCCCCGTGTATCGTAATATACTGTATCAAGATTATCTCTATCTAGAAAGAATATGCAGATGCTATAACACCCAAAGTTGATGGAAAGCAATTCATGCCAAATATATCACTTGGACATTAATGAGATAACTGCACATCACAGCAGTTCCAAAATGTATAACCATAACTAACCCTAGCTTTATCTAATGAAATCAAAGTGTAAAGTCCAAAAAAGTCACGAGAAAATTCTAATTGGCTTATGAAAATTCACTACTGTTCACAAAGCAATTGGCAACCATTTTCAATCATCATAACAGAAATTCAGTCAGCCACTCACAGTTGCATCTACTGTTCTTTATAAACAGAAGCTCTCTGCTCCTGAGCAAAATTTCCCTAAAAATTACACATCTGAATATTTATTTTCTATGTCCTCCCATCTCAACGGGATGACTCATACAATAGTTGTACCATTACTATTGTGATATCCCTATGGGTACCCAGAAGCAGCTGACTAAGCACTTGTTGCAAACAAAATATTGATTTAGACTGACCTGACCCAGCAATGGCTATTTTTTCATTGCATGTCAACCTACATTATATGTCAAGCTACAAAATAAGCTACATTGATAGATGTTTCTCTTTGTTAACTTTCTTAGCATTTTATTTTTTCCAAGATTTAGATTTGATTTCTTCTCATTCCTTGCCAACTCCCTTCCTGCCTGCATCAGAATGTAAAGCATACTCAATTTTCCCTATCCATATGTGATATAGTACACAGTTACCGAGTCAAGACAGGGTCTTATTTTCTTTTGACCCCCGAAATAAGCACTTGGCCTTATTTTTGAGGAGGTCTTATTATTTTTGAGGTGCAGGAGGCGGCGAGCATGGTCACCTCATGGCTGCTGCTGTTTTGCAATATTTTAGGGGAAGGCTTATTTTCAGGGGAGAGCATATTTTAGTGCATGCGCTCAAAAGCTTGAATGGTCTTATTATCCGGGGAGGTCTTATTTTCAGGGAAACAGGGTATATCGTCAAGAATGTACCTGAAACTGAAATTGGGCCATAAGGGCTACCTTTTCTGAATAAAATTTATGTTCTATCCAAGACAGTTGAAGATAGAATTCACATGTTGAGTAAAAAGATTTAAGCTGCCATTTTATGCACAAAATTCACAGCAAAACTTCCATTATTACAACAGGAGTATATGAAAAAAAGTATCCAGATCCAAACACAATTCTAATGTGGCAATTCATTTTCTTCTTTGTTCTGAGTTTATAATGTTTTCACATACACGAGCAAAATTGTACCTTTTCAAAGTTAAATTTTTTTTCAATGTATTATATTGGAAGTGGAAGACAAGCAAAACTGTTGATGCAATAGTGAAAGAAAATTACACCCAAAACGTCTGGATATAATTTTTTTAGATATTTCTATTAATTCTGCTAATTTGGTTATCTTCTTCTTTGATGCTCACTTATTTTGTGCTACATGAACAGCCAAAAACAGCAAAAAGGGAAGAATGAGCACAGAATGTCAGAGCATACGTCTGGCATCTAAGATAGCCAAACCAGAAATTAATTTAACATTTCTGTCACTATACATCTGCATATAGGATCTTTTGATTTAGAATGAACATTGGCTGCGTAATACAACAGTTGGCAGTGCTAATCTCATTTCAGAGACTTCCAACATAGAAACTGCTATTCTGACACAGAAAAGATCAAGTCATACATGATCAGCGTTTAAAAGGACTTTGTTTCTCCAATTTAATCTCCTACTTAATACAAAATCTATAATGCTAGTTGTGAGTATATAAGCAATGGTGGAACCATTCCTGGAGTATATTAGCTTTCTCTCAAAAGGGGGAAGAACTACATCAGCCAAAATAAATAAGCTATACATTCCATGGATAGCCTTATCCATTTTGTAATTTAATTAGAAAATTATAGGATTTATCTACAAAAAGCAAAGAAAATTTGCACTATTTGATAGAGTAAAAGAGTTCTATAATCAAGCTTTGGCCCTAGGTTATAGGTAACCTACATTCATCAATCAAAATATATGCCATAACAGTAACTGCTTTGAAATTTACAGAATTTGGTACTCAACGCATTTTGACACAAAAATTTTGTTCTAGTGCTCATTGTTTTTTTGGTACTCAACACACAAACTAGAACTTGTCAGTGTTGGCTGCCTTTTAACCACATTATTTCTTATGGGGAAAAATTGTATGGTACTCATCATTTTGGTACTCACCACACCTCCTGAAACCAATTAATGATGAGTACCAAGGTACCACTGTATTTAGTTCATAATTTTGAAGTTTACTCCAGTACATAGTTAAAATCCACACCTAAAGTATCTCTTTTCCCAAACTCTAAATAAATATTGCTATTATGTGTAATTGTTCTACTGGTCCAAAGCCAGAAAGCGTGGAATAAATAGTACTTCGAAACCAAATTTGGTATATAGACCTTACACACATGGCAAACATGCAATCCATAAAGAGCCAATTATGAATTGAGGTGTGACTAACCAACCTATACTCACTATAGGATTAAGATCATTGGCCTTTTCTGTTAATTCAAGCCTATCCAACAATTATTTCTTTCCCTGAAGATCTATTTATAATCTTTTTGCTTTTGTATTAAGGAGCAGATATTACAAAGAAATATATGTATAGTTCTCAAAAGTTATTCAATGTTATTGCCCTTTATGCTTCTCACCTGACAGAACAGACTTCATAATTCCATAGCCTTCATGTAATCCCCAATGGTAAAATAATTCTTTGACTTGTATCTTAAATACAAGTTTTGATAAGGGAAGATAATGTAGCTCCCTACAAGTTTATTACCAATATTTCTGAACACATGCACAGCTGAGTTTTATACAAAGTAAAAAATATATATGAAAAACAGCAAAATCACAAGCATAATGGTAACCAAAACTTAGCATAATGAAAGTTCAAATACTCTCTCTCAGAAGCAGGTTTCACATTACTGCAAAAATTCATCAGACAAGTAATCCATATTTATGGGAGCTGTTCCATGGGAGGGAAGTCAACACTGGGAAAACCTAACTATGGTGTACTACCAATAGGATTCCCTTAAGGACAGGACCTTAGCAGAACTTCTTTTCCTGATTTTACGGATAGATTCAGTTCAGAGCAGATAATCTTGACGATAACCAGGTCCTGAAGCATGTAAGGCTTTACAGTTCGTAACTAGTAACTTGAATTTCACCTAAAACTGAGGAGCAACCAATACAGTTGTCAGCCTCTGCTTCACTACTTGCTTTCGGCTGCCATAGAAATGGGGGGGGGGATGGTATTTGGGATGGGAAATAATTGGTATAGGAGGTTAAAAGGGGAGTTTTGTTTTCACCATGTTCTGCGCATGCTGATGGCCGATGTTTGGGGTTGGTCAGGGCCAGCCGTCCTGCATTCCAACCTGATGATACTTCTTGGAGATGCACCCACATGACACATAAGGGATTTGCAGATTGGGCAATGGGGTGGGGGTTGTTGGGGGAAGGGGGTTGAGCAAATGTTTGATATGTTTGATTGCGCGTGTTTCTGCCTCAGACCTTGCTTTACTTCGCTGCTATCTTTTCATAACCAGTAAAAGTACTCTTAATTCTACAAATGGAGTTAAATGGTTTCTTTCTTGGTTGCTGAAGGAGGTGTGCATGACAACAGTCCTCAATTTACAAGTTTGTTTAGTGATCAAAGTTACAACAGCCCTGAAAAAAGGGACTCATCACCATTTTCACATAACCATTGCAGCATCCCCATGGTCATATCATCAAAATTCAGATGCTTGGCAACTGACTCATATTTGTGGTGGTTGCAGTATCCTGGGGTCGTGATCACCTTTTGTGATCTTCTGACAAGCAATGTTAATGGTGAAGCCAGATTCACTTAACAACTGTGTTACTAACAACTGCAGGGATTCACAAGAAAGGTCGGAAAATGGGGCAAAACTCACTTAACAAATATTTTATTTAGCAACATAAATTTTGGACTAAATTGTGGTTATAAGTCAAGGACTACCTATAAAGTTTCTAGAATAGAAGTGTTTTGTGGGCAACCATAGGTGCATCCATTGCTACTCATACTAGTGCATACTAGAACCAGTTTAAGCTTCTGGATAGTCTTCATTTGAATATACTTCATTAAAGTCTATCAGAAGATAGTCTTCAAATGAAGACACTTCATTTAAGTGTACTGTGGAGTGATCAGAACACTGGTGCTTATATGTAATGCCTTCTAATCCAGAGAAAACCACAACGGAGAGACAAAATATGTTAGTACAAAGGGTTTTCTGGCCATGGTCGCTGTTCAAGCTGAACCCAAGAATCCGAGAGAACCATCAGATTACTAAACTGCTATTATGGGGAATCATGACTCCATCCTATACATGTATTATCTCTGGATTCGGAAGGTCTTCATACCCTCAGCCACTCATTATTGCTTAAGTCTGTTCCTCTCTATCCAGATGCCAATCACCTTTAGGGGTTGAGTCAAAAAGTTCACTGCCTCATTTCTCCAGCCTGGTATAAGGAACAATTTGCCTGAATTAAAGAAATAGCAAAGCATAGAAAAATAGAAAAGATGCATTTTCCTTTATTTATTCAATTTATTTGGCTGCCTATTTCAAACAAGTGACTTTGCACATCAATCAATCATAAAATCAATTAAATTACAAGTACAATACAAAAAAAATTAAATACATACAGCAGCCAAGAAAATTATTATCTGAAAATGATAACATAACCAGGAAATGGAAACCTTAACACACTCTGGACCCTAGTCCAGCCACATAACTAGATCTTTGAGGACTTATAAAAAGTCAACAAGATCAAGGCCATGCAAATTTCTTAAGTGACAATATTCCAGAGCTTAGACATTACAGCAAAAAAGCTTCCTAGTCACTGACAGCAGATATTCCTTGCCTAACTGGACTCAGAGCACGCCCATTCTGCTGAAATAAAATGGACAGGTAAAAACAACTGGAGGAAGACGGTCCCTCATATAGTCTGGTCTCAAGCTATGAAGGGCTTAAAGGAGATAACCAGCAACTTGAATTGCACCTGGAAACATACTGGCAACCAATGCAGCTCAAGAAGCAGAGGTACATATGCCAAGTACCTGACACTATTTACTAACCATGAAACTGCATTCTGTGCCAGTTGAAGCTTCTGACTGCTCTTTTAGGGCAGCCCAATGTAAAGCAAATTGCAGTAATTATGACAGGAAGTCACAAAGGAGTGAGTGACAGTAACCAAAGCATATAGGTCCAGAATGGGTACAACTGGCACAAAATCTGAAAGTGTGCAAAAACCTTCTTTTAATCCACAGATATACAATCTAAGAGATACTCTGAGCTGGTCTGGTACCTGGTCTGTGTGGGGCAATGCCACCTCATCTAGGACCAAAGGTGGAAAATCTTTGACAATGGAAGGCTCAACTACATAAAGCCACCCTCCTCCAATCGTAGAGTGGAGACTAGAGAGGGATTTCAAGCGAACAAGTGCAGAAATGCTCTTTTGCACATTGAAAACAATGTGATCACACTGGCAGCAGGAAAAAAGTCAGGCAAATGAGATTCTCTGCAGAAATCACTTGCTTCCTCCCCCTCTCCAGAGAGAGATTGGAGAGGAAGAAATTTGAAGAAACTATTGCAAGCTGTTTATGTAATATGCCCCCTTCATTTTATTCTTCTAGCTGCAATCTCATGCACAATTCTCTCTAGAGTCTTATTTGATGAACAATATAAATCTTTCACAAGTCAGCTTTTCCCTGATATTTTATGTTTACTAGAATTTCCAAGGAATAGTGCAATGTCTGGTTGTCATGGCAACATCATACTCACAAAAAAAGTTTCCCCTACATTAGACAGAACTGAATTTAGTAAGGGGCATGAGATAGCAATAGAACTTAGCATGTTCATTTCCCAATTCTGCTCCATAATTCTTCAGCTCATTATTCATTTCTGAAATCAAATTGTCAAAAATACATTATTGTTTACGCCATTACCTGTTTATGACTATCAACATCTAGATTTCAGTAGGTCAAGAATATCAGTGATATTACAATAAATGCATACAAAAAAATTCTTTAAAAAGTGATACTAAGAAATATTTCGTAGCTTTCCCATAACATAAATGTATGCATTTATTGTAATATCGCTGATATTCTTAACATGACCTGGCTGGGTTTAAGTTACAGAAATTTTGTTTATACCAAGAGAAAGAATCTCATTGCCTCTCTTCATCAGTTCATTCATTAATCCACAGAATACAAAGGTATGTAGGTTAAAGCTTACTGTAGTAGAAATATAAACTATAATATGTAGCTTAAACATACTGTAGTAGAAATATATGCTGTAGTCTGTCAAAGTTGTGCATTCTTTCATCCAGTGTATACTTTCTGTACAAACATACAAAGACACCAAGTTTTCACAGAAACCTTTAATTCAAACAGATTTCAAGTATGTGGACTTCTGCCATCCCACCAATCAAAACAATAACTATTAAATTAAGATTATACATCAACATAAAAAGAGTGCTGGGAACAGAGTCTGATGACCATTTAATTGCACCTCCAGCTGTAAGATTTCTACTGTTTTTTTTAAAGAGTATTTCTTATCCCACTATAGACAGGGATGCATATCCAATTGTGGAACATTAGCTCCAACATTTCCCTCCCTCCCCAGCTGTTGTTTCAGTACTTTAGGACTGAGTCCATCAGCCTTTAGTTATTTATCCTTGGTCCTTCACAACTACTTGCTCAGCAACTGTGTATGTTGACAAGCTGTAGCCAATCCTGGATTTGGAGGACAATCTCATCAAAACACCCCACGTGTAAGATTGCCACCCGTTGAGCTTTACACGTAAAAAGAACATTAGGTTTCCACACAAAGCATTTCCTGTGGAGGGGGAAAAATCCATACCGTACGAGGAGGCCAAAAAAAAAGAAAAAGCCACGCATCTGCTTCAAACGACAGGAGAGAGGTCACACCACTGGGACCTTCTCCTATTTGTGTTTTTAAGGAGCGGAGGTCGGTTTTGGACTTTTCCTCCCCAAGTTTATTAGCTTAGCGTTTGACCTGAAAAGGGAGGCAACGGCGCTTTTTCCGACGGCATCGCCCTCCGCCTCCCCGAAATACAGTAAAAGCAGCGGTGAGGAGACGGTGGTGTCAAGGCGGCTCCCCAGCCCAACCTGACCGGGAACACTCCTCAAGTGCCAAAGGCGACAGCCCCCAACCTGAAGGCGAGGCTGAAGCCCGAAAAAGCCCCCTTCCCTCCTTTCTCTGCCGGTGGGGATGGGTCAGGCCGGCTCCTTCACTCACCATGTACAACGTGAAAGGGAAGCCGAGCAGGAAGAGCCACAGGTAGAGGTGCAACGCGTTGACCCCGGAGCCCTGGTGCGGGTCTTGGTACCAGCCGCCGCTCAAAGCCGCCCACACACCCTGGCGCAGGATCTGCAGCACCTGAGAGCCCATGGCGGCCTGGCCCCAGCTCGGGTCCTGCCAGCCCCGAGCCCTCTTCCTTCTACCCGTCCTGCGAGCCCGGGCACAACTGCCCGCCGCCTCCACAGCCTGAGCCTCGCGACAGCCACAAGAGCCACCCCCCCGTCCTCCGTCTTCCCCTCCTCCTCCTCCTCCTCCCCCCCGCCAACGCCGCCGCCATCTTACGTCCGGGCCCCGGACCGCCCGCCTATGGACCGGCAACCCTTGCGGCAGCCGACGCGACCTCACCGCCCAACCTGGATTCTCCGCCCGCTGCGCGAACGGAAGATGCGGCGGCGGCGGCGGCATTTTTGGTTCGGCTGCCGAACCGCTTTGCGAGGAAGTCCCCCCCCTCCCCTCAAGTGAAGTGAATCAGAGGCACAAAGGGGAAAATAAACACTTATTCTCGCCCGTTTGGTGAATGAAGCAGATATTTTATTTTCTTGGAGCTGCTTTCCAGCCACAAACGCTCTTTTCCTTGAGTTTCCGTTGATGTCCCCAAATTACGAGATCTTTACTTAGGTCGCTGGAGAGGCTCTCTTCCGCCTGGCCAGCGAGGTGGCAGAGAGTCAAGCCTTTGGCAAGGCTGTCGACAGCCAGAGCAGCAGAACTCTAGTTTGCTTTGGGATTGCATCCGCTGTCTTCGCTACCTGAGCGCCGTTAGCACTGCTGGAAATATGGTGGAGGAAAAGGCATTTAGAAGATTGCTAAAAATGCGAAAGGGAAACTATGAAAACCTAGAACAGAGGTCTTCAAACTTGGCAACTTTAAGACTTGTGGACTTCAACTTCAGCTGTGCTGGTTGGAGAATTCTGGGAGTTGAAGTCCACAATCCTTAAAGTTGCCAAGTTTCAAGACCTCTGACCTAGAAGCTAGAAAAAAAGGGGATACAAGAGCAGCTCGCTTGTCAGGCCCGGGAGCGGTGTACTTTCCTAGGGCGCCGTCCTCTACCAAGCGGCTTTGAAGTGCGAAGTACAAATGGTAATTCGTTCGCAGACACTTGAGGTTTGGCGATTTGGACTGCAGTCCTAGGCACCCTTTTTTCCGGAGAATATAAGAGACTGAACGTCCCAAAGCTGCTTTTTCAAGAGGCAACTGGACTTTCTGGTTTTTCTTTTTCTTCAGTTGCCTCTTGAAAAAACACCGTTGGGGACAATCGTGACCTGGATGACTGAGAAACTCCATAAACGGACTTTTAAGAGCATGTTTCTCTGTGCTGATGAAAACGCTTATGCGTAAGGCAACGTACAGCGTTGGTGCAGTTAGCAGCTCGCTGCGACTATGAAATCGGGCGATGTCGGTCACTGATTAAACCACAAGTCCTGCGGGACAATACTATGCCAAAGTGTCAATGCCTTTTGGAGAAGAGCTACCCTGCAAAGAACTGAAGTGAAAAGAGTGTGAGTTTGTAGTGGGTGGAGCCAGGGGTTATTAAATTACGCCCCATCGTCCCTTCTCGCCAGATAGCTAATTCTTGCGAGAACAGGAAAGCCGAAAGCGTCCCTTGGTGTCATAGTAACGAGACTCCCCACCCCACCCCACTTTCCATGCTTGCATCGCGGCGTCCTGACAAAGCTGTATTCGATCTTTAAAAAAAACATTTTATGTTAGTGCTGCTTTATATATATATATGCTATCTATACCAGGTGATCATTTGATTGACAGGAAAGCTCAGTAGTTTCACTGATTTTAGAACTGTGTGAGAGAAGGAACTCATTGTAAACTTACTTTCACCAGTAAAATCAAAGGGGAGGACTGAAGTTAAGAGGAATCCATAAAGGCAGGTGGAGTTAACATCTAACCAAATAAGGGTGAAAAGTGACATTGAGAGAATATAATGGGCAGGAAAACGCAGTGTGTGCTCTCAGCAACCAAATAGACTGCAAACAGTCCATTACAACAAGTCAGTAGGAAAGAAAGAATAATCTTGGATTTAAACCTCAGCATATACAGATCTTTCAATTCTGTGGGAACTGTTTTTACATAATTAAGTCTGCCTAGCACTTTGATGACGAACAATGGCATGTGTGCCACAGGTGGCATGCACAGCCCTCTCTGTGGGCACACGTGCCAGCCAGCTGGACTTTGCAGGTGCTGGAGCACCGGAAAACAGCCTGAAAATGGCCAAAACCCAGGCCGTTTTTTGGGCCGTTTTCAGGCTGTTTTCGGGCCGAAAAATGGCCAAAAACAGGCATGCATGCACTGGCCAGCTGGTCTTTGGGTTTCCAGTGCTCTGGTGCATGCATGTGCACGCACATTCCAGTTTCGGCACTCGGTGCTGAAAAGTCATCATCACTGGCCTAGCATCTACAGTAAAAGTACTTCTCCATACAATTCTCACAAATTTTGTGAACATTTCCTAAACATCTATTCATCCAAGAATTGGCTCAGGCAGCATGAGGAAAATCAAATCACCTAAAAGGACAACTTTTCCATTTGGAAAAAAACCAGCGCATTATTTTCAGCCTATGCTTGGCTAGAGTTAAAGCATTCCTCTAGTTATTTGAGAACTTGCATAAGTAAATCTGGAAATAATTATAAGGCTAGATACAAGCTAATATAATCACCAATGCTGCAAGGTTTAAAAGAGGGACATAACATATAAAAAGCGTGAAAAATAAATCTTGAAATTGTCAAAGTAGAAATTAAATTTTAGGCATATGTGAACTTAAGTGGACCAGGATTTACTATTCAGGGCATGGCATGGCAATAATGCTTAGAAAGGACGTTACTCAGTATAATATGTACTATAGTTGGCTATAATCCATTAAATAATGAGATGATATATTAGAATTACTGGATATTCCATACACAGTTACGCTCATCTATGCTCCTGTTGATCTGTTTCTTGGAATATTTTATCCAGTCCTCATTTAAGGAAAGTTCTTTAGCTGTCAAATAGGACATTTAATCACCAAATGGAGATAAAACAGAAATACTCATTGAGTTTTATAAACAAAGAGGAAGTTAACAGTTCTATGTCAACAGATATGAAACAAGACTGGATTACAGACAGGTACATCAATCAGTTTATATATTTGTTCCCAAAATGTGAGATGAAGAGAAATATATAAATTATTGAACCATTTCATTCATTATTCATATAAATAAATTTATGCTTTGTATTATGCTTGATAATACAAAGATGTAGAGATTCACACTTGGAGAAAGTAATGCCAAATGAACTGGTAGGTTTTAGAAAGGTCAGTGGAGCATAAGGTATGTAATATAAATATATTAAAAATAAGACATTTACAAGAGAAAGATCCTTTGCTTTGATTGATATATGGTTTTATTTGATTTGAGCTCAGAAATAAATATGACCTGTCTGATGGAGAAACAGAGATATAGGGAGAAAGGCAATGGATGAGAATCAGTAAAACTCATTGCAAAGCTGATCAAGATTAGGTTAGGTTTCGAGGAGGTCAAAACATGTGATCTTTATTTAGCAATCTGACAGCTATATGTTTCCTTTCTCTGTGTCATCACACACAGAGTTTAATGGAAATTAGTGAAAACTTCTTGTTAGAAGAATTGTACTTCAATTTATTCATTTATCAAATTTCCATCTCACTTAGGTGACTTTGCCGAGTTTAGAAAGAATGAGTAAAAGCAAATATTGGACAATTACTAGAAATATGAGGTTCTTGCATTATCTCCTTGGCAACAAATTTGAGAGAAGGGCCAGTCCAGCTATTGAGCCAGATCAAGTGTGGACATTTAATTTTCTCAAGGGTTCACATGAGAAACTGGGGCAGTTGTGGAGAACTGAACCAAAAGAGCTATAAAGGTGCATGGGGATGCCTGAATGTAAGAACATACATAAATTGAAAAAAACAATCATCTTCAAAAAGCAATGCAGTTGTGTGCATGGCATATACTTATTTACATTTAATTTTTAATTTCTGATTGAACTCATGTAAGCTGGACAGAGATACCCAAAAATGTGGTCTGGGGACCATAAAATGCCCTGGACTTGAGCCAGACTGTAACTAATCAATAGGCTGAGGCAGGAATGGCATGCAGTGATTTATCAAGTAGTTTACTTTTTACAAGAGTTGAATGTCTCCATTTCAATAATTTCAGTTTTAAAAGGATTAGGGTTCCTATTATTTCAATAAATGACAAAATAATTTTTGAAGGGAGCTCTTTTGTTGCCTGCATTAACTAATATATATATATATATATATATATATATATATATATATATATATATATATATATATATATATATATATATATATATATAGTCAGGTTCAAGTCCCTATAAGGGTATGGCTAGCTGATGAGAGCTAAATAGCTTGAAATAGATCTATACTAGTCTCCCTTTATTTATTTATCAGCACAAATACTACATACATACATACATACATACATACATACATACACATCACCAAAAATTGTAATCATGAATTTTCCTACCAAAGCATGGTTTTTCATTTTTATTTTTTGCAGTGAAGCTTTGTGATGATATTCTTTTGCTTTTGAATCATAATGACGGACTTGTTGCATTTGTTGGTTGCTATGATGCTTTGAAGAGATTTCTTGCTTTTCTTCTCATAGTATGACAACAATTGCTGGCAAATTTCAATTCTTCAAGTTTTTACTTCTACCATCAGTATGCAAAGGAACCCATCTCCCAATACTGAAGGACTCGGTAATGTGACTCATATTTCTGTGAAATTCCAAGCTTGAGAGGAATTTCCTTTTACCTCTTCTTTATCAGCTCATCAATTTTACTCATGTGAAATTTGGTGGTTGCTGTAACAATTAGTTCACCTTGTCCTTGTTCACACAAATCAGCTCTTTCCAGCTTGGCCCAAATGTTAGTAATCACATTAACACAGTCATCACCATAAACTACCTGCATTTAATTGTGAATTAAATTGACAGGATTCCTTGAGCAATTAAAACTTCCATCTCATAGTGGATTGCTTAAAACATATTGAGGAATACTCATTACAAGCTTTCATTTCATAAACAATAGCAACATAAGCTTTTCCCCAACAACTCTTCACCAATTTAAGTGAAAGAAAGGAGAGCTTCTGGTGAATCAGTGCTGCCATCTCTTGGTTACATACAACATTGGAGACATTGCTTTCCATTCAATCCTGGTACAATATTTTTACTAATCTAGTTGAAGGGAAATAACTGCTGGTTTAAAAAAATAATACTATAAATGATATGCTGATGTGTAGGCTCATCTTGCTTACAAATTACGGTTCCAAACCCAATCATGATTGATAACCTTTTACTAGAAATTAGGTGGGGATATTTGATCATCAAATTCCTGTCAAATCTTTCTTA